>NC_045427.1:180592209-180920959 GCF_902635505.1 Sarcophilus harrisii
TCTTTCAGGACAATACCTTTTCTACCCATTGTTTCTTTTTTCATACCATCACAATAAAGTCAAATTATACCTACATCCTTGAAGTATACCCCTAACAAAATACAGTTCTTATGAATTAAACATATCATCTTCCCATATAAGAATATTACTTTTTAAAACTTTAAGGCATAGTTTTTTTTCTTCTCTTTTTAGCTTTTTATGCTTCTCTTAAGTTTGGTATTTGAAGACCAAATTTTTTGTTGAACTCTGGTCTTTTCTTCAAAAATAAATGAAGTTTCCCTATTTCATTGAATGTCAATCCTTTACCCTGAAAGATAATGTTTTGTTTTGTTTTGTTTTGTTTTTTGCTGGAGAGTTGATTTTTGACTGTGCTCTAAGCTCCTTTTTCCTCCTGAATATCATATTCTGGGCCCTTTCATATTTTAAAGTGGAAGCTGCTAGGTCGTGGGTAATCCTGATTGTGGCTTTCACTATTTGAATTGCTTATTTCTGGCTGCTTGCAGTATTTTGTCCTTGATCTGATAATTCTAAAATTTAGTTACAATATTCTTTGGAGTTTTCATTTTGAAGTCTCTTTCAGTTAGTGATTGGTGGATTCTTTTAATGGCTATTTTGCCCTCTGGTTCTTGGACATCAGAGCAGTTTTCCTTGATGATTTCTTGATAGATGTTATCTAGCTTCTTTTTTTCATTATAGTCTTCAGGTAGTCCAATAATTCTTAGATTGTCTCTCCTGAATCAGTTTTCCAGATCAGTTGTTGTTGTTGTTGTTTTTTAATGAAGTATTTTATACTTCTATTTTTTTCACTTCTATTTTTTTTTTTTCATTTTGGGGGTTTTATTTGACTGATTCTTGATGCCTCACTTCCATTTATTCAATTCTATTTTTTGTGAATTATTTTCTTCAGATAACTTTTTTTTTACCTCCTTTTACATTTGGCCGATTGAACTTTTAAATGAGTTGTTTTATTCATTGGATGTTTTCTCATTTCATCAATTCTATTTTTAAGGAGCTGTTCTTTTTTCCATCTCACCAATTCTGTTTTTCAAGGAATTGCTTTCTTTTTCTATTTCACTAAATCTATTTTTAAGAAATAGTTTCTTTAGACAATTTCTGTTTCCTTTTCCAAACTCTCTTGCAAAACTCTTTTCTTTTTCCTCATTTTTCTTCTAACTCCCTGTTAATATTCATTTTGAATTCTTTCAAGAGAGTCTTGTGAGGTGAAGATCAACTTACATCATTCTTTGAGGCTTAATTTGGAGATAAAATGCCTTTAGTGCTTTCAGGGTTTGAGGTCTCTTTTTTCCTGTCTCCATAATACCTATCTCAGATCAAAGATCTTTTTGCTTTTTTTTTTTCTTATTTTCATAGGCTGAGGTCTGCTCTTAGGGAAAGGGGGAGATTGTATCAAGCTTCCTCTACAGACCACAGTGGCTTCACACTATGTTGCAGCTAGTCCAGCTGGCTTTCTTCTTGGGTGAGTGAATATGGCCAAGTCCTACCTATTATCCTGGGTTCAGGGGTTCAATATTTGCCTACTATAGTTGCATTGGAGAGATTACAGTTACTCTACTGATGCACTGATTTCTGAACCAGTACCAAGTAGCCAACTTTGCTATATTTTGGCTAAGAGCCTCCTAGTAGATTCCCCAGCATGCCTTGGGACCTTGTGTTGTACCTGCACTGGGCTGCTTCCCTCCCTGCCCAATTGAGACAGAACTTTCCTAAAGTTCTTCCAAAATATCTTCTGATACAAATTTGTTATGCTCCAAATATTTGTGGGTTCTTTCACTCCAAAATCAATTCAGAGGCTTTATCTGGTGTTGATTTGAGGGAAACCAGGAAGGGCTCAGAGAAATATTTGTTTACTCTCCACCATCCTTTCTTCAGTTCCTAATGTGAATATATTTAAGCAAAATAAATCACTTCATTGATCATACCTGAAAAATGTCTACTTCATTCTGCACCTATTGTTTTCCACCTCTTAGAGTGTTATAGACATATTTCCCCATAAGTTCTTTGATATAATAATTAGATATTGTATTGCTCAGAGTTATAAAGTCTTTCATTGTTCCTTTCTTATACTTTTAGCTAGTCATCTTGTACATTGTTTTCTTGATTCTATTTACCTTGCTCTATCTGATTTCTTAAAAATTCTTGAAAATATTTTGGAATTACTTTCTTAATATATCAGGAAAGAAAAAATGATAAACTTTTGAGGGGATGTAGGGAAATTAGGGCAATATTTCCCCATTTGGTGCAGGTGTGAACTTATCCAATCATTCTGAAGAGCAATTTGGAATTCTCCCCAAAGGACTATGAAACTCTGCATACCCCTTCATCCAGCAATCCCATTACTAGATCTGTATCTCAAAGAGATAAAAAAGGCAAGAAGACCTATTTGTATAAAAAACATTGATAGCAGCTCTTTTAGTAGTGGGAAAGAATTAGAAATTGTGTGGATGCCTATCAATTGGAGGAATGACTGAATAAGTTGTGCTATATGATTGTAATGAAATATTATGTTATAATAAATGGAAGAAAGATTTTAGAAAAAGTAGAAATATTTACTTGAATATATGTAGGGTGAAGTGAGTAGAACCAAAAGAACTTGGTATATAGTAACAGTAATATTGTATAATGATCAACTATAAATGACTTACTCCTCAGCACTACAATGATCCAAGAAAATTCCAAAGAAGTCATAATAAAAAAAAGCTATCTTCCTCTAGAGAAAGAACTTGTAGATGCTAAAGTATAATATTTCTCCCTTCTTCTCTCTCTCTTTCTGAATTTTCTTCCACAAAATGACTAATATATCAGTGTTTTACAAGATTATGCATATAATCTATATTAAATTGTTTACCGTCTCATGGGGAAAGAAAGGGAAGAAAGGAACCTCAGAATTTGGAACTCAAAACTTTAGAAAATGTTAAAATTTGCTTTTACATGTAATTTGAAAAAATAAGATGTTATTGAAGTGATGACAAAAATATTTCTGAACTTTTGTTACTTCTTGTTGATTGGAAAAATTTTATTATATTTGTTTTTTTTCCCCAATAAATGGAGCAATAATAGCTAGAAGAATAATAACAATAACTTGCATTTATGTAAGATTTAAAGTTTACAAAACTCTATATAAATACTACCACATTTTATCATTACAACAATCCTGGAAGGTAGTTGCTATTATAATCATTTGAATATAAGGACTCTGAGATACACACTCACAGAATTTAAATATTTATCAGAGTCAAACAGCTAGTAAATATCTGAGGCTGGACTTGAAAATTTGTCAAATAATGATGACTTTTTTTTCCATTTTTAGACAGTTTTATATATATATATATATATATATATATATATATATATATATGTATATGTATATATATAGTTATATATGTAGTTACATATATATATATAGTTTTAGATAGTTCTTTATAATAAGAAAAAAGAGAAAAGTCTTAGAGATAGAAACAAAATTATGCTTATGTGCAGATGACATGATTGTCTTCTTAAAATTACCAAATGAATTGCAAATAAAGTAATGACAAGTAATAGCTTCAGAACTCTGAGTGCAAATTAAAGAATAATTATCTATTTTTGTGATATGGATTATGGAAAAATATTTTGCATGATTCTATATATATATTCTATATATATATATATATATATATACTTGGTATTATATATACATATATATATATATATATATATATACACACATACATATATACTAGGTATAATTTCCATTGACTTCTCAGTGAGTGAAGGAGTAATAGGAGGGAGGAAGATAATTTGGATCTCAATTTAACAAGAAACAAATATTAATATAATTATCTAATAAAACTTTTTAAATGGTCACCAAGTCATAATCAATAATTTTATAGCTTGAATTACAAAATTCTCTTTAAAGAAATAAAGAAAACCTTAAATATTTGGAGCTATATTTAGCATGCATGTCTAGCCCATGACAATAATGAAAATTTACCAAACAATCATAGTTTTAATGCTATATTAATCAAATTGTCAGTGGAATATTTTACAGAACTAACTATAAATAATAAAAAGTAGAGAAAGGCAAAGAACTATAATATTAAGAAAAGCAATGAAAATATAATAATTAAGTGTTAATATGGCTTTCATACCTCAAAATATACTATACAACTATAATCAGTCATCAAATGTTTTTGATCCTTTTAAAAAATAAATAGAAAAGTAAGTCCATGGTATAAGCTAGACAAGAGAGAACTAAAAATAAGAGTTCAATAACTCAACATCTGATAAACTATGAAACATAAATGAGGAATTAACTCTTCCTTCAGTCATTCAATCTATCAATAAACATTTATCATGTTCCAAATATTTTCCACATAATGAGTTAAGCTCTTGAGACACAAAAAGTGCCAAAGACACTTCTGCACTTAAGGACAATGCAATTGAAGAGACAATAAGTTAAATATATATATATATATATATATATGCTATAATACAAGATAAATAGAAAATAATCAATAGAGGGAAGACACTGAATGATACTTAAAGGAAGCCAGTGAAGTTAGTAGATACAGCTGAGAAGGGAGAACATTCCATGCATTGGAGATAGTCAGAATCGAGTGGTTTGTTTGAAGCCACAGTCACTAGATTGAAATCTATAAGGTAGGAGTAATGGTGACTTAATGAAATATGAATTGTATCAGGAAGAAACTTGAGGCAGGTGAAGCCATGAATTGACAATTTCACTAATCAAGTTGTAAAGTGATAAAGATAGTGTCCGAGGAGAGAAGAGGACATATTTGTGAGATGTCTAAAAGATTAAATCAGCAATTCTTTACACCAGATTGGAAATATGTATGAGCTGTATGAGATAGTGAGGAGTCTAGGATAACTTTTAAGTTGTGAGCCTAATGAAGTCAGGCAATGGTGGTGTCTTTGGCAATAGTGGTGATGTTTTGAACAATGAATTCAGTTTTGATTATTTTGATTATTTTTCATTATTTTGATTATAATTATTTGATTATTTGAGATTTCTACTAGAATCCAGTTCAGAATATTTGAATGGTGGTTAGAGTAATAAGTTTGGAGCATAGTAGAAAAGTTAGTGTGGAATAGGTAAATTTGAGAATCACTGGCATTGAGATTACAATGAAATCCCTGACTGTTGATAAAATCACAATGTAAGTAGTAGAAAAGAGAAAAAAGAGGACCTAGAACAGTGTCCTGTAGAGACCTGTGGTTAGTGGCTCTGACCTGAATGGGGAGCTAGTAAAGGAAACTGAGAAAGATTGATGGGTAGGTGAATCACCAAAAGAAAATGGTGTCCTGAAAACCTAGAAAGAAGAGAACACCAAAAAGAAGAAAGAGATCAACAGTGTCAAATGTTGCTGGGAAGTCAAAAAGAAAAAAGTTAGAAAATGCCATTGGATTGGCAATTAAGAAATCATTGGTAACTTTAGAAATAACAGTTTTACAATGATGAGGATGGATACTATATTGTAAGGGGAAGTGAGTGAAAGTAGAGAAAGTGGAAACATCTTAAAAGTGACATATTCAAGATGTAGTTAACAAAAGCCAAAAGAAATAAAGGATAATAGTTAATAAGGATGGAATCAAATGCATGTGTTTTTTTTTTGGAAAATAGGAGAGATATGGTCATTTGTAGGTAGCAGAGGAGGAACCAGTAGACAGAAAGTGATTGAAGATAAATGATGAAAGTATGATAGCAGAGGTGCAATCTGATAGGATGGCATGGGACCATTTTTTTTTTTTTTAGATGGAGGTTGTAGACCTTTGTAAAGAGTAAGATCATGTCATTATATGAGCTGGAGTAAAGGAACAGATAATAACAGAAGGATTATGAGTGATAGGTGGAGATGAAGTGAGGATAATGGGAGAAAACAGAAGTCATAATAAATGTTCTCATTTTTTCTATAAAAATCTGAGACAAGATTCTTAAATAAAAGCCAAGGGTTGAGGGAGAGGAAAATGAAAAGATTTGATAGCTGCTATGCAAAATGAGATAGTGAACTGATAAGAGAGTTGTTGAAAAATTGCCTAGATATAAGTACTGAGTTGAAATTGTAAGGAATAAATTTACAATGGACTTCAATAGTTGAGTGATTTTCTTCACTTACATTCAGCATTATAGAAGTGAAGGCAGTTTATGACAGGAGTTATCCAAGACTGTAGCTTTTCCCCTCAATAATAGCTAATAGAAAAACTGAACAGCACACACACACATTGGGCTTGTACTATAACTTTGTAGTTCATTATAAAATAGATTTAAAATTGATAAATAATTTATATATTGAAGTTTTTTTTAAAGAAAAGTTGCAGATCAAATACCTTTAATAGAAATAGAGGAGATGAACAAAAAACAGGATAGAGAAAATTTTGTATGAAATTAAAAATCTTTTCTACAAAATAAATTAATGCATATAGGATAATAAAAATGATTATGATGATGATAATGCAAATCAAAACATCTCTGAAGTTTAATTTCATATTCAGAAAATTGTCCAAAACTGGGAATAGTCAATGTTTGAAGAATTGTGTAAAAGCAAATACACTAATGCTTTATTGGTGAAGGTGTGCAGTATTATAAAATTTTGAAAAGCAATGTGGAATTATGCAAATAAAATGACTAAAATATCTAAACCATTTGACCCAGACATTTATTTGCTCTGCATAAATATTCTAAGGATTTCATTGATAAAAAGAGATGTTTCATATATACCAAAATGTTAATAGCAGAACTTTAATTAGCAAAGAACTGAAATAAGTGGATATATATTAAATTGAAAATTGCTAAGAAATTTTCTCAGATGTGAATATAATAGAATATCCCTGTTACATAAAAAATGATAAATATAATGAATATATAGAACCATGGAAAAATGTACATGAATGGTTTCAAAGGGAAGTAATTACATCCAGTAAAACAACTTGCACAGTGACTAAAACAATGTAAATGGAAATAATAGCCATGAAACAATCCATAATTAATATTGTGAAGTTAAAAATAAGTTTATTCCCAAAGAAGAGATACATCCCCACCTACTTCAATGGAAAGGTGTAAGACACTGAAAAATATCAGATTTTTAAATTGTTTTTGATGAATTATTTCTCATTTGCTATTTTTTTCCCTTTTCTTTTAAAAAAATAGTTATAAGGGCTTTGTCTCTGCTTTAGAAGAGGGAGAGAAATACAGCAGAAAATCCAGATAGAAAAGATAATAAAAATTTAGAACAAAATAATTGTCAGAATACAGATGACATAGTTAACAATTGTCTGAAATTAAATTCTAACTCAGGTCTTCCTTGAAGCCAGATCCATCATTTATTATAATGCACAATAACATCTTTCTAAGTAAATAAATGAAGTTAGTTTAAAAAGAAGATAAATTTGAGTATGACAGTGGAAGACCTCAATGGCCAGGGTTTGTTGGTGTTTTCTCCCATAAAGAATGAAGAGCTACTGAAACAAGTAACAAGCATGTTACTAATCTTTTGATATGTTTTTATAAGTGACTGCTTTGTTCATTAGTACCATTAAGGCAAAATGCAATAGAACAGAGAAGATCATTTTAAAGGCCACAAAGTGGTAAAGCTTGTAGTTGTCTCTGACCTCAAACTTCTCATTTTACCATTGAACAAACTGATGCACAAATGTCGTTTAGTCAGTTGATCAACATTTATTAAGTGCCCACAATGTTCCAGGTACTCTCCCAAGTTTTAGGAATACAAAGAAAGGCAAAAGACAATCTCTGCTCTCAAGGAGTTCATAGTCTAATGGGGGAGACAACAAACAAATAATTACATGCCAACAGGATACACACTGGAATTAAGGAGGATCCAGAAAGACTTCCTGTTCAAATTTAGGAATGTAGCTGAAAACTGAAGGAAGCCATAGAGTTAGATATGAGGATGGAATATATTTCACATATTCTAATCTTATGTTTTCAATAAGATATCTGACACATTTTTTGTTTGTGATGATTTATTTTCACATAACATTGTTTGAAGCTATTTGTAAAATACCTATACTTTCAAAATAGATTTCATTAAAATTTCAAATAAAATTCTAACTTGCTTTTATGAACTGGATTCCTAAATTGGAAAAGTGATATTATTTAGGACATAGGATCACACAATCTCCTAACACAAACTATATCAAAGTCAAGTCTTCACAATTTTCTGGAAAATTTTAAAATTCTTTTCTGAATCATAACCATTTTCAACCTTTCACTTTCTTTAAAGAAAATTTATAGAACTAACTTGATCTAGTAAAGGCAGGAAGTTGCCCAAGCTTGCCCCCAAATCCTCCAAATACTTTTAAATAATGACTTTAAACAAAGAGCAGTAGAAATCACAAAAAGACAGAGTGAAACAATTTTATGGTCCAAGAAAACTTTGAAGGTCAGCAGGAAAGTTCTGTGATACCACAGTGAGTACAGAGTGCAGTCCAGCATAAGCTACACTAGCATAGCTCAGGTCTCAATAGACCAAGAACAGGGCAGTTTCCAGTGGTAGCAATGGCCGGACCTCTCAGCCCAGAGATGCCAAATAAAACTTAGAAGATCAGCAGGAAAGTTTGCCACTCCTAAGTAAGAATGGAAGACAGTCCAGCTCAGGCTACACTTACATAGCTCTGGGCACAGCAAAAAAGGAGCAGGCATTGGAATCCATTGAATCAGCAGTGGCAGAAGAGGTTACAGAGCTTGCAACCCACAGACATTAAGGGGATCAAACAATTGATCAAATGGAGATTACAAGGGTTTCTTTGCTAGATCTGAAGCTGGACTCTGTTGTTTTGCTCATTATCAGATTCAGATTGCAGTTCTGGGTAGCACACCCAGGTGATAAGAAGCATTAGCACACCAGAGCTCACAACTACTGTGGAGCATGGGCTCTCCTCACAGTTGCAGGGAAGAAAAGAATATTGTGAGTACTTTTGGCTGCTTACAGATCAGAGAATAGGCCAGAAAAATAGTAAATACACCTCTCTCTAAGATCATACCACCTTGGAATAACTGAAAATTTAACAGGTCCCTAGAAGTATCATTGAAAACAACTGAATAAAAGCATTGAAGCTTGGAACAATGCACCTTTTAACCTTGAAGTAGAGTACTATTTTAACAAAAAGTTAAAAATCAAGTTATAGGTTAGGAAAAGGAGCAATCAAGAATAGCAACAAATTCTGATCATAGAAAGTTACTATGATGATAAAGAAGATAAAAAAAACACATTTAGAAGATAAAGTCACAGCTTTTATATCCAAATTTCAAGAATAATATGAAATGGTCTCAGGCTATAAAATAGCTCAAAAAGGATTGTGAAAATCAAATAAGAAAGAATAGGAAGAGAAATGTGAGTGATGCAAGAGAAGTATGAAAAGTAAGTCAGCATCTCAGCAAAGGAGACACAAAACAATCTGGAAAAAAAAAATAACTCCTTAAAAAACAGACTAAACCGAGTAAAGTTTACCGACTAAAGGCAGTATAAAAAGCCAGTGAGGAAAAGAATGCCTTAAAAAGCAGAACTGGCCAAATGGAAAGACAGGCACAAAAAATTCACTGAAGAAGAAACTCATGAAAAAATACAATTGATGATATGGGGGGCGGGGGGAAAATCTACTGAAAAAAACAACTCCTTTAGAAAAATATTTGTAACTTTTTTTTTTGCTTTCTTTTTATTCTGTCCAATCTTATTTAGCTCAGAATGAAGATTACTAGTCTCCCCCCTTTCAAAAACCTGTTGTATGCAACTGTGGAATTTTTGGCAGAAAATAGTAGTTACATGATGTCCTGTACTATATATATAAACCATGAAATATTACAGTTTTTAGTCCTTAGCCCTGCATGTAAAGAAGGATGCTGATAAGGTAAAATATCATCAGAAAAGGACTAATATGCATAGTGAAGGGATTTGCATCAACAACTTTTGTCTTAGTATGCCTAAAATCTGTGTATACAGTGTATATTAGATGCAATATAATTAATATACATGTGTGGCATATTGTAGGAATTTTATAAATGATCAATGGTTAAAAGCAATACTTTGAACTCAATGATCACACAAGTACTTTTCAATTCTTATTCTATGATTCTAGTCTAATTTTCTTCCAAATGAGTTTAGTTTAAAGTATTTCTAGTATCTGATCAAAGATTGTTAAAAGTTAGATTAGATCTTATCAGTATCATATAGCTTCTTAAATTCAGCCAAAATTGTTGAATTCAAATTCCATTTACATTAAGAGAAGTATCCCCAACTCCTCTATATTGCATTGTCAGGAGAGAATGTTTCAGTGGCTACCTCATTTGGGAGGACCATGGGTTAATAGAGAGAAACTCCAAGTTAGGTAACAGAGGCAGTAAATTGTTAAAGACTTCTTTAAGTAACCATATAATAATCCAATCTCTGGATGAACTGGAGATAAAGTAGCCAGTCCCTACTCCCAATTATTCTTAAGGATGTACTGCAGAATATTTTGTAAACAGAAATGACTGAACAACAAAAAATAGTATTAGAGAGACAACTTGGCTTGGCACATAGTGAACTAGGCTATGAATCAGGAAGACCAAAATACAAATTTTGACTATGAAATATACTGGCAGTGTGACTATTTGCTAGTTATGTTTACTCTCTCAGTGCCCTAGGCAATTTACTAAAAAGTATTGTCTTAATCAATGGCAACTTCCAACACTGGTATTTATTAATACTGAGCACATTACAGATTGGGAGAGAAAGAGGGAGACTATCATTTAAAAACTTGGTACTGTGCCAAACAATAAGAATAGAAACAGAAAATCAAGGTCTTCCTTTCTCTTACGAATCTCACATTTGCATCAAGAAGGACTACCTTTAGGAATTTCAACTATGTGATAGTTATCCTTTGTGATAGAAGGATTAAGAAACAGAGGAATTCTTAGGATCCAAAGTCATATTAAGTAATAATGTCTGGGAGACCAGAAGGCATGGAAGCAAGGCAAATGGAAAACTCAGTTAATCTGGGCAAATAATTATGGAGAAGATGGTAAGGCCCTTGTATAAATAAATAAATACAATATTATCTGCTTGACAGAATTTACCATATTTATTTGCACTATTTATGAAAGGTCATATTTGGTTATTATATTTATAATGTAATAGTGTTGGTTCATGTTTGTATATCACTTTCAAGTTCATAAATATTTTCCTCAGAGAAAATCTAAAACAAAGTATTTTCTAGTCCAAAGAAGATGAGTAATTTCTTATAGCCATACAGTTACTGAGTGCCAGAACCCAGGCTGGAATTCAGCCAGTAAAGCATATTGGTGTACCTCTCTGGACCTCAGTTTCCTCATCTGTAAAATTATCTTTCCATTACAGAATAGTGTAAGTTATTGTTTTAGCATTCCTCTATCTCTTAAACATTTGTATTGTCTTCTACCAAAAATTGCTGTCAGCTGCTCTACTCTCCTAAGAAAAAAAAAGCCTGAGAAGAGAGAATAGGCTAAGAGGTAGCTTAGAAGATTCCTATGTATTTAAGTCTTGCCCATTAAGACCTGTTTAGTCAGATCATTGCTTAATAGTTATCTTTTGTGTAGATAATCTGGTCTTCAAAATGCTTTTAAAATTGGAAATAAATTATTTTTCTCCTTCATTCCAAAATCCATGCCCAATATAAGGCTCAGTTTAAGAGGACCTCCTTTCCTTCCTCTAGAACCTTTCTTTTCTTTTTTCTTTCTTTTGTGCTGTCTTTATTTTAAAAAAAGTTAGGTACTATGGTTTAACCTTTTTAATTCTTGAACACCTCTCTTTTCAAGGGACAGAAGATCATGTTACATTTACACAAGTATATTGTGTGTATATACACAAACACATATATACACAAGTATATGCCAATAACTAGACATATAGCTTTTTAAAATCTATTTTCCTAGGAATTATCTTTCTAGAGATAGTTAATTTAGGGTCAAGAAGCTGTCATAATCCACTTCTAAGTAACTAGAAGGAAAGTAAATATCAGTTAATTTTTAAGAGTACCCAGGAGAGTTAAGTGAGCAAGCTCCTGATACTGATTTCCACCTCAATTACTCTGGGCGATGTTATGCTGCCTCTCTTGTAAAAAGCACTGTAAGCTGTAAGCTAACTGTCGTGTGAGGTTTATGATGGGCTGTAGTCATCATTGATAAGGGAAAATCACAGAAGGCTTTATATAGGAGATGATATCTAAATAGTGGGATGTATAGAACACAGACCCCTATATTATTTTTTTCCTTTCTTTTCCCAATGCTCAGTATAGTGCCTTAAACATGATAGACACTAAATAAGTATTGAATAAATAGATGCAAAAAGAAGATGAGAGAATTTCTATCATTATGTATATGTATTTGAGGGGTCAGGAAAGATCAGGGAATCAACATTCTCTCTCTCTCACTCTTGACATTAGTAACTTCATTTAAAAATAAGCCTCTTTTTCATTATACATGGGCAGAAATCTCTTTCTGCTGTTTCTGTTTCCTTTATGATATTCTAGTTCTAGTCCAAGTCCAGCAAAAAGAAAGAATCTACCCCTCTTCATATCCTGAAGCCAATGATATTGGAATGTGCTAAGAAGTCTGTTTTTCCTGGTTTAGAACACAATAAATCACCTACAAGGCAAATAGCAGAGAATATGCAAAGTATAATTATATGTTTTCTGTGTCAGTATGTTTATAATTGACTGGTATTCAAAAATCCACTTGTCCATGGGTCAGCTAGGTGGCTCAGTGGATAGAGTACCAGTCCTGAAGTCAGGAGGACTTTAGTTTAAATATGGTCTCAGCCACTTAACACTTCCTAGCTGTATGACCCTGGGCAAGTCACTTAAGCCCAATTGCCTCAGTTAAAAAAAAATCCACTTGCCCAATAAAGAGTTACTTTCTTTTCAGGTAAACTGATTCTCTCATATGTTACATCTTATAAAAATTGATAAAGCTTTTTATTTACTTAAAATTGTTGTGTGACTTTGTGTGTATATGGTGAATTATAAATTTATAATCCCTGTGTATGTACATATATAGAAATACACAAATATGCATGTATATATATATGCATGTATACCCAAAGATATACATATGTAAATATATGTTTGTACAACACTGGCATAAGGGACAATATGTTTATGCCAATACACAGAGATGGAAAAGTATGGCATGTATATCAGAGATAGCAAATTTTCCATTTTGATTCAACTATAGACTATAGAATATATGGAGGTGATAGAATGAGAAAAGCCTGGAAATATATTTGAATTGCAGACAGATAATTTGTAGACAAATTCTGGAGGGATCTTTAAATATCAGGATGTTTCTACTTTATTCATTGTACAACGAGGAGTCACTGAAGTATTTTGATCAAAGAAGGCCAACTTCGTAGTAGCTTTAATTTCTTAATGAAGTGCATGATAGATTAGAGGAGGGAAATATTTTAAAATCCCTTTGTAGCAGTTTAGGGTCTGTACTAGGGGAGTGGTTATGGGAATAGGAAAAAAAGAATGGGGAAGAGAGAAAAGGCAAACTCAGAGATGGTAGACTTATTAATGGTCTAAGTATGAGGGGTTAGAGAGAATCAAAATTAATGCCAATTTTTAAAACATGGAAAATTTAGGGATAGTCACAAAAATATTGAAAGAAGAAAAAGTTTAGAAAGAAAAATAATGGGCTTAAATTTGCAAGAAAATTACTTTGAAGTATTTGTAGAATATGTAGGTTTAGAAAGAAATCAAAACTGGAAATAGAGGCTTTGTTGTTTTGACTTGTTTTTCAGTTGTGTCTGACTCTTTGTTGACCCCATTATAGTTTATTTTTTGGCAAAAATATTGAAATAATTAGTTGTTGTTTTCTCCAACTCATTTTGCAGATGAGGAAACTCAGGCAAATGGGGTTAAATAACTTGCTCAGGATCACACAGCTAATAAGTTTCTGAGGTCATATTTTAACCCAGGAAGCTGAATTTTCTTGACTTCCTAGCACGTTTTTCACTTCTGTATCTTCCTGTCCCTTTTACCTGTTCCAAGTCTTAATCTTTATTTTTTCTATGAAATCTTCCAAAAATATTCTAGTTCACAATTCTTTTGTGTTTATTCTGCTTCTTTTTATGTTGTTTAACCTCACACAATCTCTTTAGAATAGTTTTTTGTTATATCCCAGAGTATACTATTAGTTCCTTCAAGGCAATGACCTTTTTTATGCTTCTTTATATTCTATACATTATCCATGGATAATGCATGGAACAGTGCAAGGTATTGCACATAGTATGCTTTCAATAAGTGTGTTTTTTGGTTAACTAAAAGTCATTCAATCTCTATACATCTTTAGTTTTTCTTTCTTTAAATAGTAATGCCAAATATATGATGCATGTATAATATATAATGAACAAGGAGAATGAGATTTAAAATAAACAAATTAATGCATTTATTTTTATATTTTGCCTGCTAACAATTGTTTTTTAACTTTCAAATGCCTACTTGTTTTCCCTCCCCCAACAAATGTATTTCCTGTTTAAGCCAAATTTAAAGATCCTACTTTTTGTGACATGCTGTTAAGAACCACTGTGATATTTCCTGTTACTAAGAGAGAGGACAAGCATTTCCCGTTAATCTAACTGATTGTTTTTCAGAGTAAGTATTTCTCTTTTGCTTTTGAGAAATTCATCTAGGAAATATACAGTAGAGCCACAGTGCTGCCACGGTAATAAGATTATATAGATGACAGATTTGGAGCAAATCATCACCAGCACACATGAACACAAATAATACATACTTTCACTAACATATAAATGTTCAAATATATGCATATATGCATGCATTACCACTTCCTTTTGGAAGGTTTTAATGCTCACCATCTATTTGAGATTAAAGGAGCAGCCATGCCAATGCTCTCCAATATAGACCCAGAGAACTGAGTCACTTATTTACTACTTTGTTTCTTGAATATTCCTTTGGATAAGAATTTTTCAGATTGAGTCCATTAACAAATGTTAACATCTGTAAAGTTTTTACTGACTTTACAGTGATAGATAGATATAGATGGATACATATGTATCTCTCTCTGTACATTTATATGTATATATGTTACATATTATTTTTATTGCAATAAAATTACTGACATTAATAAAATGATAGACTGTGAAAAGAAATGTAAAATCAGAGGTAAAAGTGATCTACTTTACATATCAATAGAATGTAAGATCTTTGAGAGGAATAAAGGACATTTTTGGTTATTGGTCTTTGTATTGCACATCCTTACATAAGTAGCAATTATGCTTGAACAGAAGGATATGTAATGGAATTTCATGAGTATAAGGAGTTTTGGGTATAGGGATTTCTTCCACAATGAAGATTACTGACTAAAATGTAATGGATAAATCTTAGGAAATAAATAACATGTTCAGATCATATAACTAGTGTAAAATGTGAGATCTGACCCAGCTCTTCCTGACTCTTCTGTGGCCACACTGTCTTAAGAGGTACCACATATTTAGCATTTAATTAAAGGTCAATGAATTGATCATAGTTTTATTATCTATTACAACTCCTTCTACAGATGAAAAAATTGAAGTGAAGGATGTGAAAATGTCTCCATTTCCTGCCTTTATTGTCCACTTATATGTCACACTTAGGTCTCCTCATTCTCATTTCATTACTCTTTACTTAAAATCATACAAGTATAAATAAAAGAGCTAGAATTCTAAATAAGTAAATATATATTTAAAGCTCATAAGAACCAAGAGGCCATCTTGTAATGTTCTCTTCTCTAAAGTATAATGTTTCTCTGGGTACAAGTTTCTAGGGGAGCTTCTGGAGGCAGCCTTAGTTTCAGTTCAGTGTAATAATCACCTCAAATGCAGCCAGAGATTAAAGTCCAGTTCTTTATTGTCTCTTCCAAAATATCCTGGTTAGCCTTCTTAGCGGTCTATCTCTCTCCTTGGTTCTGAGAGCTCTTGCTGCTAGTCTTTTGTCTCTTCCAGCTTCAGCCTCTAGCTCTCTTTGAATCCAAAACCTCCAGCCAGCACAAAGATGGAAGTTGGAATAAATCAGTCTTGCCTTCTCTAGTGGGCTCCTCCTCTAGTGAGCTCCTCCTTTAGAGGGCTTATCCTTCTGACTTGTGAATCTCCTGGACTGAATCTCCCAACTGAATCCTGACTTGTGAATCTCCCAGAGTCCCTAGTGGGCTTGTCCCTTAGTGCACTCCTCCTTATATAAACTCGTTTAAAGGTGTGAACTAAGTACATGAGCATTGTCTCTATCATTTCCAGTGACTTAGCACCTGTTTCTAGTTCTGGCCCATAATACCATCTTCTCCAGTTGTTTAATTTTAAGGATACAGAAAGCACATAAGTTGCATAATTTCCTCATTATCACAAAAGTATGAAATAACAGAGGTGGAATTGGAATCCAGTTCATAAAATTCCAATTCCAGTAATCTTTTTATGTATCTTTGCCCTCCCTTAATAATTTTCTGATTCCAAATCTAAGTTATCTTCTTGAACTTAAATACTTATTTTCATGTTTTTAATGAGAAAAAGACAATTTGTTCTTAGATCTCTTTTGATTAGATTTTCTAGTTATATTCTTTTTGTTATTTTGTGCCTACCCCTCCTTTATTTCTTACTCTCCATTCCCTGAATTTCAAAGCATCATCTATTTGTCTAGAAAACCATAATGCTAGTCTATATCAGAAAATATTCTAAGTTTTAGGCCTTTCTGGGTACCTCTTCACTCCCAGATCATTAAGTATAAAGCTACCTAGCATAGTAGCATCATGCTGGACATAAAATCAAAAATTCTATGAGGATTTTTAGAACATGTGCATAGATTGATGGTAAATGAATAATACTTGGAGATTATGGATGGTGCAAAGGGGATACTAACTATAAATGGCAATTGATATTGGGAATAGCTAGAATGGGGACTTGGAGTTAATGATATTAAAAAGTTATCCCATACTTTTTAGGCATATTGATAGAATCCTAGTTGGGGAGAAATGTAGATAGCTTGTTTTGGGGGGACTGATTCATCAGTGTGATTGAAACTCAGATAAGAATCTTAAGAGTATTGTATTGGTTACACAAGTTTCAAAATGCCACAAAAATGACAGCTGCTATTAACTGATCTATTCTATGGCCCATTATAAGACTCAGATATCTCCTAAAATTAATTTTATTTGACAATTCAAGGATCCCTCAAATAACTGTTGCATTTATGGACAACCAATGTACCTTAATTCAAAGAAATGAAAATTGTGGGCATTTTGGGTACCTGGAGTAAAAAAAGAATTGCTCATCTCTTTCTCCAGTTGATGGTCCTTAATTCAAAATAAGCCTCTGATCTTTCCATTTGCATATTAACTAGCTTTCCTGTCATGTAACTTGGGCAAGATCCTTTAATTGAAGAGGTATAGAAATCACCCTGCAAGACAGTACAACAAATAAACTCTGTGTGTGTGTGTGTGTGTGTGTGTGTGTGTGTGTGTGGTGAAATAAGAATAGGAAGGGACTTAAAAATAATAGCTTCATCTTTCAAAATGTGATAAATTACTAACACTGGGAAATCCCTTATTTTTTTTTTTCTTTTAATAGATCTAGGTTTGTGATTTTTCCAAGTGAGGTATTTTACTTGCTGAGAAGCATGGATTTTTAAAAGGAATTTTTGCTTTGCATACATTTCATAGATATTCCTGAAAATCCATTATTTGTATGTAAATATATAAGGAAGAAATTTGGGGCATTTTATGGCTAGAACTATGAAAAATTTAAATTTTCTGCCAGTCGTGGCATTAATTGTTACTTCTTGTTTCCCTTAATTAATCTAAAATGTTACTTGTCTTGAACATTGTCATTCTGAGCACATCACAGTTCAGTAGCACAGAAACAGCAACAATGTTGTCAAAGTTTTCATAAGAAGTATGGTGCTAGATGTGTGTGTGTGTGTGTGTGTGTGTGTGTGTGTGTATGTGTGTGTGTGTGTGTGTCTGAGAGAGAGGAGAACAGGAGGAAAGAGAAAGTCAGAGAAAGACAAAGAGATAGAGACAGAAAGGCAGCAACATACACAGACAGAGAAAGAGAGAACTTATTCAAATATATTACCTCTAGTCCAGATGTTCTCAGATTGCTATAGATCTTTCTCTAAGATAAGAGAAGTAATTTGATTGAATGAAGCATGCATTCCTCATTTTCTTCCTAAGTCAGAAACAATGCATTTTTCATCATTAAATTGTTAATAAAACATTAATGGCATTTCCATGGTGAGAGTTACATACCAATATGCTATGTTCCTGGAAGAAGAGTGAGAAGATAGTCTTTTAAGAATTAGAATTTTAAATTTACTTCACTTTCCATTCAAGTTGATAACACTGTACATTAAAAGCTATGCACACCTCACCATTATAACAAATGGACTTGAAAATGGACAAATTATATTTGAAGAAAAAAAATTCTAGACATTGGAGGGAAGATAATTTGTGCTGTGTAATGCATTTTGCAATCAGTTGGATTTACTCTCAGATGCTAAACACACATCTAATTGTTTCAGCATTTCAAGTCTCTGAGTTCTGTGCCACAGCAGCATCATTTTAGAGGGTACCAACAACTAAAATTCGTATTATAAATATATAATATATGCAAGTGTGAAACCCAGTAATTATGTCCCTAGCCAGGTTTTATGAGTAGAGGTTTGAAAAAGCCCTGTGATAAAGTGGCCAGAATGAAGCAAAATGAATTTTCAGTAACCCTTCATGTCCAGATACAATGGAATTACTGATGTGGATGGAAAATGTTAAAGTGAAAGAAGAATTCTCCCCTCTTTCCTTCACATCTTGCCCCAATGTTATAGTATAAAATCATCCCTGAATTGGACAAAAATCAACTGCATAACCAAAGTATTGAATTTCATTGAATATTTTCCAGCCTGTTCTTATGAAAACCATGTCTGCTTTTTGATTATTTTCACTTAATTTACAAACATTTGACTCTACCAGCACCAAGACTTGAAATACTCAGAACTTGAAAATGGTTAGGGGGAGGGTGGTAATTACTTTGTTACTCTAAAAACATCTCATATTTTATGCTGCCTCAGCAACTTACTAGTCTATTGTCCACAACTGAACATTCTTCCAAACCTTTTCATTCTTCTCCACATCTTTCCCTCCTCTCACACACTCAGCTAAAATCCTTTCCTCATTTTTACTGACAAGATTAAGAGTATTCTTGTTAATTCTCTCTTCTCTCCTCTTTTTCATCTCCTATTGATGTGGTTTGAACAGTCTCAATTCCTGGTGGTCAATAGGTTAGTGGTAATAAAAGAGTTGTTAAATATCCCCTTTAGATTGGCCATAGGTTTAGAAGTGAAAGAATTCCCTCATTGCCAAATTATTTGTTGCAAAATGAAAGTTTTTTGTTGGATAGAAATCAGTTTATAGGGGACTGACTTCTATAATGACAGAGATCTATTGGGAAATGGAATTTTGTCCCTGAGAATGCTCAGCCGGCAGGGTCCTAGCAAAGTGCACAGGCCATCTCCAAAGACTTTAGTTTTGGGAAGCTGTTATATTGGTATCTTTATGGGGGATGGGATAGCCCGAGCTAATCAGATCAGGATTCATCAATTGAATGAGAATTTAGAATTTCTATGGGGGTTGATTTGCCCCTGAATAGTATTGCTTTTCTTATCCTGAAAGGTTTGGACTCTGACTTGACTCCTGGGAACCTGGGAGATCCTGATCAAAGAGTTCACAATTTTAGAGTGATAATCTTAAAGGGAATAGTTCCTCCCCCCCTTCACTATCATTTAGATGCCTTTTGATATTTTCTCTTCCTTTATTGCTCCTTTTTTACTACCTATTCCTCCTTCACATCATTAAGTGGCTTTACTCCTTACCAAAGTCAACTCTATTTCATCTCCTCTTCCTTCCAACAAATTGCTCCCTGTCATCCCCACACAATTTTTTTTCTTGCCTCCTGACTCATTCCCAATATTTTTATATACAAATATGCCCATGTTTAACCATTTTGAAAAAAATCTCACTTTATCCTTGAATCCCCAGTATCATTTTATATCCTTGGGCTCACTGTTACTTATTTTTATCTAGTCATTTGACTCTATCATCCCATTTGGACTTTCTTTGTTAAAGATATTGGAGTGGTGGGGCGTTTTCTTCTCTAACTCATTTTATAGACAAGGAAATTGGAGCAAACTGGTTTAAGTGAATTGCCCCGAATCACATAGGGTCTGAGATCAAATTTGAATTCAGGATCAACTGCACCAGCAAACTATCCACGTCAAAAAAAAGCCATCTACTGTGTGACCTGTATTTATTCTCACTGTCCTCTTAATCCCTCCTAATCTAATTTCAGACCTCATTGTTCTACTGAAATTTCTGTTTCCAAAGTTATTAATGGAATTCAGTGGCCTTTTCTCTATCCTCATTCTCTTTGATCTCTCTGTAATCACTAATAGTGTTAATCACCCTTTACTACTAAATATACTCTTCTCTCTAGGTTTTTGTTTGTTTCTTTGGTTGCTTTCTTTTAGGATACCACTCTCTCCTGATTATCTTCCTAGTAATCAAACTGTTCCTCAGTCATCCTTTTGGATTCTCATGCAGGTTACTCTCACTTATGATGTCCTATAGGGCTCTATCCTGAACCCTAATTCTCTTTTCCTTTCATACTACTTGGTAATCTCATCAGATTCCATGGATTTTGTTATTATCTTTAGGCTGATTATTGTCAAATCTATTTAATCTACCTTAGACTCTCCATTTATCTCCAATCTCACTTCTCCTGCTGCCTTTCAGACATCTATGATTAGATGTCTAGCAACTATCTCAAACTCAACATATGCAAAACAGTGCTTTACCTTTTTGTTTTTTAACTTCTTCCCCTTAAACCCTTTCTGACCTCTATTTTTCCCTATTGTGGTAGCAGATAATACCATCCTTCTAGCAGTTCAAGTTTACCATCTGGGAATCATCTTAGATTTTTCATTCTCTCTCCCCTCCACTCCCTCACACCCTCCCTGCCCCAGGTATCAAAGTTCTTGCCTAGGTTTAGAGACATTTTCTACATAACATTTCTGAACTACATACTGGAAGTTTTCTATTTTGAAACTGCTGCTATTGCAGTGTAGACTATTGTAATTGTATACTGGTGGTGTAATGCCAAAGGTCACTTTTAATGGGGTGACCAGTTCCTCCAGGGTGACCTGTCCTATTTCATAATTCTGCCTTAAGGTTATGACCATCCGAGGGGCGGAGCCAAGATGGCAGAGAAGACACACGTGACTTTCTAAGCTCTTCTCTTACCCTCTTTATCAATATTATATCGAGCCTCAAAAATAGTCTTGACTGCTACAATTCGTAAAGATAAGAAGTAGAACAACTCACCGGCCTAAGAAAATCTGCAGTCTCGCCAAAAAAGGTTGGTTCCGGGGCCAGGGGGGAGATCGGCGCAGACGGGGAGAGAAATTAGGTTCTGAGGAGAGTCTCAAACCGAGGGTGAAGGCACAGATCTCAGCACAAGCGTGCAGCCCCAACCCGCAGTACGGGCTTTTCCTTGAGGCAATTGTGATCCTGCACTGCAGGAGGACGCAGCCCGGGTTAGCATCCAATCTGCTCAGTGGGGAGCTGGGCTTGGGGCCATAGAGTTTTTGCAGGGCCGATTTGCATCAGGCAGAGACACTGGGCAGGTTGGGGCGGGGTATCTAAACTACAGACCCACAAGAGGCTCCGGCCTGGGGGCGTACCTTCCCCCAGCCCAGCCTGGGGCATCCTAATCCCTCAGCCCCTCTAACAGTTTGATAGCTCGGATGCTGAATCCACTTCCTGTTGGGGAAGGAAAACTCTCCTCAGGCCTCCCAACCCAGGGCCAAGAAATGGTTTAAATCTCCCTTCTCTGCAGAGGAAGCTGTACCCCCAGGGGCCTACCCTAAAAACTTTAAAACATGAATAAAAAGATGAAAAGACGATCAACACTTCTTCAGAAAAAAGCCACAAACCTAAAGGAGACCTCAAACCAAAAAAATGCTCAGACTGTTCCCCCAGTGCTCCTTAGGAGACCATTAAACTCTCGAAGGGTTAAAAATAAATGGGGAAAGGAAAAAACCACAAAGGAACAACTTTAAATCAAATTGGAAAAGTTAAAAAATTAACAAGTGCGGTTTTGAATTGGAAAAAATAAAAAATCTCAGGAAAGTAGGGAGAATTGGAAAAAAAAATTACTAAAAGTAGGTTGTGAATTGGGAAAAAGTAAAAAGGGGATCCGTGTTAAAGACAAAGAACAAAAAAGGTAGGATCTGGAATTGGAAAAAAGAAAATAATTCACTAAAAAAAGTTGTGAAATGGAAAAAATTACAGACAAAACAATACATTAAAAACTCAATTGGACATATACAGAAAAAGTAAAAAAATAATGAAAAAAATAATTCTTTAAAATTAGAACTGAACAAAAATAGAAACTTTAAATTCATTGAGACAGAAAATCAGTAAGCAAAAAAAAAAAATGACAAACTGGAAAAACCATAATTTCTACTCCCAAAAAAACTACGACTTGGAAAATAGATCTGGGAATAATCAGGGTTATTGGACTTTCGAAAACTATGATGAAAAAAGAGCCTGATACTATTTTACAAAGAAATATAAAAAAGCTTTAGATGTAATAGAATCGAAAGGTAAAATAGGCATTGAAAGAATTCAAACACCTTTGAAAAGAAACCCCTAAAATAAAACCCCAAGGAATATTTGGAAAAACAGAACTATCAATTAAGGAAAAATTTACAAGCAGCCAAAAAAAAACCATTTAAATACCAGGTCCACAATAGGATCACCCGAATCTGGCCCTCTTTAAAGGAAAGAAAAGGTGGAATATGATATTCAAAAGACACAAAGAACTTGAGATAAAGCCAAGAATAAAACCCCAGCTAAGCTACATTTTTTTGGGGAAGATGGACATTTAATGAAACAAATAATTCCATTTGTTTCTGAAAAAAAAGAACTAAACAAAAATTTGATCCAAGAATGAACTCCAAGAATGCAGAAAAATAAAAAATAACTCTTAGGTTATTTCTGTTGTGTACAAAAAAACATTATAATTTGATTGTCTGATATAACTAAAAAGAATGGAAAGGATGATGGCAGAATAAGGTGGAAAAGGGAGGGATAAAAAAAAAACCACATCCCACAAAAACTAAAAACATCATATCTGAAATTTAGAAGGGGGGTTTAAAATCTTTCTCAGGTTGCTCAAAAAAAAAAAAATTTACATTTTTTAGAAAAATTCTCTTCCCCATTAAAAAACGGGGAAAAAAGAAAAAAAATAAAAGGGAAGGAAGGGGGAAAAACAAAAGGGGGGAATTATAAAAGGGATAAATTCTGAAAAGAATAATTTAAAAAGGGGGAAAAATTGGAGGCAAAAAAAAAACACAATCTGGGGTTTTGGATGGAAAATACAATTTAGAACTAACCCTAAATAAATGGGAAACTTTCCCCATAAAGGGGAGGAAAGCAACTGGGATCAAAAATCAGAACCCCTACAATATTTTTTTTACAAAAACACATTTAAAGCAGGGATCATATAAGTAAAAAAGGCACAAAAAATCTAATTTCTTCAGGTAAGCAAAAAAAACCATCCTTATCTCAAATCAAAACAAAAAAAAAAATTAAATAAAAAAATGAAAAACACATCCTCTAAAAATTGCAAAACAATAGCAATATCAAAAAACATATATACCAAGTGGTATGCCTCAACTTCCTAAAGAGATTAAGAAATTGCAAAAAAAAAAACAACAAAACTTAAAAAATCTCAACCCACTCCAGTTAACAAATCAAACCAAAAACAAAAAGAAAAAATTAAAAAGTAAAAAAAAAAAAAATTATATTTTATCTTTGGGAAAAATTGAATGGAATAAAGAATATCTTTCTTTTCAGCATTCATGGAACCTATTCAAAATTACCATATATTGGGACATAAAACCTCAAAATTAAATAAAAAAAAAATTAAAATCTTTCTTTTCAATCATATCAAAAAAACACATTCAACAAAATTGAAAAGCCAAAAAATTGGAAACTAAACAATCTCATCTTAAGAAATTGGGGAAACACAAATTATAATACAATTAATTTTCCTCAAATAAAAATGAAAACATCATAAAAAAAACAGAAAGCAGAAAAAAATTTTATATCTAGACTTCGAAAAAAGAAAAAAAAATTAATGAATTCCACAAAAAAAACTAAAAAAAAAAAAAAAACCCCAATCAAATACAAATTGGAAATTCTAAAATTAAAAAGAAATTAAAAATATTGAAAGTAAAAAACTATTGAACTAATTAATAAAACTAAGGTTGGTTCTATGAAAAGAATAAAATAGATAAGCCTTTGGTAAATCTGATTAGAAAAGGAGGAAAAAATTAGTAGTCTTAAAATGAAAAGGAAACTTTCCCCAAATGAAAAAATTAGAGAAATAATAAAAGGTATTTTGCTCAACTTTATGCCAATAAATTTGATAACCTAAAATGAAATGGATGACTACCTCAAAAAATACAGACTTCCCAACTAACGGGAGGGAAATTGCTTGAATAGTCCCATTTCAGAAAAAAGAAATGAAGGCAATTTAAACAACAACCTAAGAAAAAATCCCCAAAGACTGGTGGATTTACATTGAATTTTCCAAACTTTAAAAAAAATTGGCCCCAATGCTAATAAATTATTTGATAAAATAGGGAATGAAGGAGTCCTACCAAAGTCCTTCATGACACAGACATGGTACTGATACCCCTAAACCAGGTAGGCTGAAAACAAGAAAAAAAATAGACCAATCTCCTTGAATATTGATGCAAAATCTTAAATAAGATATTACAAAAGACTCAGAAAATCATCTCCAAGATAATACCTGTGATCAAGTGGATTTATACCAGGAATGCAGGGCTGGTTCAATATTAGGAAAACTATCAATATAATTGGCCATGTTAATACAAATTAACAAAAACCATATGATCATCTCAATAGATGCAGAAAAAATTTGATAAAATAACATCCATTCCTATTAAAAACACTTAAAGTATAGGAATAAATGGACTTTTCCTTAAATAATCAGCAGCATCTATTTAAAACCATAGTAAGCATCATATGTAATGGAAAAACCAACCATTCCCAATAAGATCTGGTGAAACAAAGGTTGCCCACTATCCCTTATTTTTATTGTATTAGAAACCTGCTATAAAATAAGAAGGAGAAAAGATTAAAGGAATAAGAATAGGCAATAGGAAGCCAAATTATCACTCTTGCGGATGACTGATGGTATTAGAGAACCCCATGTTTGCTAAAAAAGTTAGAAAAATCCCACAACTTTAGCAAAGTTCTGGTTATAAAATAAACCCATAAGTCATCAGCATTCTTATATATCACTAACAAAAATCCAACAGTCAGAGTTACAAAAGAAATTCCATTTAAAGTAACTACTGATAATATAAAATATTTAGGAATCTATCTGCCAAGGGAAAATCAAAAAACTTTATGAAACAAAATTACAGACCACTTTTCACACAAATTAAGTCATCTAACCAATTGGAAAAAAAAATGCCTTGGATAGGGGAGCAAATATAATAAAGATGACAATATTACCTAAACTAATCTATTTTTTTGGCTATACCATCAGACTCCCAAAAACTATTTTAATGACCTAGAAAAATAACAACAAAGTTCTATGGAAAAACAAAAGGTCAAAATTTCAAGGAATTAATGAAAAAAAAAAATCAAATGGTTTTAGCTGCCAGATCTAAAATTATATTATAGAGCAGATTACCAAAACTATTTGGTTTAATAAAAGGCATTAGTTGATCATGGAATAAATTATTCAAGGGAAAAACAGTCAACAAATAGCAACCCTATTCTTTGACAAACCCAAATCCCAGCTTTTGGGATAAGAAACTTTTGATAAAATTGCTGGGAAAATTGGAAACTAATATGGCGAACAGGCATTGGTCCATATTAAGCCCGTAACCAAGATAATCAAAATGGGTTCATGACTTAGGCATAAAGAATGGGTTTTTAATAAATTAAAGGAACATGGAAGTTACCTCTCAGACCTGTGGAAGGGAAGGTCTTTATGACCAAAAAGCAGAACTAAGATCATTACTGATCACAAAAAGAAAATTTCGATTATACCAAACTGAAAAGTTTTGCAAACAAAACTAATCAGACAAGATGAAGGAAGCTAAACTGGGGAAAATTTTTTACAGTCAAAGGTTCTGATAAAGGCCCTTTTAAAATATATGAAATTAACTCTAATTTATAAAAAATCAAGCCATTCTCAATTGAAAAATTCAAAGGATATGACCAGACAATTCTCAGATGAAGAAATTGAAACTATTTCTAGTCAATGAAAAAGATGCTCCAATCATTATTAATCAGAAATGCAAATTAAGACAACTCTAAGATACCACTCACCCTTCAGATTTAAGATGACAGGAAAAAATTTGATTGTTGGAGGATGGGAAAACTGGAACGGATGCATTGTTGGTGGAGTTGTGAACGAATCCAACCATTTTAATAGTTTGGAACTATCTCAAAAATTATCAAACTTGCATACCCTTTGATCTAGATGTTACTACTAGGTTATCCCAAAAAGTTTGAAGAAGGGAAAGGACCTGTATTGCACAATGTTTGTGGCAGCCCTTTTTGTAGTGGCTAAAACTGGAAACTAATGGCTGTCCATCAGTTGGAGAATGGTTAATAAATTGTGGATATGAAAATTATGGAATATTACTGTTCTGTAAAAATGAAACAGGATGATTTCAGAAGGCCTGGAGAACTTACATGAACTGATGCTGGGTGAAATGAGCAGGACCAGGAGATCTTATACTTCAACAATACTATATGATGACCATTCTGATGGATCAAAGGCCATCCTCAGCAAGAATCAACAAATCTTTCTAATGGGCTGTAATGAACTAACTACTATCCCGAAAAACTCTGGGAGATGACTAAAAACCATTACATTAATTCCCAATCCCTATTTTATACACCCATTTTTTGATTTCCTTCAAGCTAATTTTAAATTTCAAAGTCTGATTTTTCACACAAAAATAACTTTTGGTGGTATACTTTTTTTATCTAATTTATATTTTAATATATTTAACATCACTGGTCATCCTGTCATCAGGGAGGGTGGGGGTAAGGGTGAAAAAAAGGAAAGAGGTTTGGCAATTGTTAATGTTAAAATTACCCCTTATATATCCTGTAAATAAAAGGCTATTAAATAAAAAAAAAAAGGTTTGACCATCCCCTTAATGGTTGAGATAAAGGTGTTATGCATTCCTTAATGTCATTAGAATATTAACCTCCATCTAGAAATCCCCACCTATCTCTGCATTATGTCATTTTTTGTTATTCCATAAAAAAGCTTGCTGTCCAGATACTTGGGGCTAGACTCTTTGAGATGATAGTCTCATCTAGCCCTAGGATCCATTGGTCCTAGTATTTCTCTCCATTTAATAAACTATTGGATTGGTCTCTAATCTCTGTCTTGCTCAGTTTTTTTTTGGCATTACAGTGGGTTGGCCTGTCTCAAGTCTCTACTCATTCCAATCAATCCTCTTTTCAGCCACCAAAATTATGTTCCTAAAGTGCAAGTCACAATGCCATTCCATCTCCTCTTATACCCTCCAAAACAACTCAATAAACCCAGTGTCTCCTTATTTCTTTCAAAATCAAATACAAAATGCTTTATTTGACATTCAAAGTCCTTCACAAACTAACATCCTCCTACCATTCCAGTTTTTTTATACTTTACTTTCTTATACATTGTCATTGATCCAGTAACACTGGTCTCCTAAACAGTCCACTAAGTCACTTCATCTCCCATCTCTGGATATATTTTCTGACTATCCCTTATTCCTAGAATTCTTTCTCTAATTCTTTACTGAGATATCTGGGTTTCTTGAAATTTTAACTAAAATCTCATTTTCTTCCATGATTTGGTATTTTCTTTATCACAAATTATATTCAAAAGCAAATTTTAATATTTGCATTTAAAACTTTGAGTTTCAGATTCTCTCTCCTCCTCTCCATCCTTTCTCAGTAAAAATATAAGCAAATACGAAGTTTGCTACATGTTATATAAGTTATACATGTATGGTCACGTAAAACATTTTCAAAATAGTCATTTTTAAAATTTTTATTTTTAAAGAAAAAATGTATTAGTAAAAGAAATTACATTCATGAATATCCATCTTTTCTTAAATTCCTTGTAAACTGTTCTTTTGTTCTCTGCTGTGAACCTTTTTAACTTTATTTCCCCCTTTAATACCCTTTCCTCCCCTAAGTAGGCTATCGTTAAGAAAAGACATTTGTATGTATACATTTGTAGATACACACACACACACACACACACACACACACACATATACATACATACACACACACTCCACCCCCCATTTTGCTTTAATTCAGCTCCTTACTTACCTTGGTATTAACTTAACTTTCCTCCAGCCATGGATTCCTCCCTTGACTTCTTCCCTCATCCTTTGATTCCCTGTACACTCATCCCTCCTCTGTTTTTACTTTATAGATTTTGGAATGCACTATACCCTTCATGGTATAAATGTAATGTTGCCTACAGAACCAATTCCTAATGTAATAGGTTTTCATAACTAGGAGCCCTCTTCCCTCCTCTAATCCTTTGTGTCTATTCTTCTTCTGTACCTCGTTTGTATAACATAATTAGTATTTTTACTTTAACTCTGACCCAGTCTTGCTTTTGAGCTGCCCAATTGTCGATGTCAGTATTAAACCTATGGTATACATTTCCTGTGGTATTCTTTTTCTTTAAAAAAAAAATATTAGATGGTTTTCTCTGGGAGAAGGTTTCTCAGGGAAGTTTTCTGGAGGCAGCCTAGTTTCAGTTAAAAGTAATAATCACCCAAATTGCAGCCAGCTGATAAAATGCAAATATTTATTTTCTCCTTCCAAAATAGCCTGGTTGGTTTTTCTTAGAGGCCTATCTTTCTGCTTAGTTCCAAGAGCTCTTGAAGCTTTGTCCTTTGCCTCTGCTTTCTTCAGCCTCCAGCCAGCACCAAGGTTGAAGATGCAATGAATCTCTCTTGCCTTGGAGAGAGGGCTTCTGGCTCTCACTCTCCCAGAGTGCTGAATCTGGTTGTGCTTCCAAGAGAGTGCTTCTCCTCAACTAAACTGATGCTCCCTTCTCCAATCTAATTCAGCTGAACTCTTTTCTCAGTGTTTTCAACTCAACTCCCTGAGAGAGCCTCTGTCTGTTTCTTATATAGGATCTCTTCTGAGAGAGAGGGATTATGGGTTTCTCCCAGAGTGCTCTCTGGCCCTGAGAGCTTCAAGGGAAGTGTGAATTCGGATATCTCATATTAAACCCTGAAATCTCCGAAACGTGTGAACTCCAGTGAGTACAGGTGTGAACACAAGTATTGTTTCTCAGTTACATTTAGTACCTTGTTTCAAGTTGAGTTAACACTAGGATTCCAATAATTTCCCATGTTAAAAAATAAATAAATAATGTGTCCATGCTGATTTCCTTGAAATTGATTTTTTGAATTGGCTCTTATATGTTAAATTTTCTATTAAGACTGGTTTTGGTTGATTGAAAGTCCTGAAAATATGCAAGCTCATTGAATGTCCATCTTTTCTCATACAATAGTATGGATAATTTTACTTGTTGTGATACTTTTGGTTACAGGCCTAATCCTTTTGATTGTTGATAGATATGATTCCATTTTTAAAAAATTGTGTTCTTTTATTGTGGCTGCTAAGAAATCCTATACAATTCTAATTGTAGCTCGAGTGGTTTTGATTTTTTTTTTATTTCTTGAAAAATTTTCTCTTTGATCTGCAGGTTTCAGAATTTGGTGATCATATTCCTGTTGTTTTCCACAAAGTATCTCTTTGGGGTGGTGGTTGGTGGATTTATTTTTCTATTTTATACTCATGTTCTATCACTCCAGGACAATTTTCTTGGATTCTTTTTTGTATTATTGTGTCAAGAATTTTTTTTTTGGTCACAACTTTCAGGCAGTCCAATTATTCCTATATTTTCACTTCCTGATCTGTTCTCTAGATCTATTTTTTTTTATGTTTCACATTCTATTTTTTTTCATTCTTTATAATTTGTTTTGTTGTTTCTTGATCTCTCATAAGTTTCATTGGCTTTCCCTTGACCAATTCTAATTTTTCAATTTTCAAAGCATTATTTTCATCTTTGAGACCCTATCTCTTTTTCTAGTTGATTAGTCTTTTTCATAATGCTATTTTTTTAACTTTTTTCTCAATGTCTTTCATTTGATTTTTTAATTCTTTTTTGAGTTCTTCTATAAATTCTCTTTGAGTAGGGAGCCATCCATTTCACAATACTCTTTGGGTAGAAGTTTTTGTTTTTGTTTTGTTTTGTTTTTACTTCATTGTGCTCTAAAACTGAACCCCCGTCTTCCCTTAAAAAAAATCCTATGACTGGGCATATTTCTTCTTTGCTGGTTAATTATTTTTAATAGCTTTTTATTTACAAGTTATATGCATGGGTAATTTTATAGCACTGAAAATTGCCAAACCAATTCTTCCCCTCCTTCCTCCCACCCCCTCCCCTAGATGGCAGGATGACCAATACATGTTAAATATGTTAAAATATAAATTAAATACAAAATAAGTATACATGTCTAAGCCATTATTTTGTTGTACAAAAAGAATTGGACTCTGAAATAGTGTACAATTAGCCTGTGAAGGAAATAAAACATGCAGGGGGACAAAAATAGAGGGATTGGGAATTCCATGAGATGGTTCATAATCAACTCTCAGAGTTCTTTCACTGGTTCTGGCTGGTTCAGTTCATTACTGCTCCATTGGAACTGATTTGGTTCATCTCACTGCTGAAGATGACCATCATCATCAGAATTGACCATCATATAGTATTGTTGTTGAGGTATATAATGATCTCCTGATCCTGCTCATTTCACTCAGCATCAGTTCGTGTAAGTCTCTCCAGGCCTTTCTGAAATCATCCTGTTGGTCATTTCTTACCAAACAATAATATTCCATAATATTAATATACCACAATTTATTCAGCCATTCTCCAATTGATGGGCATCTACTCAGTTTCCAGTTTCTGGCCATTACAAAGAGGGCTGCCACGAACATTCTTGCATGTACAGGTACCTTTCCCTTCTTTAAGATCTTTTTGGGATATGAGCCCAGTTATAACACTGCTGGATCAAAGGCTATGCACAGTTTGATAACTTTTTGAGCATAGTTCCAAATTGCTCTCCAGAATGGCTGGATGTATTTACAATTCCACCAACAATGCATTAGTGTCCCTGTTTTCCCACATCCCTTCCAAAATTCCATATTATCTTTCCCTGTCATTCTAGCCAGTCTGACAGGTGTGTAGTGGTATCTCAGAGTTATCTTAATTTGCATTTCTCTGATTAGTAATGACTTGGAGCATCTTTTCATATGACTAGAAATAGTTTCAATTTCTTCATCTGGGAATTGTCTGTTCATAATCTTTGACCATTTATCAATTGGAGAATGGCTTGATTTCTTATAAATTAGAGTCAATTTTCTATATATTTTGGAAATGAGGCCTTTATCAGAAACTTTGACTGTAAAAATGTTTTCCTAGTTTATTGATTCCCTTTTAATCTTGTCTGCATCAGTTTTGTTTGTACAAAAACTTTTCAATATGATATAATCAAAATTTTCTATTTTGTGATCAGTAATGATCTCTAGTTCTTCTTTGGTCATAAATTCCTTCCTCTTCCACAGGTCTGAGAGGTAAACTCTGTGTTCCTCTAATTTATTTATAATCTCATTCTTTATGCCTAGGTCATGAACCCATTTTGACTTTATCTTGGTGTACGATGTTAAGTGTGGGTCAATGCCTAGTTTCTGCCATACTACTTTCCAATTTTCCCAGCGATTTTTGTCAAACAATGAGTTCTTATCCCAAAAGCTGGGGTCTTTGGGTTTGTCAAACACTAGAGTGTTAAAGTTATTGACTGCTTTGTTCTTTCAACATAACCTGTTCCACTGATCAGCTAATCTATTTCTTAACCAATATCAAATGGTTTTGGTAACTGCTGCTTTATAATATTTTAGATCTGGTACAGCTAGGCCACCTTCACTTGATTTTTTTTTTTTTTATTAATTCCCTTGAAATTCTTGATCTTTTGTTTTTCCATATGAACTTTGTTGTTATTTTTTCTAGGTCATCAAAATAGTTCTTTGGGAGTCTGATTGGTATAGCACTAAATAAATAGATTAGTTTTGGAAGTATTGTCATCTTTGTTATATTTGCTTGCCCAATCCAAGAGCATTTAATATTTTTCCAATTGGTTAGATCAGACTTAATTTGTGTGGAAAGTGTTTTGTAGTTTTGCTCATAAAGTTTCTGATTTTCCCTTGGCAGATAGATTCCTAAGTATCTTATACTATTAGTAGTTACTTTAAATGGAATTTCTCTTTGTAACTCTAACTGTTGGATTTTCTTAGTGATATATAAGAATGCTGATGACTTTTCTAGGTTTATTTTGTATCTTGCAACTTTGCTAAAGGTGTGGATTATTTCTAATAACTTTTTATTAGAATCACTGGGGTTTTCTTAGTATACCATCATATTATCAGCAAAGAGAGATAATTTGGTTTCCTCATTACCTACTCTAATTCCTTTAATCTCTTTCTCAACTCTTATTGCCACAGCTAGCATTTCTAATACAATATTGAATAGGAATGGTGATAGTGGGCAAACTTACTTCACTCCTGATCTTTTTGGGAATGGGTCCAGTTTATTCCCATTACATATGATGCTTACTGATGGTTTTAAATAGATGCTACTGATTATTTTAAGGAAAATTCCATTTATTCATCTACTCTCAAGTGTTTTTAATAGGAATGGATGTTGGGTTTTATCAAATGCTTTTTCTGCATCTATTGAGATGATCATATGGCTTTTGTTAATTTTGTTATTAATATGGTCAATTATACTAATAGTTTTACTAATATTGAACCATCCCTGCATTCCTGGTATAAATCCTACTTGATCATGGTGTATTATCCTGGGAATGATCTTCTGTAGTCTTTTTGCTAATATCTTATTTAAGATTTTAGAATCAATATTCATTAGGGAGATTGGTCTCTAATTTTCTTTCTATGTTTTCAACCAACCTGGTTTGGGTATCAGTACCATGTCTGTGTCATAAAAGGAATTTGGTAGGACTCCTTCATTCCCTATTTTTTTTTCATATAGTTTATATAGCATTGGGGCTAATTGTTCTTTAAATTTTTGGTAGAATTCACATGTAAATCCATCTGGTCCTGGGTATTTTTTTTTAGGGAGTTGATTAATAATTTGTTCTATTTCTTTTTCTGAAATTGCTGTTTAATTTTTTAATAAGACTTATTAGAGTAAGCATATCTAATCATGGTGTTGGGAAATGATTTCTGTAGCTTCATTTTAGCTCCCCTCTGACCTGGAATCCCAGATTAAAAACTCTCCCCTCCTACAAGTGCTTCTTGCCAGCAGCATCTCTGCTCTACTGCCTCTGCACTCACTTGGTGTACTAGCTCCTTCTCAGCCAGAGCTTCATTCTTTGCAGCAAAGCTGGGGCTGACATTCTTAATCACCTGTGGTTCACTCATTCTTCCCAGACTCAGACCTCAACTCCTCTTTCTGGGCAGAAGATGAAAGTTCTTGAGGTTGCAAGGCTTCAGCCAAATGTGTTCCATCCCATGGGATCCCACTTGATATTTCTGGAGAGCTATCCTGGAGGTATTTGCATTTAATACTGGTTATACCCCAACCTGGAATGTTAAGATCTTGGGTTGAAACAAAAAGACTGTTATGCTCCAAATTGTTTACCACAATAGTATTCAATCATAATTACATACCACAATTTATTCACCCATTCCCCAGTAGATGGGCATTCTCCTCAATTTCCAGTTCTTTTTCTCCAGGAAAGAACTGCTATAAATATTTTTGTATATATAGACCCTTTTTAAAATATTTTTTTGGGGATATGGATCTAGTAGGAGTATTGTTAAATCAAAAAGTATAAATGGTTTTATAGCCCATTGAGCATAGTTCCAAATTGCTTTATAGAATCAGTTCACAATTTTTCCAACAGAGCATTAAGGCTTCATTTTTCCCAAATCACTTCCAACATTTGTCATTTTCCTTTTCTGTCCTGTCTGTCAATTTAATGGCTATGTGGTAGTATTTCAGAATTGTTTAATTTGCATTTCTCCAATCAATAGTGAATTAGAGCTTTATTATTATTATTATTATTTTTACAATTACTCTTGCCTACTGTATTTTCCCTCTGTCTATTTTATTATCTCTCCCTTTTCACTCCTGTCAAAATTGTTTGGCTTCTGACTACCCCCTTCTACAATCTGCCTTCCATTCTGTCAGCCTAACCCCCACCTTATCACCTTTAAGTTTAAGTTGTCTATTGGACCTCCAATTAAAGAAGCCTAAAAAGTTAGTGGAATGTGTGAAACAGGATAGAAATTAGGGCTGAATAAGTACCTATGAGAGGCAGCTATGGAGAGATGATAATTAAAGTAAGAGGAACTGAAGAAATCATTAAGTAAATATTTGTTAAAAAGAGAAGGATCCCAGAATAGAGCCTGGGGGAACCCATCCAGTTAGTTATGATGTGGATAAAAATCCCCCCAAAATACAAAGAAGCAGAGATTAGATTATTAGGAGGAAAAGTAGATCGAAGCAGTGTCAAAAAATTCTATAGAGTAGAGATGATCAAAGAGAAGAGATGATTGTCAAAGGCTGAAGGGAGGTCAAGAGAAATAATTATTGAGAGGAAATCATTAAATTTTGCAATTAAGAAGAAACAGAAAATTTGGAGAAAGGTGATAATTCCATTATTTTATGTTCAGGTCAAACCACAATTGTTGTATTATATTTAATTATAGGCCTTATTTTAGAATTTTAAATATTTCATATCCCTCCCCATAATATGTAAAAACAATTTTAATATCTTTTTTCAAATTTTGACATTTAAATTTTCTCTCTCATTCCTTATTCCCCACCCCCTTCCCCTTCCTCCACTCCAGCCATTCAGAAGGCAAGCAATTTAACACAGGTTATGTAGAAGTCATACAAAATACATTACCATGTAAGTCATGCTATGAAGGAAATCATAAACAAAAAAACAAAGTAAAGAAAAATTTGTTTGATCTGCATTCAGATTCCATCAGTTTGTATTCTGGAGGTGAATATCATTTTTCATCATGTCCTTGAGAAGTGCATTGGATGACTGTATTGTTAGAACAGCCAAGTTATTCACAATAGATCATATTACAATATTGCCATGACTGTATAGAATATTCTCTTGGTTTTGCTCTTTTCATTTTGCAGAAATTCATGTAAGTCTTTCCAAGTTTTTCTGAAAGTATCCTGTTCATCATTTCTTAAAGCACAATAGTATTCCATTCAATTAGATAAAATTTTTTCAACTAGTTTCCCAGTTGATAGACCTCTCCCCAACTTCCAATTCTTTGCCATGACAAAAGAATAGCTAAAAATCATATGGTTTTTGTTAATTTGATTATTGATATAGTCAATTATGCTAATAGTTTTCCTAATATTATACCAGCCCTGCATTCCTGGTATAAATCCTATTTGGTTATGATGTATTATTCTGGGGATGATTTTCTGTAATCTCTTTGCTAATATTTTATTTAAGATTTTTGCATCAATATTCATTAGGGAGATTGGTCTGTAATTTTATTTCTCTGTTTTCATCCTACCTGGTTTGGGTATCAGTACCATGTCTGTGCCATAAAAGAAATTTGGTAGGACTCCTTTCTTCCCTATTTTTCAAATATTTTATATAGTATTGGAGTCAATTGTTCTTTATATGTTTGCTAGAATTCACAAATAAATTCACCTTGTCCTGGGGATTTTTTCTTAGGAAGTTGATTAATAGCTTGTTCTAGTTCTTTTTCTCAAATGGGACTATTTAAGCAATTTACTTCCTCCTCTGTTCATCTGGGCAACCCATATTTTTGAAGGCATCCCTCCATTTTACTTAGATTATCAACTTTATTGGCATAAAGTTGGGCAAAGTACCTCCTAATTATTGCTCTAATTTCCCCTTCATTAGTGGAAAGTTCTCCCTTTTTATTTTTAAGACTAACAATTTGATTTGCCTCTTTCTTTTTTCTAATCAAATTTACCAAAGGTTTATATTTTTTGTTGATTTTTTTCATAAAACCCACTTTTAGTTTTATTTATTAATTGAATAGTTTTTTTTTACTTTCAATTTTATTCATCTCTCCTTTTATTTTTAGAATTTCAAGTTTAGTATTTGATTGGGGTTTTTAAATTTGCTCTTTTTCTAGCATTTTTATTGGAAATCCAATTCACTGATCTTCTTTTTCTCTGTTTTTTTTTTTTCCCTCTATTACCTTAGCTTTATTATTTTTTTTTATTTTGAAAAAAATTTCTTTACAACATTATCCCTTGCACTCACTTCTGTTCCGACTTTTTCCCTCCCTCCCTCCACTCCCTCCCCAGATGGCAAGCAGTCCTATACATATTAAATATGTCATAGTATATCCTAGATACAATATATGTGTGCAGAACCGAACAGTTCTCGCTGCACAGGAAGAATTGGATTCAGAAGGTAAAAATAACCCAGGAAGAAAAACAAAAATGCAAACAGTTTAGATTCATTTCCCAGTGTTCTTTCTTTGGGTGTAGCTGCTTCTGTCCATCATTGATCAATTCAAACTGAGTTAGAGGAATCCACTTCTTTCAGAATACATCCTCTTACAGTATTATTGTTGAAGAATATAATGATCTCCTGGTTCCGCTCATTTCACTTAGCATCTGTTCATGTAAATCTCTCCAAGCTTCTCTGTATTACTCCTGCTGCTAATTTTTTTCTTTGTTTTTTTTTTAATTGCTTTTTATTTACAAGTTATATGCATGCATAATTTTACAACACTCTTTCTCTGTTTTATGCAAGTAAGCCTCAAGAAATATAAAAGTTCCCCTTATTACTGCTTTCACTGCACCCATAAATTTTGGCATGTTTTCTCATTATTGTCATTCTCTTGGATGAAATTATCAATTGTGCCTATGATTTGTTGTTTCACCCATTCCTTCTTTTAAGTTGAGATTATTTAATTTCCTATTACCTTTTGGTTTATTTCCCATGGCTTTTTATTGAATGTAGTTTTTATTGAATCATGATCTGAAAAAAATGCATTTACAATTTCTGCCTTTCTGCATTTGATTTTGAGGTCTTTATGTCCTAATATATGGTCAATTTTTGTATAGGTTCTATGAACTGCTGAGAAGAAAGGGTACTTCTTTCTGTCTACATTCAATTTTCTCCAAAGATCTATCATACCTAACTTTTCTAGTATTCTATTTACCTCTTTAAATTCTTTCTAAAAAAAAAAAAACCCTCTTTATCTTGTAGTTTGATTTATCAAGTTCTGAGACTGCAAGTTTGAACCTCCCACTATTATAGTTTTGCTGGCTATTTCTTCTTGCAGCTCTCTTAACTTCTCCTTTAAGAATTTAGATGTGATACCACTTGGTGCATATGTTTAGTATTGATAGTGCTTCATTATCTATGGTACCATTTAGCAAAATATAATTTCCTTCCTTATCTCTTTTAATTAGATCAATTTTTGTTTTATTTGATCTGAGATTATGGTGGCTACCTCTGCTTTTTTTTATTTTTTTATTTTTTTTTACTTCATCTGCAGCATAATAGATTCTGCTCCAGCCTTTTTTTTTTACTTTTACTCTGCATGTATTACCCTGCATTAAATGTGTTTCCTGTATACAACATGTTGTAGGATTCTGGTTTTTAATCCACCTATCCTATCTGCCTATACTTCATGGGAGAGTTCACCCCATTTATGTTTATGGCTAAAACTACCAATTCTGTATTAATTGTCATCTTATTATTTTCAGATAATACTTTTATTTTTTCCTTTTCTCCTTAACCTTCTTCCCAGTATTTGGTTTATGGGCACCACTTGCCTCAAGAGCCCTTATTTGTATTCTTACACTTTTTTCCTATTATTTCTGTATTCCCTTCTATTTAGCCTACCTTTTCCCTTTCCACTTTCCCCCTCCCACTTTTCAGTAAGGTGAAAGAACTTCTCTGCAAACCCAAATTTCTAATATTTTCTCTTTGATCTAAATCTGATGAGAGTAAGATTCACACAATGGTAATCCCTCTTACTTGTTTCCTTAAAATATAATAGGTTTCTTTTGCCTCTTTGTGAGATGTAATTTCCTTCTTTTTACCTCCACTTTTCCTTTTTTCTGGTACAGTCCCCTTTCTACCTCTTGTTCCTTTTTTATATTATAACAGTAAAATTAAATTATACATGCACTCTCTATGTATACCCATATAAAATATAGTTTTCAACAGTTCTTTTTTTTTTTTACCATTTTATGCTTTTCTTGAGTTCTATATTTAAACGTTAAATTTTTTGTTTAACTCTTTTTTTTTTTTTTAATATCATTCACCTATTTCATTAAATGCCCATCTTCTTCCCTGGAAGAAAATGCTCAGTTTAGCAGGCTAATTTATTATTGGCTGCATTCCAAATTCCTTTACCTTTCAAAATATCAGATTTCAGTCCTTTTGATCCTATAATGTGGAAGCTGCTAGATCCTGAGTAATCCTTTTTTTGGCTCCTCAGTATTCAATTTTTTTTTTCTGGCTGCTTGTAATATTTTTTGTTGGTCCAGTAGTTCTGAAATTTAGTTACAATATTCCCGAGATTTTTAATTTTTGGGTCTCTTTCAAGAGGTGTTTGGTGAATTCTTTCAATGGATACTTTACCTTCTAATTTTATGACATCTAGGCAGTTCTCTTTAATGATTTCCTGAAAAATAGTATCTAGGCTTTTTTTTTTTTTCATCATGATTTTCAGGGAGTCCAATAATCTTCAGAGTATCTCTCCTAGATATATTTTCCAGGTCTGTTGTTTTCCAAGTAGGCATTTTACATTTTTTTTCTATTTTTTCATTGTTTTTTGTTTTGCTTAATTGATTCTTGAGCTCACTTTGCCTTTTTACTCATTTTTTTAAAGTTGGGATCTGCTTTTAGGGCAAGATGTTCCAAGCTTCTTGTACAGATCAGGAAGTGACCACAGCTGAGTTGGGATCAGGATCACCCTAAGTCACTCCAGCTGCTGGGTGGGTGTGTCCAGGTCCTGTGAGACTCTGGCACTTTGGGGTATACTTTTTACCTTGTACATTTGTTTTGAATGTTTTATAACTTCTCTGCTAATCTACTGGCTTGCAACCAGGACAGAGTAGCCAACATTGTGGTAGAATCCTCCTTGTAGATTCTCCACAGCATAGAGACCACACTCCACCCCTAGTCTGCTCAGCATATGCTGGCCACTTTGCTCTGCCTCTTTGTCTGTGCCTAGGCTCTTCCTGTACCCGTGCAATCAAAACAGACTTTTTTTGGTGATCTTCAAAATTATCTTCTGCTGTTAATTTGCTGCACTCCGAATATTTGTGAATTCTAGCACTATTTCAGAGACTGAATTTCATAATTTATGTGAGGATAGTAGGAGAGCTCAGAAAGAAGCATTTGTCCTTTCCACCATCTTGGCTCTGCCCTCTCTTGTAATTCTTTTTTAAGATCCTTTTAGAATTCCTTCAAGATAGCCTTGTGAGATGGGGTCCAACTCATATCACCCTTTGGGGCTTTATCTGGGCATAATTTGCCTTTAAGAACCTCAGGGTCTGAGGTCTGTTCTCTTTCTCCATAAAACCTATCTATGATCAGAGTTCTTTTTGCTTTTTTTTTTTTTTTTTTTTTTTTTTTTTTTTTTTTTTTTGCTGATATTTTTTAAAGGTTCAAGTCTACTTTTAGGTCAAAGGGGAGATTGTCCCAAGCTTTTTCTATAGGTAATAGCAGCTTTGTGTTGTCCTGGGCTGGTGCTGCTGACTGACTTTGAGTGGACAGGTCCTGCATTTTTCTGGGGTTGAGAAGATTACCTTTTGTAATTGCCTTGGATTTCTCACAGCTAATTTGCTTATCCTGTATCTTGAAATCAGAACAGAGCAATCAATGCTTTATTTCGGCTAAGAGTTTCCAGGTAGAGTCCTCAACTTGCAGATGCCACACAAATCTAGCTCTCTGTGCAGCACTTGCATTCAGGCACCTCCCCACTCCCCGTGCCTGACTGAAACAGAACTTTTCTGAAGTTTTTCCAAAAAAATATTCTGCGGATAATTTGTTTTACTCCAAACATTTATGGGTTCTATCACTCCAAAAACTAGTCCAGAGGCTTGACCTATTGTTGATCTGAGGAATGTCAGGAGAAGCTCAAATAAAGACCTGTGAACTCTTTGCCATCTTGGCCCTGCCTTGTTGGTAGTGTTTTTTTTTTTTTTTTTTAACCGATTCCAACCACTATCATATCTTCGAACAACCTTTCCCCCTTTTTGTACCTTTTTTTCTACTGTTTCTGCCCTCCTTTCTATACTCCTCTCCCTTTTCTATCCTCTTTCTCCTCCTACTTCTTTATAGGATAACGTAAATTTCTATACAAAACTGAAAGCTTACATTATTTTGTCTTAAAGCCAAAACTGATGAGATCAAGTTTCACACAGTGCTCATCTCCTTCTTATGCCTCTTCATGTAATCTAATTAATTTTATGATTAATTCTCCCCTTTCCTCTTTCAGCACAGACCTTTCCCCACCCCTTATTGTCTTTTTCTTTGATATCGTCACAACAGAGTCCTTTCACAAACATATCCACCATCCATGTGATGCCCCTTTCTCTCTGCAGCAGTAACAGATATAGTTCTTAAGAGTTATATGTATAATTTTTTTTTCTCCATTTAGGGATATAAACAGCTTAACCTTTAAACAACATATTTCCCCTGTTTATATTTCTATGCTTCTCTTGAGTATTGTGTTTATAGATTAAATTTTCTGTTTAGTTTTGGTTTTTCAATATAACTGATTGAAAGGCTCTTAATTCATTGAAGATTGATCATCTTCCCTGAAAATGATGCTGAGTCTTTCTGGGTAGTTAATTCTTGATTGTAACCCCAGGCCCTTTGCCTTCAGAATTATGGTATTCCAGGCACTCAGATCCTTTATTGTTGAAGCTGCAAGATCCTAAGTAATCTTGACTATTGTTTCTTGATATTTGACTTCTTTTTTGTCTGGCAACTTGCAGTACTTTTTCCTTGACATTGTAATTTTAGAATTTTGCAACAATATTCCTTGGGGTTTTCCTACTGGGATGGGATCTCTTTTTGAAAGTAATGGATGGATTCTTTCAATTCTATTTGTTTCTAGAATATTGGGGATGTTTTCCTTGATGATTTCTTGAAGAATTCTGCCTAGGTTTGTTTGTTTGTTTGTTTATTTGTTTTTGGCCACAGTGTTCAGGTAGAACAATAAATTTTAATTGTCTCTTCTGGATCTATTTTTCAGGTTGGCTACTTTTCTAATGAAATATTTCACATTTTTCTTCCATTTTTTATTATTTTTAGTTTATTTGACTGATTCTTCATATTTTATAGAATTGGCTTTCATTTGCTCTGTTTTAGTTTTTAATTTATGGATTTCTTTAATTAGCTTTTGTATCTTTTTTTCCCCACTTGGTTAATTTTTCTTTTGAAGGTATTTTTTTCTTCAGTGGAATTTTTTGCATTTGTGCCAATTGTACTTTTTAGGGAATTGCCTTCCTTAACCAAAATATTGACTTTCTCTTTCACAGCTCTCACTTTTTTTTCTCACTTTTTCTCCTTCCTCTCCAATTTTCCTTTTAAAATCTTTATGAGCAATTCCAAGAACATTCTTTGGACGTAACACTAATTCATATCATTCTTTGAGATTTCCTCTGTGATTTTTTTTTTTGTCCTTATCTGATCCTGTTTTGGTCTTTCCCATTACCATAGTAGTTTTCTGTGGTCAAGGATTTTTTTTTTTTTATTTCTTGCTCATTTTCTTTCCTTTTCTTTTTTTTTTTTTTTTTTTTTTACTTTTATGGTAAAATTAAACTTTTATGGTAAATTCTGCTTCTGTAGTAAAGGGAGTATTCTTCCAAGCTTTCTGGGCAGCTCTGAACCTTGGTTTTGAGCTCAGGGGCCCTTTGTGTTTGCAGAGGGTGTAAGGGTTAAAAAACCTCTAGAAGCAAGGAATGCAATTCAAGGCATGTGGGAGGACCTGAGGGATAAGAGGTTCCTAGTTGCTGACAAGTCCTACATGGAGGTGGGGAATAGCCCCAGGAGGCGGTGTCTGACCCCAGGTCTCCCACCTTAGTGCTCTCAAAGCTTAGCATGCCTCCCTCCTTCTTCTCTGGCCAATCCCATTATGCCAGGTTCCTAGAGGACCTCCCCTTCCCTCAGAACCTCAGGGGGTATAAATATGTGCTATCTAAGAATAAAGTTCTCTTTCGCTTCATCCCTACCTCCTGGTGGTCTGCTCTATGGGATCCGGGTTGGTGCCCGAAGACGGGTAAGTGTGGCCCAGCTGTCAAAGAGGAGTTACTGGGTTAGAGTAGTCCATAGGGGCGTAACAAGTGGCGCCCAAACAGGGACAATTTTGGCTAGGACCTCACCTTGTAGCAGGCCTACAGGTGGGAAGAGAGACAGAACTCTGCTCTAGAGGGAGTAGAAAGTTAGGAAAATGGGACAGTTTGTTGTGAGGGTCCCAGATCAGGAGGTACCAGGGAAAGAAGCTTATAGAATAATAAAGCAAGCAGAATTGGAAATGAATTTTAAAATGTGGGAGGAAGTAGGCAGTCAGATGGCTTCCTATGATAAGGAAATTCTGGGAGCCATCCCGGAATGGCATCAAGTAATTGGGGGCAATTTAAGAGATGCAAGCCGCAATCCATTAAAAGTAGAAAATGAAGTGCAAATGGAGAATCATAAAGCAAATGAGTCATAAAACAAATGAGGGTTGTAAACCGGCAATCACTGGGACCAGCTAAGCCCATAAAATGGAGCCAGTGGAAGTTAGCTGTGGGAAAGAACCAGGAAATAAACAGGAAGATGAAGGAGGTGGATATGATGTGAAAGAAGGAAGAGGTAGTGAGGAAGAAGCAGGAAGTGGATATGACTGCACAGGAGGGGCAGGGATAAGATGAGTAATAAGAAAGTAAAGAGAGAGACATATGACCTTCAAATAAAGGACGGTGATAAGATGAGGGAAGAGAAAGTGAACAGAGAGAAGGTCACCTCTGTCTCCAAGGCATGGCCTTCTCCCTCCTCCCCTACCCTCTCTGAGGAGATATGTCTTCCTGCCGCTCCCTCTGCACCTGCTTATGAAGGCTTTGGAGATTCCCAGACAAGTTTAGGACAAATAATACAGAAAGCTGGAAAATATAAAAGAAGTGAAGCTCAAATGCAATATTATGCAGCAGTATATGCAGCTGTGTCCCAGTATGTCCAAAGAGCATTTAGCAAAATTCAAGCTTCTGGAAAGCAGAGGTCCTCAATGACTAGAATTAAACAGGGCCCAGATGAACCTTTTCCTGATTTTGTGGCCTGCCTACAGGCGGCTGTTGAGAGGTCAGTGGGCAGAGGAGAAGCCTCCAGCCTCCCTGTACAGAAATTGGCAGGGGAGAATGCTAATAGTAACTACCAGAAAGTCATGCTTACTTTAGATGGGAAGCCTGGCCTGGAAGAGTTGATAAAGAGATGTAAGAATGTTGGCTCCAGTGCCTTTCAAATGGATGCCGTTGTGGCTGCTATATCTATAAGGATTGCAGCAAAAGACCTGCCCTGGCAGTTTGGAGACAATCAGGGGTTATTCCAACCCCTGGTGGTTGCAGATCTCAGGTACAATATATGGGGCAGGGACATATTGAAGGCCTGTGGGGCCTCAGTTTATATACCATCTCCACAGGATTTTTAACTGGGGTCATTGGGGGTTTGGGCATCACTTTTCATATCAAGCCCAAACCATTAACATGGAAATCTAACATCCCGGTTTGGGTAACCCAATGGCCTTTCTCAGTTTTTAAAGCCCAAACCTTATGTGAAAATATACAACAACAGTTGAAGGCCAGACATATAGAACCAATGTCTAGCCCATGGAATAGCCTTGTATTTATCATAAAGAAAAAATCTGGAAATTCAGAATGCTAGTGGACCTTAGGGCTGTTAATGCTACTATTGAACCTATAGGAGCCCTACAGTCTGGCACGCCATCTCCTAACCTAGTACCCACTGGCTGGCTAGTTACAGTAACAGACATACAAGATAGTTTCTTCTCTATCCCTCTGGCCCCAGGGAAGGAGAAAAGATTTGCTTTTACCATTCCCTCTGTAAACAATGCAGGACCTGATCTGTGCTACCAATGGAAAGTTCTCCCCCAAGGGATGTGTTGTAGTCCCACTTTGTGTAAAGTGTACATAACACCAGTGCTAGAATCAATTAGGAAGGTGTGGCTTCATGCCATGATACTGAATTATATTGATGATATATTGTTATCAAAGAGCAATGGGAAAGATCTCTCTGCTCTGCTCAAAGAGACCATGAGCGTTCTTGCTCCACATGGACTGATGGTAGCCCCAGAAAAGATCCAACATAACTATCCCATCATTTACCTGGGACTCCACATGGGGACTTCTGCAGTTACTAATCAGAACACCTAACTTACAATTAGACAAGGTGAATACTCTGAACTTATTTCAGAAACGGGTTGGACAAATTCAATGGTTAAGGGCTCATGCCCTTATTCCTATTTCTTTGATACAGCCTTTATATGGCATCTTGAAAGGATGTAAGAGATACTTAGAGTCCATTAGCATCATATCAGATGGCTTATATGCTGTCCAAATGCTAAGAGACATTGAGGATACTGTCCTACAGCCTCAGAATCCTTCAATTGCTGATCTTCTTGCTGACTTGCAGCTGATTTTACAGACTAGGAAGCAACCCATTTACATCCTGCATGTATACTCTCACCAGTGCTGTACAGGAGTCATATTTGCTGGCAATGAGGTGGCAGACTCTGCTTTACAATGCTCCCTTCTCACGGTGACCACATCCCCTGAACATGCCCATGATTTTCTCCACTTACCCAGTAATTCTCTATATCACCTTTATGGCCTCACCTGGGAACAAGCCCAACAGATAGGGAAGCAGTGTGTTCAGTTTCTCCTTCCATCCAGTAAAGGAGTTAATCTCCAAGGCTTATTCCCCAATGATTAGTGGCAAATGGATGTGACACATGTGGGCCATGTGGCCATGCAGGTGTGTATTGACACCTTTTCTAGATTCCTTTGGGCCACGGTGGCCTCCCATGAGAACATTCCTTCAGTCATTAAACATTTGTATAGTTAAATCTCCTCTCATGGAGTTCCTAATACCATAAAGACCAACAGTGGGCCAGCTTATACCTCTAAGAAGATAACCACCTTCTTTGCCACATTCACCATTAGACATGTTACAGTGATTCTCTGTAATCCACAAGGTCAGGCCTTGGTGGAACAGGCCCATCATATTCTGAAGGCCACCCCTCTTAAACAGAAAAGGGGAGGAAGTAGACAGAATCCCCAAAGGCCCACACAGGTAGATGTGAATACAACTTTATATACTTACAATTTTTTTGTGCCTGGATAGGGCTTCTCTCCAGGAATGATACATTTGGCACAATCTTATAGACAGGACAGAAAACTAAGCTCCATGAAAACTGCACTTCAAGCGCTGGAGAACATTCAAAAGGTCCTTTGGAAGGATGAGTAAGGACATTGGCAAGGTCCATCCTTAGTACATTGGAGAGGGCCGGGATATTTATGTCTTGTAGGTCCTGATGGGAAAGGCTGCTGGATTCCAGAAAGAAGGACAAGGAAAGTTGCCCCTATTAAAGCAAGGGCTGAAGAAGAAGAGGAGATGACTGAAGAGACACCTGAAATAGCGCCATAGCAAAGAGATGACTACCCTTGCCGGAGCAGCTTAGTGATTGGATCCAACATATTTCTTATCCCATCCCCTTTTACTGTATCCCATGGGCTCTATGTAGCCATTTTGTATTGTTGCTTCTTTTGCTTTTGCCTACTTTGCTAGGATGCTTTATATGTATTCTTAAAAAATTCTTTAGAGGTGCTTATGGAAGAGCCTTCTCATTGATCAACATGAGAACATTTGGTCTTATTAATAAAAGAAGGGGAGATGTAAGGATTAAAAAGCCTCTAGAAGCAAGGAATGCAGTTCAAGGCATGTGGGAGGACCTGAGATATGAGAGGTTCCTAGTTGCCGGCAAGTCCTATGTGGAGGTGGGGAATAGCCCCAGGAGGTGGTGTCTGACCCCAGGTACCACATCTCCCTCAGTGCTCTCAAAGCCTAGCACGCCTCCCTCCTTCTCTGGCCAATCCCATTATACCAGGTTCCTAGAGGAACTCCCCTTTCCCCAGAACCTCATATGTGCTATCTAAGAATAAAGTTCTCTTTTGCTTCACTCCTACTTCCTGGTGGTCTGTCTCTATGGGATCCGGGTTGGTGCCTGAAGACAGGTAAGGGTGGCCTAGCCGTGCCATTGACGAATGGGCATTAAAAGTAGCTCAAAGAGGAGCTACTGGGTTAGAGTAGTCCATAGGGGCATAACAGCGGGTAGCTTGTTCTGCTCTTTTCAGAAAACAACCTGTTTTCCCGGAATTTGCCTCCTGAACTTCAACTAGAGGCTTCCCCACTGATCTGCTTCTCTACTAAATCAGGACTAAGTCCCAATTACTGATATGCTGTGATTAAGACCCTCTCACCAACTTTCTGAGAATTTGTCTGAGCTAAGCTGAACACCTTTTTTGCCCCAGTAAGACTGACCTTTCCTGAAGTTTTTCCAATCTGTCTTGAGCTGGAGGATGATTTCATTCCATTAAATTCTATTCAGAGAGTTGGTTTCATATGATTTTTTAGGGAAACTGGGAGAGTTTGAACAGCTTCTTGGCTTCACTCTGCCTCTTGGCTCTACCCCCAATTCTGCTATTCTTTAATTCACTTATCCTTCTAGTGTCTCTTCCAAAATTTGTTTTCCCTACTTCAAAAAAATGATACTAAATTGTGATCTGATTCTTTCAACATAAGACAATTGAGTCCTCTTTTGTTCAGAATAAGGTATTTTTTTTTGTTTTATACTCAAAATAGCTTATCCTTGATTACTCTCACCTGAGTTTTCCTTCTCATTACTCTTACCTGAGTCCTGACTAGACCATGACATCAATCAGGAGTGACTCTATTTCAGTTTTAGGAATTGTCAGGAATGGAACTATGTGATGATTAGAAATTCTCCCTTGAGGGAATTTAAGAGTCTTTTTTATTTTTGAAGTGGCCTAGTTCTGTACATATTCGAGGTGAATTCAGTAGATGGCATTTCAAGGTTCTCTATAAACATTAGATGGCATATTAATTTTTGGATAACAATTCAACTTAGTGATTTTCATGGAATATTATTTGTGATACATAAAAATGGAAATATTGTTTATGAAGCCCTATCAAAAATTTATGTACTCATCAAATGCATGCATTAACCTCGTCATCTATGTGTACATCCCAGGAAAGTATACTGTCTAGGTAAGTGAACTTATTCATAGCATTCAGAATTTCTTTATTTAATGTAATTGATAATTCCATGTATTGATGGTATAGAACTAGGTGGTGGAGAACCTCTGTTTTCTTGATATCAGTTATTAGGTCATCCTAGAATACTGAATTATTTTCAGATGAATTGACTTAGGAAGATTTTGATTTTTGCCTGGCATGATAAGGAACAAGATACCGGTGTCCTTTCTTAAGATGAACTATATGGTAAACACAATCCTGATGGACTGGCCACAAAATGAATGACAAATTCACTTAAAATGACAAATATACATTTACCTAAAATACTATTTTATGGAAAATTTACACAAAAAAATGTTCACATGGAAGTCAGAAGTGATGCAAAGATGATGTCAAGGTTTATGGATTATAGTGTAAAGCAAGTAACAGAAAGTGGAAGGGGCATTTATGCTTAAGGGTAGACTATTTTGTTTGTTTTTTTGCAATATCACCTTCATAGAGGAAAGAAATATTAGCGTTGAGAAGGTAAAGTTTAGTAGGCAAAGGATTTCGAATTTACTAAGAAGTATTAAGAGCAACAGAAGATTTCGGAATAGAGAAATTATATGAATAGATCGTTGAATAGTTTCTCAGGAGCATGAATAATGGCTCTTAAAAGGGAGAGAATTGAGAAAAGAATTCTATTAGCAAACTAATGAAATAATACAGACAAATAAAAGTAAGGAGTTGAACTAGAGAAAATTAGCAATGAGAGGAAAAATATGAATATATATATTACATTATTTATTATAGGTTATATGATATATACTATACATTAAATAAATAATTAAAGTGATTTTATTCACATATAATATTTTTAATGATTTATATAATATATATGGATGAGGATATTAAGACTTGGAGAAAGGAATGACTTTTCAAAGGTCAAATCTTACCTATTTCCCCAGGATTTGAACAAGCAGCAATGGCACACTAGTTTTCTACCAGTCAGTAACATACCATTTATGTGTGGAAACACTGGTCACAGCAAATGGAGAAATATTCATTGCTGTGGATAAATTCACTTATCTTGGCAGTATACTTTTCAGGAATGTTTACATCACTAATGAGTTTGGTAAACAAATTACTAGAGATAGCTCCATGTTTGGAGCTACCAAACTGAAGGGCTCCCATGAAATTATGCTGACCCCACTGTTCCATGTCTGTGAAATCTGGACAATCTACAAGCTGCATGCCAGGAAACTGAATCACTTCCATTTAAATTGTTTTGGGAATATTCTGAAAATCACCTTGCAAGAAAAGAACTTGACATTGAAACCCTTGAATAGAACTGTCAGGTATGACTACAGAGAGTAGATCCCCAATGGGCTGGATATGTTGTTCAAATACCAAATGTACTTTTGTTTGAAAGACTGTTTTATGGAGAACTCACATGGAGATTAAAAGAAACAATATAAAGACACTCTCAGGGTTTCTCTGAAAAATTTGAGAATTGATTGTGTGAGTTGGTGGCAAAAAAACTGCTTGCCATGACATGCCCTTATCAAAGAAGGAACAGTGTTCTATGAGCAAAGCAAAATTTTAGTATCTCAAAAATATGCAATGCATAAATTTAGAGACATCTCCACTCCAAACATTTATATGAGCTATTTGTGCCCACCTTGTGGTTGAGCCTTCCAAACTTAAACTGGTCTGATTAGCTGCAGTTAGACATATTGTATCTTTACCCCAACTTAATGATGCCATTTTGATCCTTTTTGAGAAAGAAGGAAAATAACCTAGTTTTAAACTTCTTGAGGGTAGTGAATGTATCCTGTTTATGAATTTATATGGATTAACATAACTTTTACAAATAGTATGAACATAACTATCTTATTATCAAAACCAAACAAAATGAACTCTCTAAAGATACTGGTGTCCAATGTTAAATTTCTAATACAGCAGTTAATATTTTTATTGAAAAAAAAACTCTTTAATTCTATGAAAAACTTGTGTTTAATTCTAGTTGAATTAATCATTGAACTTTTGGACTTAATGTTATAAGCGAAAACATAATTAGCCTTTGAAATAGGACATGTGAGTTTGAGTTCCAGTTCAAACTACTTTTTATTTCTCTGATCTTGGTCAAATTACTTAAATCTCTCTGAGATTCTGTTAGTCCACTTGTAAAAAGTCAGTGGTGACAATTTACCTTTTTACTACAAAATATTGTGAGGTTGATATGAGAATATGTAAGTTAAAGAACTTTGGGAAATGTGAAAACACCATAAAGTTGTAAGGCAATTTCCTTATTAATATCTTTTCCCTTATTTCAGGGGAAAACTTATTGAGTGTTAAGTTTCACAGTTTGCATCACTATCTACTTTCATATTGTGATATTACTGACTGTAAAATACTGCCAGAGCTTTCCTCTTAGGAGTTACTGTAAAGCTCTCAGACAATATCAATGACTGAATGTGAGCTAGTGTTAAGCCAAACCACAAGCAATGGGGCATGTTGAGAAATTACAGAATGAAAATGTATTTTTAATAGTTCAGGCTGTGGTTACAATTACAATTTTCTTTAAGAAAAATAATGAAAAAATTCAAGGTTCATGGATTCATATCCCAAAATGGATTATGTGTTTCAGATCAGACTTTAATCATTCTGAACATCAAATAATTAACTCACACTTTCATTTCTGATGAGTTTCAGACTCCTGTTCTCTTAATTATGATCCACAGGATGGCTTTTATGTACATATTATCTCTTCTGAACTTTGAATAAAGATTTGCACTTGATATATTATTGATATGTGATGGCTTGAACTTACTACATCTGAATTATGAAATGAAAGTGGTGTTCTGATAATATGACTTGCCTAATAAGAGAGCATTTTCCTATTTCTGTCTTTTTAAGACTCAACCATAGAATTTTGCATATTAAATATTGACCCCATTATGCATCATTGTGATATTTTTCAACCTTCTACTTCCTCCGAGTCAGTTTATTTGCTCATTGCTTAGCTGTGTCAACATACCAATGATCTCTTTCTTTTGCCATCTCAATTGGTAGCTTATCATAGAAAAGTCGGAGTTATCACATTGTTCTGGATGGAATCTGGAAATAATGTGAGATAAACAACATTTTGACAATTTAGGGAAAGGACTTTCTGCTGTTTCTGATAATATATGAACATTCTAATATACTCTATACTAATATACTCTAATATAAAATAAAATTCACAAAACTAATTATACCTTTCAATTCAATAATTCCATCTCTAGGATTTATCCTGGAAACATCCCAAAAATAATGATAAAATCTATCAAGGGGAAACAGTTAGTGGCTCTTGTAATATATTTTAAAGGGACAAAACCTAAATAGCAATCATCTGGAGAATGGAGAAATATGTTATACTATATGAATTTAACAGAATATTTTTTGCCATAAAAATGACAAAATCATTCAAGAAAATATAGAAAGAGCTATATGAAGTTATGCAAGGTAAAAGTAACAGAAACAAAAGAACAAATAGATAAAGAAATAAAATAAGAGGAAGGCAGGAATGAAAGAAACAAGGCAAGAACAAAGGAAGGAAGGCAGAAACAAAGGAAAAAAGGAAGAAAGGAAGGAAGGGAGAAAGGAAGGCAGGAAAGAGGGAAGGAAAGCAGGAAGGAAGGAAGCAAGTAAGGAAAGAAACAAGGCAGGAAAGCAGGAAAGAAAGAAAGAGAGAGAAAGAAAAAACAAACAAACAAGCAAGCAAAGAAAGAAAGAAAGAGATGAATGAAGGGAGGCAGGGAGGAAGGGAGGGAGGCAGGGAGAAAGGTAGGGAGAAAAGGAGAGAGGAAGGAAGGGAGGGAGGGAGGAAATAATGCCTCTGAATGCCTCTGAAAGCAAACACACAGAAAAGAAGACTGAACAAAAGTGTATGTTTAGGACTTATCATTTGTTAATTAGGTTAGTTTTGCCTTGTTAAGTGCTAAAGATATTTTTGTCAGATTTTTCTTACTTTCCTTATTTATTTGGCTCTTCATTTGTGTTAAAATTTATTAAACTTATAACAAAAATATACACTCTTTAAAAAAAAACTGTGATGAGGGGCTGATTTAACCTTCCCATTTTGCCTAAATGAGACACAGCTGGCAGATACTATCTTATGACAGACATAAAAGTGTAACATAAATGTGAATTATTAACCAATACAATCTAAGTGGTGTTTTTATTATCAACATGTCTATTGTATTTGTTTAATCATTTTGTATTTACTACTTATCACATCTACAACTTAAATGCAATAAAATTTCAGGTGTTTAGAATTTGAAATAATGCCTTTCTATAGAAAGTATTTTCCTTAAAACCAGTCTCCAAATCAATACTTTAAATGAGGGCTATATTTAAACCCTAGGACAATCAGCAAAATGTCCATGATTAATTGAATAAATCAGATTTGAAATATACAAATTGATATCTGTAATGTGTGTTTGTATTCATCATTAAACAATTGATGTTGAATATAAAAGATCAATACTGTGCTATGAGAATAGTGCGTTTTAAAATCCAAACTAATCTGAGACCAAAAATTAAAATTAAGATAAAAAATATATTGAGGTCAAAAAGAGCATCAAAACCCCCCAAAACTATGACCATTGTTTGCCTAAAAGGGATGTAGATAAATTGGCAATGACAAAAAACTGAAATACATAATTATTATTTTTGGATCATTGTCAGCTCAGAGAATTGTGACAAAAGTTCATTGAAATAAGCAATAAGCAATTACTTCAGAAAGCTGATTGTTTAAAATCACCAGATTAAAGATTTATATCTTGGAAATCAGGAAATGTTACCTATCAGGTATTGATAAGTTGCTCTGTTGATTGTATGATCTTAAGAAAGCAATGGAAAAAAATTGTTACTTATGCAAAGAAAACTTTAAAAATTGCATATATCCACCCCAAAAAAGGTTGTTAAATATTCACCAATATGTTATTTGTCTTTGAGTCTTCCCTGTTCCATAATTTCATCAAGAATTTAGAAGATAAAAGACTTGTTTGTCCTCTTTCTAGACAGCACAAAGCTGGAAAGATTTGCTAATATATCAGTTAACACTCAGAATCTAAAACACTTATTGACAAATTAAAATAATTAAAATTAATTGTGATAACTTCAAATCTAAATACTTAAGCCCAAAATATTACTTCATAAGTAATAGAGTGAGAAAGTATAATTAGACAATAGTTTTTGTCAAAGCAAAACAAAAAAGATGCGTGCTTTCTAGTGAATTACAAGCTCAAGGTGATTCAACAAAGTTGAATAGAAACTAATGGGATCCTATCTACTCAAAGAGAGAAAACATCAAGTGTAAGAGTAACAGATTTTCTTCTTTCTTGGTCCTCATCTGCAATATTGTGCTTTATAGTAAAACCTTTCTAGTTTTGTCAAATTTATCATATCTGACACCCAAGATCCTATAGCTTCTTGTATGTATGATGAAACATTGGAGAAGAATTTTCATGAAAATATTGGGTAATCCTATGTTAGGCTATTTGCAGTGGAAAAAAGTCTGAACTTGACTCAAGAGGTCTGGGTTTTAGGCTTTGTTCTGTCACCAAATATTACTGTGACATAGAAAAGTCATTTTTTTTTCTCTCTAGGGTTGTTTGATACCCTCTAAAATGGGAGAATTAGACTTCAGTATGTCCAATTCAAATAGAAACTCCCACATATTGACTTAACCCTCCCCCCAATTTATCATTATCTATGACAGCATTTGATTTATTCATTTATTAATTATTTTCCAATTACATTTTACTGTTTATTTAATATTTTTATTTTTCCCCAGTTATATTTTATAGATTTTTTTTTAACTTTGAATTCCAGGTTTTCTCCCTTATCACCATCCCACCTCCCATTAAAAAAAAGCACATGTAAATTTAGGGAAAACATTTCCATAAAAGTGATGTTGTGAAAGAAAACATAGATCTCCCCCTATCAACAAAAACTCTCAAGAAAAATAAAGTAAAATTTTTAAAAAGAGAAAGGTTATGCTTTAATCTGTATTCAGACACAAACAGTTCTTTCTCTGGGCATGGAGAGTATTTTGTATCTTAAGTCCTATAGAGTAGTCTTGGATCACTATATTGCTGAGAACAGCAAAGTCATTCACAGCTGATCCCAGAATATTGCTGTTATTTTGCACACAGTACATTTTACTTTGCTTGAATCCATAGATGAGATTTCAGGTTTTTCTGAGAGCATTCTGTCCATAATTTCTTACGGAGTAATAATATTTCATCACAAATACATACCACAATTTTTTCAGCCATTCCCCAACTGATGGGCATCCCCTCAGTTTCCATTTTTTTTGCCCTGAAAAAAAGAGCTGCTATAAATATTTTGTATATCTAGGTCCTTTTCCTTTTAAAAAAACATCTCTTTTGGTAATCACGTCTGGTCAAAGCATATACATGATTTTATTGCCTTTTGGGCATAGATAATATCATTTGATAATTTATCAATTGGGGAATGGTTCTGATTTTTTTTAATAAATGTGACATTTCCCTTTATGTTTGAGAAAGGAGGACTTCATCAGAGAAACTTGCTTCAAAATTATTTTCATAATTACTATTGATAACTGTATTTCCCCTTTATTTATTGTATTCTCTCTCTCCTTTCACCCTGTCCCTTCTCAAAATTATTTTATTTCTGATCAGTTTCTCCCCCAATATACCTTCTCTTCGATCACCCTACCCCCTTATAATACCTCTTCTGCTCCTGCAGGGTAGAATAGATTACTATAACCATAATAAATTGTGCATGCTATTTCCTCTTTGAATCTGTTCTGATAAGAGTAAAGTTTGCTAAACTATTCCTCTCTTTCCCCCTCTTCCTTTCCACTATAAAAGTTTTGTTCTTAACTCTTTTGTAGCAGATAATTTACACCACTCCATTTCTCTCCCTTCAGTACATTTCCCCTTAATTTTATTTTTTTAGATATTATACATTCATATTCAACTCATATCTGTGCCCTCTGTATAGAAATACTCCTTCTAACTACCATAATAATGAGAAAGTTTTAATGAGTTACAAATATCATCCTGCCATGTAGGAATGTAAATAGATATACCTTATTAAGTCCAGTATGATCTCCCTTCCCTCATTACCTCCTTATGTCTAATGTGACATATTTAAAAATCAAATTTTTTGTTCAGCTCTGGTCTTTTCATCATGAGTACTTGAAAGTCTTCTATTTCATTGAATTTCCACCTTTCTCCATGAAGGATTATATTCAGTTTTTCTGGGTAAGTGATTTTTGGTTGTAATCCTGTCTCCATTGCTCTTTGGAGTATCATATTCAAAGCCCACTAGTCCTTTAATGTAGAAGCTGCTAAATTGTGTGTTATCTTTACTGTGGCTTCACTATACTTGAATTATTTCTTTCTGCATGCTTTAAATATTTTCTCCTTGAACTGCATTTGCAGAATTCAGGAGTTTTCATTTTGGGATTTCTTTCAGAAAATAATAGGTGGATTCTTTCAATTTCTATTTTACCCTCTGATTCTAGAATATTGGGACAGTTTTCTATAATGATTTCTTGAAAGATGATATATAGGCTTTTTATTTTTTGATGATGGCTTTCAGGTAGACAATACTTTTAAAATGATCTCTCCTGAATCCATTTTCCAGGTCAATTGTTTTTCCAATGAGACATTTCAATTTATTTTTCTATTTTTTTTTTGGTTTTGCTTTATTTCATCTTTTTGCTCTTTTCTTTTAAAAAAAGATTATTTTTAATAAACTATTTTATGAATCATGTTGGAGAGAACAATCAGAACAAAAGAGAAAAAAAAACATGGGAAAGGAGGAAAAAAACAGAAAAAAAGAACTGAACATAGCACATATTGATTTACATTCAATGTCCATAGTTCTTTTTTCTGGATGCAGATAGCATTTTCTATCAAAAGTCTATTTGGATTGCGTTGAATCACTAAATCTCTGAGAAGATATCTCAGTCTTTCATAGCTGGTCATAGCACATTATTGTTCTTATTGTGTAAAATATATTCCTGTTTTTACATGTTTCTCTCAGCATTACTTCATGTAAATTTTTCAAGCCTTTCTAAAATCAGCTGGGATTCATCATTTTTATAGAACAATAATCTTCGATTACTTTCATATACCACAGTTTGTTCAGTTATTCCCCATTGATAGATATTTATACATTTTTCACAAGAAGAATGCTATAAACAGTTTTACAAATATGGGTCCTTTCCCCTCCTTTATGATTTCCTTGGGATATAGACTTAGTAATGGCACTGACAGGCCAAAGGGTAGGAAAGGTTTTATAGCTCTTTAGACATAGTTCCAAATTATTCTCCAGAATGGTTGGATTAATTCACAACTCCATTACCAATGTATTAGTGTTCCAGTTTTCCCACATTCCCTCTAGCATTTATCATTATCTTTTCCTGTCATCATAGCCAATCTGAGAGGTGTGAGGTGGTACTCAGTAATAGTTGAGTCTATTGAGCCATCATAGAGAAGTAATATGTTGACCCAGTTTAGCAGTGGATTATCATGGCAGTTGAGGAATGGCATCTTACAGAAATCTCTTCCAGATTAGCAAATTAGTGATTTGAAAGTAATAGAGAGTTTACAAAAAGGAATCTCAGGCCAAGAAGTTTTTTCCTTTTTAAACATTGGGAGGAAAATTTTGACTGAAGCACTTTGTTTTGTTCATTTTTTTTTTTTTTGAAATTCTGTGAGTACAGGAAATGTGTGTGAGAGGAGGAGTTTGGGGATCTATGCTTTATTTTTTGTAACTTCTCCCTGCTTAACTTTCTCATGAAATATCCATTTGTAAAATAAAATTGATACCAACCAATTCACCAATGTTGGGAGAATCATGCTGGTTAGAGGTTTAATGGCAAGAATGAGAGAAACTCCACTCCCCACACCTTGGAGTTACTCAGAGAATACTGAAAGGAGAAAATGTCAGATGAACTTTGAGGATATAAGCAAGAACTGTAGGTGGGAGTTGAAAGAGTGAAAGAGTAGCTACTGCACAAATATCACTATAACTCATTATTTGTTGTGCAAAATTGGACTTCCAAGTTGTAATGACCATAAAAGTAATCACTAATATCTCTTTGTAATACTTCATACTTTAGACTGGAGTATGGAAGCCAGAAGATTTTAGTTAAAATCATACCTCTATATTAGCTATGGGACTTGTAATAAATCTATTTATCTGGGTCTCAGTTTCCTCTTCTGTAAAATGAGTCAGCTCAACTAGGTAACCAATGATGTATTCCTCTTTAATATCTCTTCTTACTTTAAATCTCTTATCTTTGAATAGGTTCTAGGTATCCTTAGTATGATCTGCTTGAATTGGCAGGGCATGCCATTAGTTTTTAAAATTGCCATGTTTAAAAATAAAACTCTCAAGGGATTCCCGTATTTAAATTTATTTAATATTAGCATACCATAAAACATGATCAATTAAAACATGTACACATTAGAATTTGTTTCATTTCAATGTTACTTGGATATACTTTTAGATGGGTTGGTTATTAAATAATTCAACAAACTCACAGCTGCACTAGACATCCTAATGTTCCTGTTAGTTTAAGGTCAACTTTACTAAATTATTTAGCTGACTCTGTGGATTATGGCATTACTGAAAGAGCCAACATAAAGTAATTCACACTTAAGTAGGCTACATTTTATGGCAAATGAAGGGGGTCAAACCACAAAATTGGATATGATGTATTTAGGCATTGAGGGAGAGCAAAGAGTAAACTAGTAGTTTCCATTCAACTTTTTAATTGTACTATTTTTGTTTCATATATTATTTCCAAAGTGAATGAATTTAAAAGTAGTTTTTCTGCACTTCCAAGCAAATAGCAATGAGGGCACAGCCTAGTCTAGTGAAAATGCAAAATTGAGGACTGGGTTCAAGGAACTTCTCCTTTGTGAGTAGTTTCTATATCTCAAAAATAGGTTTGAGTTGAAGATCCTTAGCATCAATAAATTTATGATTCTATGATATTTTGGAGGAAGAATGAGCACATAATGATTTCAACCTCTATGTTTTTATACTGATTCTTCTATATGACTGAAATATTTGTTTTTATCTCCTCACTGCTGATTATTATAATTCCTAACACCCTTCAAAACTCAGCACACTTTATAATAGAAAAAATGAAAAAAATAGATATTCATTGATCAGAGAATTATACTCTTTCCCCTGACTAATTTATTCTCTCATTGCTACCAAATTCATAATGCACAGTTTTGATCATGTTGCTATATAATTAAATCTGGTAATTTAATGTATGTTGGACACTTAATGGCCTATCTCCCCACTAAGCCTTTCCTCCATCCAAAACAAAACAGAAATTTTTATTCATTGTTGCTGCAAAATATAACTATATCACTGAGTTTATCTTGACTAGATTCGTGTCTGCCTAACCTTAGCTAGTCTTCCCTATGATATGCTATAATACCTGGAGATGGAATTTCTACCCTCTCTACTAGAAAATTGGGAAACCATTATGAGCCTTCCAAGGCCAACTTGGATCTGATTTTTTAAAGTATTTTATTTTATTCTATAGAATAAAACAAAAATTTCTAATGGATAGTATAATAAAAATGATTTTATATGAAACTGCAAATCCATTATGCACAACTTGCTATTACTTTTAAATATTTAATAAAGGTATCATGTCTGGTTATTTTTACATTTTTTCTTCTTCCCCACCAAGTAGACATATGGAAATAAAAATGGTCTTTGTAGTGAATTAAGATATTTATAACAGTCAAAATAACTTATTTGCTCAATTGTTCTTTTTTTTAGTAAATGTATTTATTTTAATATTCATTGCTTTGTGAAATATGTTGAGAGAGAAAAATCAGAGCAAAAGTGAAAAACCATGTGAGAAATAAAAAACAGAAAAAGAAGGGAACATATCACATGTTGATTTACGTTGAATCTCATTTCTTTTTCTGAATGTATATGGCATTTTCTATCTCAAGTTGATTAGGATTATTTGTATCACTGAGGAGAACCATGTCAGTAATAGTTGATCATTGCAATTCTTGCTATTTTTGTAATATATTTTATGCAATGTTCTGCTTTTTTTATTCAGCATTAATTCATGTAAAACTTTCCAGATCTTCCAAAAATAAGCTTGTTTATCTTTCTTATAGAACAATAATATTCCATTGTGTTCATATACCAAAACTTATTTAGCCATTCCCCATTGATGGACATCTACTCATTTTCCAATTCATTGCTTCCACAGAGCTGCTACAAAAATTTTTTGCACATGTAGGTCCTTTTCGCTCCTTTATCATTTTCTTGGAATACAGACCCAATAATGATACTGCTAGGTCAAAGGGCACTCACAGTTTTAGAGCTATTTGGGAATAATTCCAAATTTTTCTAGAAAATAGTTGGATCATTGCACAACTCAACCAAAAATGTCCCAGTTTCCCCACATTCCCTCTAACATATGTCATCATCTTTTCCTGTCATCTTAGCCAAACTGAGAGATATGAGGTGGAACTTCAGAGTTGTTTCTTTAATCAAGTGATTTAGAGCATTTTATCATATAACTATAAATGGTTATACTTTTGTCATCTGAAAATTGTTCATCCTTTGAACATTTAACAATTGGGGAATGGCATAAATTTGACACAGTTCTTTATATTTTTTAGAAAGGAAACCTTTTTCAGAAACACTGGATGTAAAGATTTTTTTTCCAACTTTGCACTTCCCTTTTAATCTTATTTCTATTACTTTTGTTAGTGCAAACCCTTTTTAATTTAATATATTGTCCATTTTACCTGTCATAATGATTACTAATTCTGCTTTGGTCATAATTTTCTCCCTTATCCAAAGATCTGATAGGTAAATTTTCCCTTGCTTTCCTGATTTCCTGTATGGTATCATATTTTATGCCCAAATCATGTATCTATTTTGAATTTATTTTGGTATGGGATGTGAGATATAGGTCTATGCCAAGTTTCTGATGTATTATTTTCCAGTTTTCCTACCAATTTTGGAAAAATAATGAGTTCTTACTTCAGAAGCTGGAGTTTAGGGATTTATCCAATAGTAGATTCCTATAGATCTTCTTGTATCATGTGTATTTAATCTATTTCACTGATTCACCACTTTATTTCTTAGCTAGTAGCAAATGGTTTTAATGACTGCTGCTTTACAATATAGTTTTAGATTTGGTACTGGTAAATCACCATCCTTTGTACTTTTTTTCATTAATTATGTTGATATTATTGATATTTTGTTCTTCCAGAAGAATTTTGTCATTATTTTTTTCTAGTTCTATAAAATGATTTTTGGCAGTTTAATAGACACAGCACTAAATAAGTAGACCAATTTAGACAGAATTTTCATTTTTTTGTTATATTAGCTCAGCCTACACATGAACCATTGATATTTTTCTAGTTGTTTAGATTGCTCCAATTGTGTGAGAAGTGTTTTGTTATTATGTCCATATGTCTTGGCTTTCTCTTGGAAGGTAGACCCCAAGTATTTTATTTTGTCTACAGTGATTTTAAATGTAATTTCTCTTTCTATATCTTGCTGAAGGGCTTTGTCAGTAATATATAAAAAAGCTGATGATTTTTGTGGATTTATTTTATATTCTGAAACTTATATAAAGCTGTGAATTGTTTTCAGTAGGTTTTTGGATGATTTTCTAGGATTCTCTAAGTATACCATTATATCATCTGAAAAGAGTGATAGTTTTATTTACTCATTTCTTATTCTAATTCCTTTAATTTCTTTTTTCAATTCTTATTGTTAAAGGCAATACTTATAGTAAAATTTTGAATAACAGAAGTGATAATGGGCATCCTTGTTTTGCTCTCATTTTAGTAGAAATGTTTCCAGCTACTTCTTTTACAAATAATGTTTCCTGTAGGTTTTAAATAGATACTGCTTATTATTTTAAGGAAAACTCCCTTTATCCCTGTACTTTTTATTAAAGCATTTTATTTACAAAACATATTTTTCAACATTGACCCTTACAAAACTTTCTGTTCCAAATTTTTCCCTCCTTCCCCTTATTCCCCCCCCCCAGATGGCAGGTAGTCCAATAAATCTTTAAGTATGTTAAAATACATGTTAAATCTGAAATATGTATACACATGTATACAGTCATCCTGCTGCCTAAGAAAAATCAGATCTAGAAAGAAAAAAACCTGAGAAGGAAAACAAAATGCAAGTAAACTTCAACAGAAAGTGTGAAAATGCTATGTTGTGGTACACACTCAGTTCCCACAGGCTTCTCTCTGGTTGTATATGGTTTTCTTCATCACTGAACAATTAGAACTGGTTTGAATCATCTCATTGTTGAAGAGAGTCATGTCCATCAGAATTGATCATCATATAGTTTTGTTGTTGCCATGTATAATCTCCTGGTTCTGCTCATTTCACTTAGCATCAATTCATGTAAAACCCTCCAGGCTCTCTGAAATCATTCTGTTGGTCATTTCTTATAGAACAATAATATTCCATAACATTTATATGCCATAATATATTCAGCCATTCTCCAATTGATGGGAATCCATTCAGTTTCCAGTTTCTAGCCACTACAAAATGGGCTGCCACAAATATTTTTGCACGTTATCCCTATACTTTCTAATGTCTTTAATAGGAATAGGTACTGTATTTTGTCAAAAGCATTTAAGGCATTAATTAAGATTATCATGTGTTTTCTGTTGGTTTTGTTATTAGTACTATCGATTATGGTTATAATTTTCCAGATAGTGAACTAGTCCTGCTGCTGATGTAATTATAATCTCTTTGCTAATATTTTATTTAAATGTTTTGCATCAATATTAATTAACTATTGTTTTGTAATTTTCTTTCTCTTCCTTGGCTCTTACTGGTTTAGATATCAGTGCAATATTTGTGTCATAGAAGGACTTTGGCAGTACTCCTCTTTACCTATTTTTCCAAATAGTTTACATAGTATTGGAATTAATTGTCCTTCAGTTGTGAATCCATCTGGGCCTGGTGATTTTATCTTAGGCGATTCATTAATGGCTTTTTCAATTTCTTTTTCTTAAATGGAACTATTTAAGTCATTTATTTCCTCTTCTGTTAAATTGAGAAATTTATATTTGTGTAAATATCCATTCATTTCAGTTAGATTGTCAGTTTTGCTACCATGCAATTCAACAAAAGAGCTTCTAATTATCACTTTAATTTCTTTGCTTGGTGGTAAGTTTATCCTTTTCATTTTTGATGCTGGCGACATGTTTTTTCTTCCTTTTTTTGATCAAATTAACCAAAGTTTTATCTATTTTGTTTTTTTTTTCATAAAATCAATTCTTAATTTTATTTATTAGTTCAATAGTTTTCTTATTTTCAGTTTTATTAATCTCTCCTTTGAGCTTCAGAATTTCTAATTTGTTATTTAATTGGGAGTCTTTCAATTGGTTATTTTTTTAGCTTTTTAAAATTGCATGCCCAATTCACTGATCCCCTCTTTCTCTATTTTATTCATGTAGCTAGTTAGAGATATAAAATTTCCCCTAAGAACTGCTGTGCTATATCCCATAAGTATTAATATGTTGTCTCATTGTTGTCATTCTCTTGGATGGAATTATGGATTGTTTCTGTGAATTGCTGTTTGACCCACTCATTTTTTAGAATTAGATTATTTAATTTCAAATTATTTTTCTATCTTTTCCTGTTCCTTTATTGAATATAATTTTATTGCATTCTGAATAGGAAGCCTTTACTATTTTTGCCTTTTTGCATTTGTTTGTGAGATTTTTATGCCTTAATACTTGCTCAGTTTTTGTGTAGGTGTCATGTGCAGTCAAGAAAAACATGTATTCTTTTCTATCCCTATTCAGTTTTCTCCAGAGGTCTATCATATCTAGGTTTTCTAGGATCCTGTTAATATCCCTAGTTTCTTTCTTGTTTATTTTGTGGTTAGATTTGTTCGATTCCGAGAAGCGAAGTTTGAGGTCCCCCAGTAGCATAGTTTTGCCATTTATATCTTCCTAAAACTGTCTTAAAGTCTTCTTCTCTAGAAATGTGGCTGGCTACTATTTGGTGAATACACATTTAATATGGTTACTATTTAATTTTTATGGTACCCTTTAGTAAGATGTATTTTCCTTCCTTACCTTTTAATAAGATCTATCTTATTAAACTTAAATTTTTTGTTAAATCAGAATTGCTATACCTGATTTTTTTTTTACTTTAGCTGAAGCATAATAAATTCTATTCCATTCTTTTACCTGTATTCTGTGTGTCTCTCTGTGCCAAATATGTTTTTTTTTTTAATCCACTCTGCTTTTCACTTCTCTTTTTATGGGAGAGTTTATCCCATTCACATTCACATTTATGATTACCAGCTCTGTATTACCCTCTATCCTATTTTCTCAAGTGTATATACTTTACTTCTGTCTTTCTACCCAGTCCTTACTATTATTTTTAACCCACTCCACCCACTGTCTTATTTTCTATAACTCCTTCCCTTCTTCTCTTACCTTTTCCCCTATTGTTTCTGCCTTCCCTTTTGTTCTGCCCCTTTTTTTCTTTCCGCTTTCTCCTCCTATTTAATTATAGGGTTAAATAAATTTTTATATCCAACCAAATGATTAAATTATTCCTTCTTAGAGGCAAAACTGATGAGATCAAGCTTCAAACAATGCTCAACTACTTCCCTTCTTTCCCTGTATTGGTCTTTTGTGCCTCTTCGTTTGATCTAATTTTTCCATTATACCTCTCCTTTCCTCTTTTTCCAGTACAGACCTTTTATTCCACCCCTTAATGTATTTTTCTTTGCTGTCATCACATCAGAACTCATTCACAACCACACCTTCACTCCATGCGATGACCCCCTCTGTCTTCCCCAGTGATAGATACAGTTATCAAAAGTTACAGATATTATTTTTCCATCTAGTGATATAAATAGTTTAACCTTTAAATTAAATATATATTACCCTCTTTACTTTTCTGTGCTTCTCTTGATTCCTGTGTTTATAGATTAAATTTTATGTTTAGTTCTGTTTTTTTTAATAGAAATAATTGGAAATCTCTTACTTCATTCAAGATTCATTGTCTCCCCTGAAAGATGATGCTGAGTCTTGTTTGGGTAGATGACTCTTGGTTGTAATCCTAAGTCCTTTGCCTTCTGGAATATGGCATTCCAGTCCCTTAGATACTTTATTTTAGAAACTGCTAGATCATGGGTAATCCTGATTGTTGTTCTTTTATATTTTTGTTTGGCAGCTTGCTATATTTTTTCCTTGAGATTATAGTACTGGAGCTTCACAACAATGTTCCTTGGAGTTTTTCTTGTGGGGCTCCTTTCTAAAGATGATCAATGGATTCTTTTAATGGGTATTTTCCCCTCTGTTTCTAGAATATGGAGGCAGTTTTTTTCTCAACGATCTCTTGAAGAATGCTATCCAGGCTCTTTTTTTGGCCGTGGTCTTCAGGTGGGTCAATAATTTTTTAAATTGTGTCTTCTAGATCGACTTTCCAGGTTGGCTGTTTTTCCAATGAGGTATTTCACATTTTCTTCAATTTTTAATTTTTTTTTAATTTGTTTGACAGATTCTTGTTGTCTCACACAATCATTGGCTTCCATTCACCCAATTCTAATTTTTAATTTGTGATTTTATTCAGTTAGCTTTTGTATCTCTTTTTTTTCCCATTTGGTTAACTCCATTTTTAAAGTGTTGTTTTCTTTTTTTATTATTATTATAGCTTTTAATTTACAAGATATATGCATGGATAATTTTTCAGCATTGATAATTGCAAAACCTTTTGTTCCAATTTTTCCCCTCCTTCCCCCCACTCTCTTCCCCCAGATGGCAGGTTGACAATAAATGTAAAATATGTTAAAGTATAAGTTAAATACAATATATGCATACATGTCCAAACAGTTATTTTGCTGTACATAAAGAATTGGACTTTGAAATAGTGTACACTTTTGAAATAGTGTAGCCTGTGAAGGAAATCAAAAATGCAGGTGGACAAAAATAGAGGGATTGGGAATTCTATGTAGTGGTTCAAAATCATCTCCCAGAGTTCTTTCGCTGGTTCTGGCTGGTTCAGTTCATTACTGCTCCATTGGAACTGATTTGGTTCATCTCATTGCTGAAGATGGCTAGTCCATCAGAATTGACCATACTATAGTATTGTTGTTGAGGTATATAATGATTTCCTGGTCCTGCTCATTTCACTCAGCATCAGTTCATGTAAGTCTCTCCAGGCTTTTCTAAAATCATCCTGTTGGTCATTTCTTACCAAACAATAATATTCCATAATATTAATACACCACAATTTATTCAGCCATTCTCCAATTGATGGGCATCTACTCAGTTTCCAGTTATTGGCCACTACAAAGAGGGCTGCCATGAATATCCTTGCACGTATAGGTCCCTTTCCCTTCTTTAAGATCTCTTTGGGATATAAGCCCAGTAATAACACTGCTGGATCAAACGGTATGCACAGTTTGATAACTTTTTGAGCATAGTTCCAAATTGCTCTCCAGAATGGTTGGATGTATTCATAATTCCACCAACAATATATTAGTGTCCCTGTTTTCCCACAACCCCTCCAACATTCTGCATTATCTTTCCCTGTCATTCTAGCCAGTCTGACAGGTATGTAGTGGTATCTCAGAGTTGTCTTAATTTGCATTTCTCTGATTAGTAATGACTTGGAGGATCTTTTCATATGGCTAGAAATAGTTTCAATTTCTTCATCTGAGAATTATCTGTTCATATCCTTTGACCATTTATCATTTGGAGAATGGCTTGATTTCTTATAAATCTGAGTCAATTCTCTATATATTTTGGAAATGAGACCTTTATCAGAACTTTTGATTGTAAAAATATTTTCCCCAATGTATTGCTTTCCTTCTAATCTTGTCTGAATTAGTTTTGTTTGTACAAAAACTTTTCAATTTGATATAATCAAAATTTTCTATTTTGTGATCAGTAATGATCTCTAGTTCTTCTTTAGTCATAAATTCCTTCCTCTTCCACAGGTCTGAGAGGTAAAACTATCTTACGTTCTTCTAATTTATTTATAATCTCATTCTTTATGCCTAGGTCATGAACCCATTTTGACCTTATCTTGGTGTACAGTGTTAAGTATGGATCAATGGCTAGTTTCTGCCATATTAATTTCCAATTTTCCCAGCAGTTTTTGTCAAACAATGAGTTCTTATCCCAAATGCTGGAGTCTTTGGGTTTGTCAAACACTAGTGTATTAAAGTAATTGACTGTTTTGTCCTTTGAATCTAACCTATTCCATTGATCAACTAGTCTATTTCTTAGCCAATAACAAATGGTTTGGTAGGTGGTATTTTCTTTAGACAACTTTTTTCCTTTCTTTTCCAAGCTGTTGACTCTCTCATGCTTACCTCTCATTTTCTTTCTCATTTTTCTACCCCTTTTATTTATCTTTTAAAGCTTTTTATGAGCACTTCCAAGAAGCTTCTTTAGGTTTGAGACCAATTCATATCATTCTTTGAAATTTCCTCTATGGACATTTTCTCCTCATCTGAGTTGGTGTTTTGCACTTCCCCATTAACATAGTAGCTTTCTATGGTCAAGGTTCTTTTCTATTTCTTCTTTATTTTCTTTCTTTTTGATATTTTCACTTTTTTTGCCTTTATGGTTGAGCTCTTCTCCTTCAGTAAAGGCAGTGTTGTCCCAAGCTTCCTGCGCAACTCTGAATGTTGGCTTTGAGTCCAGTGCCCTTTTATGTTTGCAGGGGGTAGCTTTGCTTGCTCTTTTCAGGAAATAGCCTGATTTCCCAGAGTTTGCCTTCTGAGCTGGGATTGAAAGATGCCGCACTGATCTACTCTTCTACTGAACCAAGTCTGAGAGTCTTAGTTGTTTATTTTCTGTGATTCATACCCTCTTACCGGCTTTTCCAGAGTCTATCCGTGCTGAATACCCTTTTCACTTCAAAGAGATAGACCTGTTGACATTTTTCAAATATATTTTGAGCTGGAGTGAGGTTTCATTCCGTCAGACTCTGTTCAGTAGCTTGGTTTCATGTGATTTTCTAGGGAAACTGGAAGAGCTCCAGCAGCTTCCTGGCTTCACTCCACCATCTTGTCTGAACCCCAAGAAGTTCAAAGTTGTTCTTGAAACAATATCATTGTGATAAAATATAATGTTCTCTTGGTTCTGCTCATTTTCCTTTTCATTATTTTGTGCCAGTATTTCCATGTTTTTCTTAGATCAATGAACTTATAATTTCTTATAGCACAGTACTAATCTATCACAATTGTATACCACAACTTATTCAACCATTTCCTAATTGTGGCAATTTCCAGTTCTTTGCCACTAAAATGAAAACTGCTATAAATATTTTAGAACATATAGGTTTATTTCATTTTTCCCTAGTCATCTTTGGAAATAGACATAGTAGTGGTATTCCTGTATCAAATGGCATACACAATTTAATTTTAATAATTCCATATTGTTCTACAAAATGGTTACATCAGTTCACAGTTCCACAATCAGTATGTTAAATTGTCTATACTCTTTGATGCAGTAATAACACCACCATATCCCTGTTAGTTACTGGTGATAAAAAGACAAAAGCAAATAATCATTTCTCTTCAGGAACTTAGATTCTTTTGGATTGAAAACTGTGTACTTATGTGCAAAATTGGCCTGTTTATAAACTAATTATGTGTTCTTATAGTAAGTAGAGAATCAGGAAAGTATCCACATAGAAGTCTATGTTTGAGCTGGAAAAAATAGGGGTTTTGAGAGTTGATAGTAAATGATAAATGCATTTCTCTCAGACAGGAGAGTTAGTGCAATAGCACAGGAATGAGAGATGGAAAGTGTGGATCTAATAATGTGCTATACAACTCATATCCAGATACTGGTATTGTGAACTTTAAACAGTTTTCTGATCAGCCATTTGACTCAAGGATATCATTGTTTATGCCTTAGAAAAGATATAATCTGCATCAGTGAAAACACTGCCCATGTTAATGAAATCAGAAATCAGAAAACATGTAAAGCTTCATAACAACTAGAAACACTTAGAAATATAAGCTTATTATTATCAGTATATTAAAGTACATAAAAGCTTCACAAGCCAATTGGATCAAAATCTTTAGTTAGTCAGATATTTTGTCTGTTCATTTTCTAGAAAAAAATTCAAAATACAATAAAACAATCTCATTTCAGGAACATAATATTCAATTCCATTCATCAAATATTTATTTCTTCATGTAATCACTATGGTGTTTTAAAGGACAAATAAGTTATATTTTCATCCTGCACTATATAAAAAGTAGAGTAAATCATGTTCTTATACTTATGGATATTATAATAGAAGGATATTAAGAATTCATAAAGCATTAAATTCCAACTAGGACATGTACAAAGCATTGTTTCCAAAGACACAAGGAAAAAGACCAGAAATATCTGGCTTCAAAAAATTTTGAATATTCTTTGTACATTTGTACAGAATTTATACATTGTAAAAATATACACTGTTAATCTCTTTAAATACACACACACATATATAATATACATTCATATTATGTAATTATCAGAAATTCAGCCCAACCTACATTTTAATTTTTATAATCAGGCTTTATTTTAATATTCTGGTCTTGAGATCTTCACAGTTCATCCTTATTCACTAAAGATAAAATGCATTTGGAAAAGAGAAGACTAAATAATTTTTAGAAAGATTTTCAAGAGCAAAGGCTAAAATGAGAAGGATTTTTTAAAAAAAATTAAGCCTCACTGAATCAGTAATTCTCAGTTTTTCAAACAGTTCTTTCCCCAGTTTCACAAACATTTTTGCTAATCAAGATTGTTTTTCCCTATGTTAATAAGGAAGATATAGTATGGATAGCATTATAATTAGTAATATCTGATTTCAAGTCTTGCCCCTGTGTGCCTGTGGAAATTCCAATTAACTACTCAGTGCACCTGACAATTATCTAAAACTATAAGATGCAATAAAATTCCTAATTTTTCTTGGTAAAGATTTTTTTCATCTGAAGACTTTGCATCCTGAATGAAATTATGGCTAGATCAACTAATAGGATGATATTTAAATAAAAATATTTTATTTTTATAAAATAGCTTGGGTTAGATCACATCCAAGGCCTCTTTCAGCTTCAAATAGAATATCTTATGCTTCCTTAAAATATAAAAGAGATTCACTTACTATATTTGGAACAAAATATTCATAGAATAAAATTTCTTACAAAACATAGTACATTCAAGCAAGATCACAGGGAAATCATTCAACTATATTGCATATCTTTGTTTTACATTCATTAGATAATTTTTTGTTTAAATTGTTATAGATTGCCTATGTATCTTTAAATATTTATTTGCATATTTTATATGCGGATGTATATGCAGTTTATATATTTGTATGTGTGTGTTAATATGTATATATGAACTTAAGTATAGATACACAGTTATCTTTTTTAAAATATTCTTTTCCCCCTGAGGATGTCCCTTTTTTCCTAATCTTATTATTTCCTTCATTACACCATTCTCAGGAAATACATAACTATAAAGACCATATAAGGACATGGAGAGATTCTTTCTGGTTCAATGCAATAATAAACAGTAATGGTTTCAAGGTTGTCAGGATTACTGTTCCTCTGTGAAAATATTCATTCCTTTTCCCATGTGTAGCTGTTTGTAAGTTCTATATCACATAAGGAATCATTATTATAATTTTTAAAGTGATAAAACATTCTGCTTATTTATAGAAGTTTATGTTTTACTATACTGTTCAGAATAAAGGACAAACTGTTTTCCCCCCTTCTCTAACCAATCTAAGTCAAATAAAGTTTGAGACTGGTTTATGACTATGCTTTTTAGTATCATATGTCTACCTTATCGTTTGGTTCAAAGTCAAATAGGGAACTGCACTGATCAATTGGAATTTTATTATGATGAAAATATCATGATTCATAATAACAACATTAAATAGCAGACATATGTTTAAAGCTTGGAAAGACTGCAAAATATTTTATAAACATCTCATTTGATTCTCAAAAAATATCACATTTTATTCTGTGATATCAATACTTTTATTATTTTCATTTTACATGTTTTTCCCTATTGGGTATACATATATATATTCTTCCCTCTTTGAATCAAATAAGATGAGAGTGAAGTTCAAGCATTTTTTTTAGATCATCCCATCATAATGGACTCACTCCAATCTGTTCTGTCTATATAGAATTCTTTTAACTGCCATAGTTATGGTAAAATTTGATTCTTGCATTTGAAAATCAGGTTTTTCAATTCATCTCTAGTCTCTTCATTAGGAATGGTTGAAAATCTTATATTTTACTAAATACCTCTGCTTTTCTCCATAAAGGATTATACTCAGTTTTTGGATAGGTTCCTTTTGGATGCTAACTCCTTTCACTATTAAACCTTATGCAATTCTTACTGTGACTCCATAGCACTGGAGTTGTTTCTGGATGCTTGAAGTATTTTCTCCTTCACGTGGAAGTTCTGGAATTAGATTCTATTATTTGTGGGAAGTTTCATTTTGCAATATTTTTCAGGATATGAAAAGAAAATTCTTTTGATTTCTATTTTAACTTCTGATCCTAGGAGTAGGATATCCAGAAAAAAATATTTAATTGGTATTATTGAAGCATCAAAAATGGTTAAAATATTTTAATTGCCCTAAAATATTATATTTACCTTTGATTCATACTATAAATGTAAAACTTACTTAACTTTCCATTCTTTTTTACTATTATGTATATGTTTATTACAATGAATTATATACTTACATTTTATATTCTTAAATGTATATGATCAAATTTCACCTACAGGCATTTTGACATTGTCCTCTTCTGAATTTGGGTTTTCATCTTCCCTGTCACCATAAGAACTTTTATGCAGAATCTTTTCTGCTTGTTTTTTTCCCTCATATTTTTCTTTTCACTTACAACTCCCTTTATTCTCCCATTTAATAATATTTTGTTTTTTTCCAATCACATATAAAGATAGTTTTTGAAAGCTTATATTCTAGACAAACTTGCTTCCTGGCTGTTCTTCATCCATGTTATTGCAACTCCCCTCTCCTTATTTGTGCACAGACTCTTGTTCCCCATTCCTGTAACACATTCCTTTCCTGCTTATCTCTGACTTTTAGAATCTTTAGCTTCATGCAAAGGCCTTGCATCACACTCTTCCACATGATCACCCTGCTCTTTCCCATGTGCTTGGGCCTCCTTCCCTAAAAAATTCCTTATATATTTTTCCATTTATTTATCTTGCACATGGCATTGTACACTAATAGACTACAAGCTCTCTCAGGGAAAGAACTATTTTGTGTGTGTGTGTGTCTATTCCCAGGGACTACTTTATTGTCCAGAACATAGTAAGAGCTCAATAAGTGCTTGAATAATTGAACATGACTGAGTTAAGGCTGACCATAAGTTTCAGAGACACCGACAAAAATGTCTACAATCCATGTATACTAAATGTTTCTCTGATAGGTTTCCCCACATCTCACTAAGAATGTTTTTTTGGGGGTTAAATATGTGCAAACCTTTTAAACATAGTTCCATATTTATCATCTTGTGCAAGAAAAATGAGAACAAAAGGTGAAAAAAAAACTATGAGAAAGAAAAAACTAAACAAACAAAAACATGAAAATACTAAGCTTCAAGGGGAGCTAGATGGTGCAGTGGATATAGCACTGGCCGTGAAGTCAGGAGGACCTGAATTCAAATCCAGTTTCAGACATTTAACTTCCTAGCTGTGTGACCCTGGGCAAGTTACTTAACCCCAAGTGCCTCAGGGAAAAAAACAAACAAACAGAAATTGCTATGCTTCAATTCACTTTCATTCTCCACAGTTCTTTCTTCATGTACAAATGGCATTTTCAATACCAAATCATTTGGAACTCTCTTGAATCACTGCATTATGTAAGTGAGCCAAGTCCATCACAGTTGATCATCACATAATCTTGTTACTACTTATAATGAATATTCTGTTGGTTCTAGCCACTTCACTTACCATCAATTCATGTAAATCCAGACTTTTCTGAAACTAGCCTGCTTATTGTTTCTTATAGAACAATAGTATTTCATTACCTGCATATACCATAACTTATTCAGACTTTCCTCAACTGATGAGTATACACTCAATTTCCAATTTCTTCCCAACACAAAAAGAGCTGCTGCAAACATTTTTGCAAACACGGATCCTTTTCCCTTTTTGATTATCTCTTTGAGATACAGACCCAGTAGTTAGACTGCAGACTAATGCACAGTTTAGACATAGTTACAAATTACTCGTCAGAATGATTGGATCATTTCACAACTCCATTATTAATGCATTAGTGTCCCAGTCTTCCCACATTCCTTCTGACATTTTCTTTCCTTGTCATCTTTGCCAATCTGAGAAGTGTGAAAATGTACTACAAAGTTATCTTAATTTGCATTTTCTAATCAATGATTTAGGACATTTTTATTTGATTATAAATGGTTTTAATTTATTTAATTTATCCATCTTAAAATTGTCTTTGACTATTTAACAATGGGTGAATGACTTGTATTCTTATAAATTTGAGCCAGTTCTATATATAATACAAAAATTAGGACTTTGTTAGAAACATTGACTGTAAAAATTGTTTCTCAGCTTTCTGCTTTATTTCTAATCTTGGTTGCATTACTTTTGTTTGTGCAAAAACTTTTTAAATTTAATGTAATCAAGATTATTGAACTTGTACTTCATAAGGTCCATAAATTCCTCCCTTCTTCAGAGATTTGATAGGTAGACTATCCCTTATTCCCCTAATTTGCTCATAGTATTACCGTTTTTATCTAAATCATGAACCAATTGTTATCTTTTCTTAATATAGGGTGTGAGATGTTGCTCAATGTCTTGTTTCTGTCCTATTATTTTCCAATTTTCTAAGCACTTTTTGTCAAATAGTGAATTCTTGTCTAAAAAATTGGAATTTTTGGGTATATCAAACACTAGATTACTATATCATTGATTATGGTGTCTTGTGTATCTAACTTATTCCACTGCTTCTCTACTCTATTTCTAATCCACTATCAAATTGTTTTCATTACTGCCACTTTATAATATAGTTTTAATTTTAATACAGCTAGATTAATTTCCTTTGCATCTTTTTAAAATTAATTCTTTATTATTCTTGATCCTTTGTTTTTCTACTTGTTTAAATCTAACTTAATTTGTCTAAAAAGTGCTTTATAATTGTGTTCATACCTTTCCTGACTTTGTCTTATCAAATAGACTCCCAGATAGTTTTTACTGTTTTAATTATTTTAAATGGGAGTTTTTTTTCCTGATTTTTGCTTCTGTGCTTTGTTGATAACATGTAAAATTGTATGTAATTTTGTGGGTTTATTTTGTATTCTGCAACTTTGCTAATGGATATTGTTATTTTTGTTAGTTTGGTTATTCATATGGTCAATTATGCTGATAGTTTTTCTGCTATTGAACCAGCCCTGCATTCCTGGTATAAATCCCACTTGTTCATTGTGTATTATTCTATTTTTTTTATTTAAATAACTTTTTATTGACAGAACCCATGCCAGGATAATTTTTTACAACATTATCCCTTGCACTCACTTCTGTTCTGATTTTTCCCCTCTCTCCCTCCACCCCCTCCCCCAGATGGCAAGCAGTCCTATACATGTTAAGTAGGTTACAGTAGATCTTGGATACAATATATGTGTGCAGAACAGAACAGTTCTCTTGTTGCTCAGGGAGAATTGGATTTAGAAGGTATAAATAACCCAGGAAGAAGAACAAAAATGGAAGCAGTTTACATTCATTTCCTAGTGTTCTTTCTTTGGGTGTAGCTGCTTCTGTCCATCCTTGATCAATTGAAACTGAGCTAGATCTACTCTTTGTCAAAGAAATCCACTTCCATCAGAATACATCCTCATACAGTATCATTGTTGAAGTATATAATGATCTCCTGGTTCTGCTCATTTCACTCAGCATTAGTTCATGTAAGTCTCGCCAATCCTCTCTGTATTCATCCTGCTGGTCATTTCTTACAGAACAATAATATTCCATAACATTGCGTATTATTCTAGAGACAACTTGCTGTAATCTCTTTGCTAATGTTTTATTTAAGACTTTTGTATCCAAATTCATTAGGGAAATTGGTCTGTAATTTGCTTTTTCTGTTTTGGCTCTTCCTGGTTTAGGTATGAGCACCATATCTGTGTCATAAAAGGAACTGGTAGGACTCCTTCTTCACCTATTTTTTCCCCTTTCTTTTAAAATTGAGCTCTGCTTCTGAAATGGGAGGGGCACTATACCAAGCTTTTTGTGTTGGGTTCTGTGAACCCTGACTGTTTAACTGGTGCTGCATTAGTGTTGTCCTGTTCTGCCACAGTCTTCTTGAATTGTTCTACCTCAATTTCCCTACATTAGTTTCCCTGAATTATACTCTCAATTTCCCTGAGTTAGTATGCTATGCTCCTACCTCCTTTTACATTCAGTAGGGTTAATATCATTAGGGCTATAGAGATCTGGCCACCCTGGCATTCCAAAAGATAAAACTCCAGATGTCCTATAAAGTTCATACCTACTTGGTATCCTCTACCTCTATCTCTCCAGACTTCCTGTCTCTAGCTGAGCACCTCCTTAACTCCCAATTTGTAGGAATTTATGGTTTTCACCCCCATCTATCAGAACCAAATTTATGTTCTGTTCCTAAAAATTCCCACTCTCTGCCTTCTACTTTTGTTTCTCTTCTCACTGAAGTCCTATAAAAACCCTTGGAATCTCACATTCAATACTGGATATTTTGTGATACAAGTCCAATTCAATCAATCACTTAAGCTCTCCAATAAGTAAAATATTAAAAAGTCTCTAATCTCTATCTTGCCTCAGTTTCTCTGTCATTACAGTCCTAGGGTCCACAGGAGTCTATCTTTCTTGGTGCTTCCTTAAAGGGTAATGTGAGGGTATTGGGGGTCAGTGGTAACTAGTTCTGCTGGAAGCTGTGAAAGTCTGGCAACTTACTCCAGTATTGTGCTGAGATACATAGGGTGAGGGATACTTGTGTTGTTTTTCTATTAGCACTGTGCTGAGGCACATGGAAGATCTTAATGTTGGCATTTGCCACTTGGACTGGCACTGCATTGGGGCTCAGACTTGGTGCATCAGGATCAGCAGCTCAATTGTTGGGATTCTTATTATCCTGAACTGCATTCACTTTTATCTAAAACAGACCTTTTCTGATGATCTTTTAAGTTTCTTGGTCTAGAAGATTGTTTCCCATCTTTCTGTTGGTTCTGCCATTCCATAATTTGTAATGGGGTGTTAATTTAGTTGTTTTGAGGTGAATATGGGAGAATGAGGATAATTTTCTATTTATTCTGACATCTTGGGTCTCAGAAGTTCCTCCAGAATTTCTTAAGTGAATATCTGACTATCTAAGATAATCTACTGGCCTAAAATTTTAAACAAAAAAAAAAAAATCAAGATTTTTTTTCCTAACCTTTGGTCACAGAGCTATTCTCAGATGTTCTTAGGTTGGGAGGTCAGTGACTCACAATGCACCCAAACAAATTAATTATTAAAAATGATGAGATGAAGATGTAATTTCAGAATATGATATGATTTGTTGACTTGAAATACCATACTCTTCAGATGAGTGATACAATTGTATTATTTGAATCAGTATATAGATTCAAATAATGTCTATTTTATGTTATAGCTAAGTAGATCTGGCTACCTGCTGGCTAGATATGGACCAGTAGAATGATACTACTTTTAAGTTCCAACTGTTTTTTTTTTTTAATTGGACCAGTTTGATACTAGACATCTTTATTAATATGAATAAAATTCTGGCTGCAGTTCTGAACTTTAAAGTTATAGAAATTCACACATGTATCAAAGTGCAGTTGTTTGTACCCACTGTGTTGTTTTCTGCACCCTGAATCAAAAAAAAAAGTATTGAACCCTGATATACTACCTAACAACACTACTACATACTACTTGTATATAGTTACATAGTATTAATGTAGGTGAAAATTCTCCTTGTTATGTTGTTTCTCTACTTTTTTAAGGAATCAAAGTCTTCAGACTAGGATAATTTTCAAATGTTTTTTGAATATGCTTAAAGGAGGAACAAAGAACTTGGTCTGGTTTCATACTCACTGCTTTTTGTTTTTGCCAAGATAATTTCCAAAACATGCTCATTAATTGCAAGATATCTTTCTTCATTTGGTCTTATTGGTCTTCAAAACACATTGGTAGTCATCAAAAATATTTATAGATTTAGCGTATGTGATTGCTATGAATGTGTGGAATATTAAGCCTGAATGTTTTCAGAACATTTTATTAACATTATTAACATTTTCAGAATTTTATTTTTTCATTAAATATATTATTTGTGCTCATTGTTTTATAACCTATTCTTTTAAAATAGATAAGGCAAAGGAAATAAGTAAAGAAATAACAATGTACTAATTTTTAGACAAGCTCTAATTAACTGAAGTTTTATCATAAATTGAATTAAATGTAATATTATAATTAATACATTAGCCAAAATATCATCTCTCTGCATTTCTCTTCTTTGCTTTTGTTTTTTATTATTTGTTTACTTGAAAACTTCAAAGCATCTGTGATCTCATTAATATATCTATTTCCCTCTAACTAGGCATATCCAAACTCATTCATGCCAATTTTGTGATCATTCTAATCACATCCTCTTTTAAAAGAACACAAGGGGTCTATCTAAATTGCTATGCTATGTTCCTTTCTAGCATTCTCCTAACATAAAACGAATATGAAAATTTACTAAATTGTTAATAACTAAAATTAAATATGTCCCATCTTCTTCTTGTTGTTGTCGTTTGGATGAGATGTATAATCTCATCAGTGTTTGAAATTTCTGACAAAGATTTCCCCTGAGCAAAAAAGGATCAGCATCTTTTATGTAATTTTTGCATTAGTTTTCTGGTGCATGGAAAGATTAGGCGACTTATTCAGGATAATGTATAGAGATTGTGCCAGGAGCAGAACTTAAAGTCAATATGAAAACAGGCTTAGTAGTAAGACAATCACTATGCCATTCTGTTTTTAGAAATAGACATAGCTTTGTTTTCTGATCTCTTCATATTTGTTGATGTTGCTATTTATTAACTATCTTCTCTTTCATTCCTGATTAGGAATTGTTGGTGCAAAACTAGTGTTGTTGACAAAAGCCCACAAATATTATAAGATAAATGAAATCTGTAAATGCTAGGAATGAGAGAAGTTATTTTGGAAAGCATCAGATCTCATTATAGAGCATTTGCCAGGTGGTCTTGAAAAAAATCTTCCTTTAGGGACAGAGAAAGAACTGGAAAACCATTGTTGTTTTTTCAAATAGCTTCTTCATATTTGTTTCTTTAATGTTTAATAGGAATGTGTTCAATGTTAATGTCATGTTTTTTAAAAAAAAGTTCAACTCCATTTTTCCCACCCAGAATGTTGAAAGGGGAATTTATATATATATACACATATATAATTTAAAGAACTCCCATATGATAATGATTCCCTGAAAAGCAATGAAATTTTAAGGGTGATAAAGCCAATAATGAAACATGATCTAGATTACAATCTTCACAAAAGGGTCATGGCAGCTTATTGTACCTCTCCCAATCCAATTAAAATGAGAAAGCTGTGTGAAGTGGTTTCCTCATGTAAATTATATGAAATCCAAGAGGAACAGCTGTGTCAGTGATGGGAGAATAGGGATTTTTGTGTTGGTTTGATGTAGGTTTTTTTTTTTTTTTGTATCTAATGGAACTTGCAGGTTTTCTTCTAATCAGAAATACTCTTATTCAAATTGAGACCATAGTCTTTCCTGAAATATAAAGCTAAGATTTTAACCAGCTACAGGAGAGGTTCAATGATTTCTTCTAGAGTACTCTTCTAGAACTATGATTTTATTGACCTGTGATAATTTATTAGTATTTTTACTACCATGTGATGACAACCTAGTGGATAAATTAACATTTGCTAAAGTATTATTTATTCTGTTAATAAACTTAGTACAAGGGATTCTAACAATTAGACATGATGCATTCCTATAAACCATGATTGAAAAGAGATCATCATAAGTTAAATATTGATTGTGTTAGTACCCTGTCTTTATCAGATCATCAACACTAGTTGTTAATGACAAATGATGAGGAAGATAATACTAATTCTAGTAACTGACATTTGCATAACATTTAAAAGTTTTCATAGTGCTTAACATACATAGTTCCATAATTAAACCTCCTAATAGTTCTTTAAGGCTATTATCTAAGTAATTACTATTGTCTTTTTATATTGAGGATACTTAGAAAAGTTATGTGAATTCTACATGTTCATAAAGTTATTGATTAACAGAAGAAAAAACCCTCTATTTCTTAGTTCCACATGTGTCTAACTCTCTTATTTATAACTATATTTTATTTATTTTTATTTTTTAAATATCTTTATAATTAATTTGCACACATTTAAGCAATGGGTATATTTCTGTTCTTCTACTTCAATTAATGCTATGTAAATAAATTTAAGATGATAATTAAGTTCAAAATGTTAACTTCCCTGTTATCACTTTGGTAAGAAGAATATCTTTAATAGGATCAAGTAGTAATTGGTCAATCAAACAATTTCTGGAGATATTTAATAGTAATAGATGATTTTTAGTATTTACTGAATCACACAGAAGTAGTCCACTTCAGGAAGCTCCAGTCTTAAGAGAATTTTGTTGAATCAGACTTAGTATCATAATGTATCAAGAATGAAGAAGTAAACATGAAGTAATCATTGTGTTCCATTCTTTTCCCACTACCATTTAGAAGACTGGATCAATAGTACATAATGTTTCCAACTAGGAGCAGTGAGAGATTCACTAAAAACAAACACTGACAGATGTGGCTGAAGAACCATAGTCACTTAAGGATAAAGTAGCCATAAGACATTCACCAATGGGAGTCTCTGAAAACTTTTCTTTATATGATTATTTCTAGGATAGCAAAGGAGAATAAATAATTACTCTTTGGTGGTTGGGGAATTAGGCCTGTAGTGGATACTATACATAAATATGTACATCTCATAGAGAGATTGTTTCATTCTTTTCATCTGCATGATCATTTGCATTTAGTAGGTATTTAACATGTTCATCGATTGGTTAATGATGCTAAACTTAGCAGTAAGTATTGTTTTAAAAATCATCAGGCTTCATCAAAATTAATTTTGGCTTGCAAAATCACTGTTTACCAATACTTCTACCAATTGTTACTTCTTTTGTATTTAAGGTAGCTAAATGGAGAGAAATTTTACTATTAGTAAATAATGTTATTTTTGTCTAATACCAAAGAACCTGAGAGAAAATAAGGAAATTTGTAAGCATAATTGCAAACAACTCATCTAACAAACTTTTATCTTGAATTGACTTGATTGACAAAATGAAAAATTGAAAATTGCTGTTAGTGAAAATAGCTGATGCAGTTGTTATCTGTAGTTAGGTGAAAGGCAGAAAAATCAGAAATCAAACTTTAGTTTCAAACAGGAAAATAGCTTACAAGCAGATAACCCTGCCCTTAGTGGGGAGGGTGGGGCAGTGTGGGGAGATCTTAGTACTTGTAACAATGGATGTACAGTGAGCAGTAGCCCTGACAATGAGGAGTAACAGCAACGGTGTGAAAAATTCAACTTATAGCTGGACTTCATGACACAAACATGGGTCCCACAAGTACTTATCCAAACTTACAAACCACCAGACACTGGTGTGAAACAATTCTGGGATTTTGCTGTAACTGAGATCACACAGAGGGTGAGCAAAAAGGATGATTGTTATACTAAGCTGAGTTTAGCCTGCTTGCTCTACCTTAGCAGGTGTCTCCAAATATCTTGACATTTGTATATGTTTACATACATACATAAATACAAACACACTTACATGCATATATAGGTGTTATTCTTGTTGCTGTTCAATTATCTGAGGCTTTGTTACCCCATTTGGGGTTTTCTTGGCAAAGATACTGGATTGTTTTTTATTTCCTTTTCTAGCTCATTTTACAGATGAAGAAACTAAGGCAAGAATAATTAAATGACTCGCCCAGGGTCACAGAGCTAGCGTGTGTTTGAGGCCAAATTTGAACTAAGGAAGATGAGCTTTCTGTATATACAGACACACACATACACACATACATATATATGTGTATATTTAAAGTTCATTCATTACTGCTTAATTTCATGGAATGGTTAAGGAATATCTAACTGGAAGAACAGTGATTTTGTCTCTTATATTTACCTAGTTTGTGAGCTAAATAATTGGGCTTCTCACACAATTTTGCGGGATTTTTTTTTTTTAACAAAAGAGGTATCATGTTTAGAATTATTTTTTTTTTTTCTCTTCAGGGTCAACTCACAAGAAATGACAGTAAAGAGAGAAAAGGGAAAAACACATTTTTTTTTTCATATTAGTACTATTCAAATTGAAGAACTTTGAATCTTTCCCTGATTTTTTTATAGATGGAAATGATCCCTCCAACCTGACATTTTTCTAAAACACTTTTCCCAGAACCCTTTAGCATCATTAGTAAATAAAATTTACTTTTTATTTATTTATGTGTCTTATACATGTTGCATTTTTCAACACCCACAACCCACACCTCCTTGTAGGCTGTTAGATCCTTGAGATTACGACTTTGTTCTGTTTCCTCAGATTCTAGCATTTACCTTAGACCAAGTGTGTAGCAAATATTTTCTGAATATAATTAAAATTTGAAATTGACAATTGTAATGCCAAATATAGTATTTTTCTCACATGTGAACTTAAATTTTTCCCATTCTACTGCCTCTGTCCTTCTATAGGATGTGACAAAAATGAAAACTTAGAACTTTTTTCTCTTTTTTTGACCCAGGATTTTATGGTTTTGGGAAACTCACATGGAGGACAGTTTCTGTAGTAATGCAGATTTGTACCTCAAGCACAGGACTTCACTTATTTTCCCTGTTAATAGACAGTATGTGTTAGAGATAGGACTAAGAAAAGGAGATAGGAAAAGAAAAATACTGAGCATGTTTTGCATTTTTGAGAAGTTTTTCATCTTTACGAATTCCCTTGGTTAGTTTATTACATTACATAATAATGTCTCATTTTAGTCAGATGGTTTTAATCCCTTTCATGTTCTTGGAAGGAAGAAAATTAAAATAAATTAAATTTTTTTTCTATCAATATAATGCTAATGGACTAACATGATGTAAGAAAAAATAATTTTTAAAAATAATTTCTTGAGTTATCCTCTTATTTTTGTCCATTTCCCACTGGTATCATACATATTTTAGATTTAAGTAGTAATTTAATTTAATCAAAATCATTTTTGCTATTCTTGTCCTAGAGTTGTAGCTATAATGAGAGAATTAGATGGATTTGAATTTGGTTAAATGTGATGCTTATTGGGCAGCATGTGACCATGGAATGTCCCAAGGATATGTTCTTGACACTATGGTGTTGAACTTTTAAAAAACCGACCATTTGGATAAAGGTATAGATGGCATGCTTGTCAAATTTGTTAATGACTCAGAGCTAAGAGGGATAACCAGTGCAATATTTGAAAATGGAATTCCAAAAGATTTTCATAGGCTATAAAATGAGGGCAAGTCAAATGATATGTAATTTAAAAGTGAGCAATGTAAAGTCTAACACTTGGGTTAAGAAATTCAACTTCAAAGACACAGATGGTGGTGTCACATATAGAAAGCTACATTTTGGGAGTGGAAAACAGATCTAAAAGTTTCAGTGGACTCCAAATTTCATATAAGTTAACAGTGTGATATTGTTGTCCAGTGAACTAATGCATTTTAGAATGCATTAAAAGAGACAAAGTATCCAAACATGAACTATTATATATTGCTCTGATAATCTATCACACTTCTATCTGAAACATCTATTTACCACATCATCTATCAGATATTGTGTTCAGATTGTTAAGAAATATTTTAACATGCTGGAAAACATATTAGGACAATTAGAATGGGGAAGGGCCTGGAATTTTTGACATGTAAGGATTAGAAGAATTAGGGATGTTCAGTTTAAAAAAAAAAAGAAAAATGTGTGTGTATGGAGTGAGGGGACATAACTGTCTTTAAATATTTAAACAGTTATTATGTGGAACAAGGATTTTTCTTATTCTATATACTTATGATGTCATTAGTTCTCTTTGAGAAAAAAAAAAAAGATGAACATCAATATATCCATAACAATAAAGATCTACCGTGAAGCTCCAGGTACTGGGCCATTGTCTCTTTCTTTTTCCTTAAGATGTTCCTCTTTTCTGAGCCAATACATTTGGTTCAGACAGGGTCCAAACATTGATATTCTGGATCCCAATAATAGGAAAGCTAGAGCTGATTTTCTCACAAGCTTTTGACTTGTTGATGATTCACCTAGATGCATGGCAGAAAATTATTTAAAGCTAAAATTTAGATTCACATCTAAAGTGTAACCCTAAAGCAAAATCTGAAATATGCTCAATGTGCTATGTAAATCAGAGATGGAAAATATAATTATTTCAGATATACAAAAGATATATTAAGTCACAAAATCATCTCATCATCATGCATTGACAAAATGAATCATAATAGAATTCAATAAGTATATATATATATATATATACACATATACAAACATATACACAAATATACATACATATATAAATATATATGTGCGCATGTACACTTTTAAAATCTCTGAGGAGATCAATAGTTAAACTTCATCAAAAGAAAAAAAGTTGGGAAGATTGCTAATTAAACATTTTACATTTCAACTCAACTCTACAGCTTCCAAGCAACTGGTACATATCTCCTTTTTGTAAAATAGCAAGACTGGGATCAATCCTTTTTGAAGTAGCCATCTTGTCTAACCCATTTACTTACTGGGAACTTCAGAACTTTTAACTCAAAAGATTACTTCTCAGCCTATGTATACTCCAAAAATGATGCTAATTCCCTACTTGGTAAAAGAAATAAAGTAAGAAAGACAGACAGGAGCCCACATACATGTTTGAATCAATGATCCAATGTTGAAAATAAGAGCATAATCCAAACCACACAGAATCTAGAGAAAACACACATAATTTTCCACTTGAGATAGCTCAAGTGAAAGATCCTGTGCCAACAGCTCTCTGTCTTCATAAAGCTTTCTTGGATTTACTGGATTTTGCAGTCAATGTACTTATATAATATGCACTACATAGCCTATAATGATTCTCTTTGCCAGCTCCGGATGAAACCTGGCCCCAATGTTCCTATGTGGTTGAACAAAACTTGAAGACAACTATTGGCATGTGCTATGTGTTGACCCTGTTTATATATATCCATGCCTGTAGCTAGCTAGCTAGATTCAGTATCATTACATTATAAGACATATTAGACACACACACATATATATATATATATATATCCATATATGTATGTGACCTTGGAGAAATTATTTAACTTTAATATTTTTTTGTGCAGAAATATAGCTTTAAAATAATGAGGGCAAGGGAAAAAATTGATGGATGACCTAGATATTATATTGGTATTTTCATGATGTAAGGAGTAAGTAAGGCTTCCAGTGGACTCTTTATTGCAAACTTATAGGAAGTCTATACCTATATAGTCCTCAAACTTTTTAAATAGGGGGCCAGTTCACTGTCCCTCAGACTGTTGGAGGGCCGGACTATAGTAAAAACAAAAACTTTGTTTTATGGGCCTTTAAATAAAAAAACTTCATACCCCTGGGTAAGGAGGATAAATGTCCTCAGCTGTCACATAGTGACAGCTGGTCATAGTTTGAGGACCCCTGACTAGGCTCTTGAACTGTGTCCAGTCAACCATTAATTTGGGGACACATCCATAGATCATTGCTGGATTGATTGGATTTGGGAAGGACTGTGTGGTCATGCAAACTAAATGTATGATAGTTTTTAAAATACACTTTTTTTATTTTTCCACTATATGAGTAAAGAATTATATTTGATTTCACCATTGTGCTCAGTCAATTTTTTTTTTCATTTTAAATAATTAGAGTCCAATGAAACATTTAGATGAAGGGAGGAGGGAAGTTTTTTTTTTTTCCTTTTATGTATGGATTGAGCCCATAGAGAGACAATTGAAAATGCTATTTAATTATCTCCCTCTGAAAGTGAGCAAATAATATATTTTTTTTCTTTTTTTTATATTTTTTTTATTTTTTTTTATTTAATAACCTTTTATTTACAGGTTATATGCATGGGTAACTTTACAGCATTAACAATTGCCAAACCTCTTGTTCCAATTTTTCACCTCTTACCCCCCACCCCCTCCCCTAGATGGCAGGAGAGCAAATAATATATTGGTGATAAGGGTGAACAAAGGGATGGGCAAGTAAGATTCTTTTGTTGTAATAAGGAGCCTCTATATTTAGTATATTCAATTAGTTGTCTATATTGTACCCAAGCAATTTTACTTATTCCAATGTCAATCTCTTTCCTCCTAACAACTTGTAGTTTTGAAAGCAGAAATATCCTGCACCACTGGTGTCAGAACCAATTATTATATATTGTAAATCATGACTTACAGTATCTTCAACATGAATTTCTTCTGACATATTGCCATGGAAATGTACAGTAAAAGAAAAATAATGAATCTGACAAAGATCCTTTCTCTAATACCAGGAATAGCCAAAGTTTTTTTTTTTTTTCTTTCTCTCTCTTTTTTTTCAAATTGAGAAACAGAAATATTTCATTGTGTAAATAATAGATAAAGAATGAAAAAGAATAAATGATCGTAATCTAGCAATATTCCCTTTAGGGGAAAATAAAACCCGATAAGTCTAATTTGTGTAGAAAGATCCATTAGGCAGGAAGTTAGTAAGCCAGAATCTTTCCTATGACTCTGAAGGGAATAAGTTAATGTTGGGGCTTGATGCGTCAAATAAGAAACTTTGGAAGGAAGGAAGGAAGACAGGAATTTCAGCATTTCATTATTTAGCATTGAGTACAGATTTAAAAAATGTTTTATCTTAGATGAATTTTCTAGCCCTGAAGTAGTCATTTCAAGCCTTTGTATTTTATATCAGCTTCATTTTAAGGATTATTGTATGCTCTATTCCCTGCTATTGTCATGATGACATTTTTTTTTTTTTCCCAGAGAGCTGAAGCATTTTTGGGGGAGAAGAAAGGAAACTACATTCTGATATAATTCTTTTGTCCCATACTTTGTCTTAACTTTAAATTATTGAGTTTCAGATATTAGTTGTTTTTTGCCCTACTGTGTTTCACACTTGATTTTGACATACAAAAATATCACAAAATATTGATGAATATTCCTTTTTATTTAAAAAAAAGAATAAAGTTTATTCTGGACATTCTTGAAAGTTTTCTTATGTTTGTGACTTATTTTAAAATTATTTCTCTATGTTATACCATAAGACTGGCATTCTTACTATTAAAAAGAGCAACTATAAAACTTTTTTTTAACACAGAAAACAAAATGGTGTGTAGAAGATGCATAAGTGAATAGAGAGATTTTGTCACTACTTCATTAGATGCAACATGTATGTGTATATACACAACACACACACACACACACACACACACACATATATATATATATATATATATATACACACACATAGTTATTATTCAGTCACTTTTCAGTTCTGACTGACCCTTTATGATTCCATTTGTGAATTTTCTTGGCAGAGATAACTGCAGTGTTTTGCCATTTCCTTCCTCAAATCATTTTACAGTTGAGGAAACTGAAACAAACAGGATTAAGTGACTTGTACATGGTCATACAGCTAGTGTCAGAAACAATATTCAAATTCAAGATAATGAGTTTTCCTGACTCCAGACCCAGTATTCTATCATCTGTGCCATCTAACTGCTATATAAACATATAATAATTATTTGAAAAAAATGACATAACAGAAATTTAGTTTCTTTTTAAAAACAATTTTTTATTCTGAACTTAAGAAGTAAAACAAACATTTCACAATAAAGTAGACTAGAAAAAAAAGAGGATTATATATAAAACCAAAAAGGTATTGTGTACAACTTGCTTATCCTCTTATTTTTATTTTATTATTGTTTTTGCTGAAGCAGTTGGGGTTAAGTGACTTGCCCAGGGTCACACGGCTAGAAAGTGTTAAGTGTCTGAGACCAGATTTGAACTCGGGTCCTTCTGACTTCAGGACTGGTGTTCTGTCCACTGTGCCACCTATTTGCCCCTGCTTATCCTTTTAAAAATATGTCAAAGTTGTCATGTAACTATCTCCCCTTTTATGTGATTGGAAAATATGCCAAAATGCAAATTTTAGAAATGTTAATGTTAAAAAATGTTCAAAAAATGTTAATTTCTGGATTCCATATGATTGAAGTTTTATTTTTTAAAATAAAACACAATAGTTATTTTAATGTGATAATTTGATTTTTGATGAGGAAAGTGTTGAAACATCTTTGGTCTGAATTTACTATTGAATGGTTTCCTTTTTCTTAGTGTTGATGCCTTCTAGCTGAACCTTTTTACTAAAGATCATTTGTAATGTCATCTTGGCTGGCATAGGGGTGGTGCCCATAGTCACAATGAATTGCCTTTAATATTTTATCTATACAGTATGTACCAAGTAACATGGCTTCTGAATATTAAGAAGAAAAATCCAATGAATTCATTAGAGAGATAGAAACTAAAATTACAATGGAGGGATCCTAATTTATCCTTATTAGCAATAGATAGCTGTAACAAAAATTAAAAAGGAAAAAGTTAAGAATATGAATAAGATTTTTGAATATGTATAAAATATATGTAGAACAAAATGTGTAATATGTATGTTATATATCACCTATATGTATATGTATATATATATATTACATTTATTTATGTGTGTATGTACACAGACATATATAGGCCTCTGGTGATAATTGAATGTAAATAGAAAGATTTTTATGTTGCTTAGTTGTATACCATATCTTTACAAAAAATATGTTTTCAAACACAAAATTTCCACAGAGATGCAGAAAAACAGAAATATTTTATATGTCCTTATTGAATAGAATACAATACAAGTTATATTGAAGTGCCACTGAAAAAATATTCAAAATCAAGTAAAGGGGTAGCTATGGGTTGTAATAGCTAAAGCGCAGTCTCTGGAGTCAGGAGAACCTAGGGTTCAAATCCAGTCTCTACACTTAACACTTACTAGCTGTGTGATCCTGGTAAAAATCATTTAATTCTGATTGCCTTGCCAAAAGAAAAAAAAAAATCAACTGAAGGCTAAATAACTTAATTCTAAAAGAACTGGTAAGCCAAAGAATAAATCATAGAAAAACATAGATCATTTTGTTACATATGATAGTAAAACAAGCATTCAAAACAGTACTTGGGAAAAAAAAATAATAATTTAATTGTTCCTTAATGTTCCTATTGGTAAACAAAACAAAACAAAACAAAAAAACACATGAATAAATTGTAAATGCAGCTAAAATACTGAAAAATCTCAACAAATTAAAATCCTCAATTAAATACAAAAATTGAAATTCTGAAAATCAAAGAAGAGTTTAACATAGTTAAAAACACACAAATATTGAATTGTGAATAAAACTTGGCATTGTTTTTAAAACAATAAAATTGACAAATATCATTGAGAAGAAGAGGAAAGCCATATTATCAGTTTCTAGAATGAAAAAAGTGATCTCAGAAAAAAATAATAAAGAAATGATTATTTTAAAAAACTATAAAATTCACAGATTAATACAATAAAAACACAGAATTAAAACAATCTAATTTGAGAAGAACAATTTGAATAAGATATAACTGATTTTTATTTTTTGGCTGAGACAATTGGAATTAAGTGATTTACCCAGGGTCACATAACCAGGAAATGTTAAGTGTCTGAGGTCAAAGTTGAACTCGAGTCCTCTTGACTTCAGGTCTGGTTCTCTATCCACTACACCAACTAAATTAATTTTGCTGTCTAAATAAATTTTCAAAGGAAAAATTCCAACAATACAGAAATGCACAAATATATTAAATATTAAAATAGATAATTATAAGATTATGTAATATATATATATAAGAAAAGATCCCATTAAATTATTTCTATGACACAAAAATGATTTTGTTATGTAAACTAGACAGAGTTAAAACATAAGAAAAGAAAACCAAAAAAAAAAAAAATCCATTGCTGAATATCTCTATTTAAAATAGTGAAAAAAATTTAAATAAAATATTAGCAAAGAGATTAAGACAATATATAAGAGGCATCACATTCTCAAATCAGATTGGATTTAAACCAATAATTCAGGGTTGATTTAGCATTAAGAAATCATAAAGTTAATTAACTATATCAATACTAAATGAACAATATAAGTACATAAATAAGTACACGTAATTTTTGATAAAATATATCACCAATTTTTGTTTGAAACTTGAAAAAAATATAAATTATAAATAGACCTTTCTTTAAAATGGTAGATTCTATCAAACCAAGAGCAATCATTATATATAACAAAGATGAATGCTTTCCAATAAAATCTGGATGGGGAAAAAGTATGTCATTTTTCACCAATTCTATTTGACTTAGTACTAGAAATCCTGGTTATAACAATACATTGAGAAGATATTCAGTTAAAGAAACAAAAATATCTAATTTTTCCCATTATGTTAATATATGTGTGTGCATATGTGTGTATGTGTGCATATGTGCACATGTGTGTATTTGTAATACTAAATAAGAAATTAAATTTGCTGAAACAGTAACTGCAAACTTCCAGAATAACAAAAAAGCTAAAAATCAAGAATATTTCTCCATACTTCTAATAAAACCCAGAAAGAACAGATAAAAAAGTAAAATTATATTTAAAATGACTTCAGATTATGTAAAATACTTGATAGTCAATCTACCAAGATACACAGAACAACTATATGATTACAATTACAAACTACTGTTTAAAATAAATTAAGACAGACTTAAATAAATGGAAAAATGCCAATTGCTTATGGATAACAAATCAATATCATAATAATAATAAGAAGAAATGCTGAATCTAACTTGCATATCCATTGCCACACTAATCAAACTATCAAATTACTTTGCAGAACTACAAAAAATAAATAAGTTCACGTGGAGGCAAAAATATCAAGAATCATAAAAGAAATAATAAAAAATAAACAAGAATCAATGGGGCCTAGTAGTGTCAAATGTCAAACTATACTACAAAGTAGCAAATCTCAAAAAGAATGATTAAATATAGAGACCAATTAGTAGAAGAAATTTAGTATACAACAAACAAAAGTAGATATATCTAGCATCCTAGAATTCAGTGATCATAAAGATCTCAGATGTTAGATTAAGAATTCACTTTTTTTCAGGAAAACTGCTAGGAAAATTGGGTAGTGTCAGAGGAAAAATTGGATTTACATTATCATTTAACATCCTATTCCAAGTTAATCCCCAAATCCATTGTGACCTGGATACAAAAGGTAACATCATAAACAAATTATTGAAATATGGGAAAAGTTAGCTTTTGGATCTATAAATAGCAGAAAAGTTCATGACCGAACAAAGGATGGAGAAAATCATAGAAGATAAAATGGATAACTCGATTATATAAAACTTTTTAAAGTTTTTGCATGAAGTAATCCAATAAGATTAAAATTTAAGTGAATCAACAGTGAAGAAAATGTTTTCATCTAATTTCTCGGATATAGGCTCATTCCCTCTTACAACCACCTCCCCAAATGTAAGGAATTAATACAAATTTATAAGAAATGGGCTATGAAAAGTGCTTCAAATATTTACTAATTAGAGTAAGGCAAACTAAATTAGTTCTGGTATTAACACTTTATCCTCATTATATTTATAAAAATTACAGAAAAAGGTAAATGATAAATCTTGGGCTGCAAAGAAAACAAGCAAATTGATAGTACTATAAACTTGTAAATAAAACCAACATTCTAGAAAGTAATTTGAAATTATCAATAAAAAGCTATTTTACAATGAATGACTTTTGACCTACTTATAAAAAGCTATAGCCTAGTTTTTTTTAAATTTATTTTGTGTATTTATTGCAAGAAGGTTGAATCCCTCCAAGAAGTGGCAAATGGGAAAATAGAAAAATAAATTGTTATATCATAAAGAAATAAAATAATTACGGGATTTATTGATTTTTATTTCTGTAGAAAATAAACAAATGCTTTCTACAGCTACTAGAAAATCTTTTTGAATTATGTTAGTGGAGTGTGTCTACATTACAACAAGCAATAATAACCAATAATAAGTAATGCTTATTATGTGCAAAGCAATGTGTTAAACACTATAATTACAGACATTTCTTTCTTTCCATAGTGAATTATTCCACAGACTTCTACATAAAGGGATTTTTACATAATGAGAATTTGCTCCTGCCCATTAACTTCATACATAAATCATACATAAAATAATATTTTAAAGCAAATCATAAAATGTACTAAAATGTAGATATATTAAAAATAAATAATAATAAAAATATAAAAGGTAAAGTTCCACACCCATTGCTCTTAGCTTTTATTACAGATTACACATTTTTTATGATGCTATCAAAAGATATGGATGATGGTTCTCTTTATTTCTCATGTATCTGATGATAGTGTAGTGAGGAATATTATCTTTCAGAATTCTTTATGTAAACTGAGATATTTGTAACGTGAATTTGCATAAAGAATAACTGTCTGTATTATTTCTTTTGGTCCTCACAATACTTTTATGAAGTGGGTTCAACAATTATATCCATTTTACAGGTAAAAAAAAAAACTGAAGCAATAATAACTTTATAATGTGACTTGCCCAGTGAATTTCAGATTTAAACAGAGATATTTCTAATTTCAGTCACAGAGATTTATCCCCAAATCCTGAGATACATGAAGTATTTCCTCATATATTTCTAAAGACTAAAGCATATATAAAAATTTCAATTAGAATCTTTTAATTTCATGCATTAACAGGTGATAAAAACCTTATCTTGTTCCACTTTCAAAATCATGAATTATATATCAACTGTTTTTTAAGGTTACCTGATGCCTCTTATAATTAAGTTATAATAATTACCAAATGATCTTTGAGTTCTCCTACGTAATCAGGAAAAAATAATCTCACAAAATTTCTTGATATAGTCACCATATATGACTGTATTTGCAGCATTTTATATCCACAGTTCCCTATATATCTATGAATGGGTGGCAGATATACAGACATATCATGTCATCGATTCTTCCATACCAACACTGGCCCTTACAATTAATTAGATTTGAGTAGTTGCTATTTATTTTGTGTTTTTATAATGAAAAAATATTTCAAAAAGATAAAGTTATATTTATCGATTGATTCCAGTGGGTTAGGGAAATAAATGAAAGAAGAAAGCTAAAATGACATAAATACATCCTTAAAAGATAGAAAGGGGCAATGTATAGAGAACCTCAGTGGAATCAAAACAAAACAAAGAAAGAACCCAAAACAAAAGCAAAAACTATACTGCTGAAACGTATTCACTTTGTTACAAAGTCACTAATTCTCAAAGCAAAATGAGTTTTTCCTTACTTTTAAAATAGAGCCAAGCAAGACTCCCTATCTGACAGCATCTTGAAAAACTCCAAAGATTATATAAAAGTCCTCTAAACTCGTTCAGGAACCTTTGCTGCATTTTGTGGGAAATTAAGAGTTTGTGCTCTATTTAACCACATGTGTGAGGTAAGACAGTTCCTGATTCTTAAGGAATCCACATTCTAAGAGAGAGAGAGATCAAATGTATGAGAGGCTTTGGCTTAGGGTTCTTAGAGTATAACAGATAGCAATATGTCTTCCTTAGTGTTATTTCCACTGACCAAATTATATCTAAGTCTGATATTGAACAACTTGACCATCCAAGGTCTTTGTCAATAAGTTCTTTCTTTTTTTCAATTTCAGTAGTTATGGTTGTTGAGGAGATTGGGGTAGTAGCACTTGAATTGCTGGTCACATTTTGATAGTCAAAATCCTGGCTACCAGCTGCCAAGGATGAGCTAGAAGTAGGATTATAGTCTATTGAATACTGATTGAATACTGATCTTGGAATTCTTCGGCACAGAGTACAACTGCTTTCATCAGTATTTGATGGGAAGGTCAGCAAGAAAAAACAAACAAAATGAATGGGTGAATAAATAGATAAATGAATGAATGAATAAAAAATAAACATACAAATAAATAAAACATTATACAAACATTATCCTTATTTATTTATTTATTTATCTTGCTAAATAGCCCCTTCATTGAAAGGTAAAAGGTAAGGAGGAGAGTCTGGTGTTCTTGCTATGCCATAATGTTTTTCTGCCTTGGTCTGCCTTGGGCATTAAAAAATGCCTTTGCCATTTTTCCATGGAGCAAAAAATGGATCCGCAAGGCCAAAACCTCCTTGTCCCCACTTGAAAGTTGCTTCATCCTTTCGGAGTCTTTGATACTTCCAGAGCTTCTAGGAATATGTTCATTTCTCTACCTATGTCCCTCAGGGATAGACCTTAATATATGTTTTATAAGAAGCTCAGAATAAATGAAGACTCTGATCTGATCTTCATCACCATTCCTAAGGATTGGCTCAGGCCTAGAGGAACTGAAAGGGTAAGAAATCTAGAGAAATAGCAAAACAAAAGTCCAACTGCCATATAGGATGAATACCAAGCAAATTACTTTGATGAAAAAGTAAATCAAAATAAGTAATATTAACTATAAAAAACTGGATTGTATTTTATTTGAAAGAAAGGGAAAGGTGAAATCAGGAAAGTCAGCAGTGTACCTCATTTAACTCTACTTTTCTAAACAATACAAAATGACTATCAAAGATGACAATCTAATTGTATTCAAAGGATTATTAGAGGGTGTGATAAAATAAATGATTTTATAGGAGACAGATTTTTATAAAAACTTGTTGAAATCTCAGAGTCATTAACAGAAGATCCAAGCAAAAATTTCTGTAGTGAACACTGTTCACTAACTAACTAACAGTGTTAGTTATTATCAAAACAGATAGACTTCTATGGTACCAGCACCTAGCACTTCTTCCCACTTACAAAAATGGTTTTCATATTTACAATGGACACAGTAGCCAATGGATTGAGGAACTAGAAGTAACTAAACATGGTATTCAGAAGTGTGGCTATGAATTATACAATAGTGATAAAAATGGCTGTGGTAGTCATAAAAAGAGCCAGAACATAAAAAAAAACAAACTACTTTAAATCCATTCCTTCAACCAACCCTAGAAAATAACCCTTTATTTTTTCAATTAAATTCATGTTATTCCATAAGATTGATCACTGTTCCAATGAACAACATTTCAAATCACTTTAGGACTTTGATGTAATTTGTTACTCCTTTACCATATTTCTTTATTTTCACCCAAAAAGTATTCTAGCTTTGTTTTTTCAGCTAGTATTTTCCACCTTTATTGGGATGAAAGTAAAACTCAGTGTCACAGAAATAAACTTCCTGTTAAAAGCCTATTGATGAATGGGAATCCATGGAACCAAAACTAAATTTTGATCACTACAACAAAAAATCTCATAGCAACAAAAACAAACCAAAAAACCCAAAAAAGCTAAGTGGAAGACAAAGAAAAAAGTAAAACCTTATGATTTTCTCATGATATTAAGTATTTCCAGTTAAGGGGATACCAAAAATATAATGCAAAAAAAAATACATAAATAGATCTATAAACAAACAAAAGATAAATAAATAAACAGAATTCTGAGAATAGACTATCAGAGATAAAAGAATCCCTAGGGATTTTCTAGTTCAACTCTTCAAATTCCAAATAAAAAAAAAAATTGAGGTCCAGCAAGTTAAGTGACTCATCTAAGGTCATATAATGATTTCAACATTATGAGAAACTGTTTCTAATATCTCTCTATATAATGTTCTTTCTCTTGCTCCATGCTATTTCCTATTGAGACTGGAAATGTGAGCAGAAAAAAAATGAGAATGAATGTCTCCTGCATGTGAATAATCTTTAGATTTAGTGAAAGTAAAGGGTAAAATACTGTTTTGTAATATGTATACATATATATGTAACTCACATATATGTATATCTTCATGTATATAAATGCACACATAGACACATTTATCTCTGAAAGAACAGTCTTAACAATTTCTGGACTTTCTCTAAAGAATTTGCTTTATGTATTACTAATAATTACTATTACTATGTGGTTGTAATGGGGTTGTGTTTGATGTCCAGGCACCAAATACTGGAGTTCAATCATGTGATGAATTCATCACATGGCCATTCTCTTTTGTAAAAGGTAGATTCATTTAGAAGAGGCTACAGACAAAATGAAGAGGTACATAGACACCAAGAATGTTAAATATGAAGTAAAGTGGAAGAGAACATAGCAAGGAAAGAGGTTTTAACAATTAACAGTGAAAAAAAGGCAAGTTTCTTTTTAGTGCATTTAGTGGAACCCATAATTAACCAGAAGAAAGGGAATACTCCGTGTGGTTGGAGTTTGCCCTTTACTGACAGGGTAAATTAATAAAACAGTTTAGCACCATAAAAGAGTTAGTTATAAGGAGGGGGAAAAGTACCACAGACATGGTGGAGACACAAGAGAAAAGACATCATGAAGCAAAAAACCATGGTGGGCTAACCCCAAAAGGGTTCAACAAAGATGACATGGTCTGTGGACAAATTTATAGGGAAAATTTAACCTCAGGGATTTGATTGAATTTCTAATTGAACACAGCAGGATGGGGCTACCCAAGACCTCCACAGATGCCCTTCCCCTCTTGTCTCAGAGAGTAATTTTATCAGTACTTCAGGTTGTCTTTGCCAAAACAACTTAGTAAGTCAGGACCTCATCAGTGGGAAATATTAGACATTGTAGCATTAGGAAAACAAAATATGGGTTCCTATTGCTAATTCCTGACATGGCTTTGAGAAATTTTCTTCTGTTCTCTTAATTTCCTCAAATGTAAAATGAAAATGTTAGCTAGATAGACAGACCGATTATTTATTAGGACTTTCTATGTATAGGGTATTATATTGAGAACTGAGGATACAGATAGAAGGCAAGACAATCTTTGCCCTCAAGGAGTTTGCATTCTACTGGGGATAGAAAATGTTTAAATAAGAAAGGAAAAGGAGAGTAAAGTGTTCAGATTGTTTCTTGAGAAAATTTACTTCTTGACAAGATATGACACAAGATCTTCTAACAGATCCTGGAAGTCCAAGATTTTAATGGGACAGGAGATAAAGATGATGATCTGAGTTTAGGTATGCTTTAAAATTAAATATATATACATAAATATATATATATATATATATATATATATATATATATATGTGTATTCATATTTGATTTAATTTAATCCTCATAATAATCCTGTGAGGTCAGTATTCTTATCATCCCCTTTTGACAGACAGGAAAAATGAGGCTAAAAAAGGTTGTGAGTTTATCCAGGATTTGATTGCTAATAAGTATTTTAAATAAGATCTAATCCCAGGTTTTTCTGATTCTAAGTCTAGTATGCTATTCACTGTGCCAAGTTGCCTCTAAGACACAATGATTCTATGATTATATCATGAGGAAACCACAGTAGCAATAATTATTGTCCTTTTAAGTTTAAGATTTGTGAAATGCTTTACATGCATTATGTCATTTGATCCTCATGACAACACTGAACTGAGTACTAAAGGTAATACAGAATGCTTACAAAATCTAAATATTGTTTTTTTAAGCTTTAATAATGGAAATGATAGAATTTAAGAAAACTTCAAAGGATCAGTGCTTGTTTTTTCTTTCTTTCCCTCCCTCTTCTCTCCTTCCTTCCTTCCTTCTTTCTTTCCTTCCTTCCTTCCTTCTTCCCTCACCTCCACCTCCTCTTTTTTCCCCTTTCCCCTCCTTTTTCCTCCTCCTCCTTCTTTTCTCTGTTTCTCCCTGCCTGTATCTTAGTCTCTGTCTCTCTCTCTTTCTCTCCATACAGTTTTGGAACTTATTGGCTGCGTTATAATAATCAATTTTTTCTGCCTTTCCAATGCTCATTTACCTCATCTGTAAAATAAGGGTGCTGAACTAAGGGCTCTATATCTATGATCCAATCATCCAGAAAACAATGATGAGTTAAGAAAATTAAAATACAAATGTGTGATTATTTCCAAGGTCCTTTCCATAAATTTATGATATTGATCAGCCCTTTCCCCATCATTTATCTAGTAATGGTGCTGCTTCAACAACACCTAAAGCTGAGATTTGACAAAAGTATTACTCATCTTTTTTTTTAATGACTTTCTCACATTTCTAATTTCTCCATCATGATGGGTTATACCATCATTTCCCAAACATCCCAAGAAAAGAAAAAATATTTCTCCATATCATGATACAAATTTAGACAATACACAAGCTGACCTAAGGGAAGAATTATGAGGAAGGAAGAAGTTATATTTTATCTATTTTTGTCTGTCATTTATTTTCTCTTTTTTAGTCTTAATCTTTCATCTGTATTTATATATCTTTGCCATAGTACTTCCTGACATATGAATAGATATTTGCATGAATGTATATAAGTATACACACATACATACATATATGCACACCCACACATAAATATACACATGATTTCATTGAGTGTAGGAAATTCCCAGTGATGAAAATTAACTTCCAAAGAAAATCAGCAACAATTCTGCTTCTAAGAATCTTGGAAATCTGCCTGGTCTACTACATGATTATGACCTATATGAGGTCACATATACAGCATCTGTCAGTGGTTAGAATTGAATATAGGCTTTCCTGACTCAGTGATCTAGTTATATTTCTTATCCTGGCAATAAATGATTAATACATTCTAGTTTGGGTATATTTTTATCCCTTGTAAGAACTTTAGATTTTTGTGAGAGGGCTTTTTTTTTCTTCCCTATAAATCAATAAAGGAGTGAACAAGAGAGATTCAAAACTTCCCCATTATCCTGAGTAATTCAGAGAAGTTCCTTTTCAGAATTCTGGGCAAACAGATAGCAGATAGATTGGCTGAATTGTAATCATTTCCTCTGTATAATTTGGAAAACACTCAGTGTTCTTATTTCCTGTGGCTTTCCACTGTCTTTGATTTAAGACAAGTTAAGGAGAGAGATATAAAGATCACTGATTTGAAGTCTAAGATCAGAATAGACTGACCCCTTATTTTATATCATTAAATTTGATAGCAACAAGATAACAGAAAGTGAATCTTTTTTATGATTTTATGTGCTTTGTTCAATTTAAAAAATTATGTTTCGGGCATAAACCTAATTCATATTGCCCCAAAATAGGAAAAAATAGTTTAAGTTTATTTTTTTTTTCTTAGTATGAGTCAAGGTCCCACTTACAATAATTATAGAATCACAGGATGTTGGAACAGGAAGGGATTTTAAGGATCATCTTTTCCAAATGCTTCATTTTATACAGAAGGAAATTGAGCCTCTAAGGAAACTTGGTTAAGGTCATATTGATTGATTGTACAAGAGCCAGGATAATATTCCTAGAGTCCCAGGGCCAAGATTATATGAGTACCTTCCTCCTTTAACAGTTATCTAAATAGCTAGCTGGATAGATATGATGACCGCATATTTTAAAATCAGCGTAGTCAAGAATTCAGGTTGGGGGAAAATCATCAATCTTTATTCTTAGCAGAGATGAAAAAAGGTTGGAGGTAAAAGGGAATCAGCAATAGCAATGTCAGCAGCTGAGTCAAGAAGCTAGCTAGACCAGAAGCCAGGAGACCAGCAGCTACTAGAACTGAACCTAGGCAGCAATCACTCTCAGCCTCTCTTCCTGTCTCCCTGCCTCCACCCACCAAAATCGTCATTTCCTATACAACACATCAGGACTTGCACAGAGAGTGGGCCGGGGCCATTCTTTATCCAAGCATGTATATTAATAGAGTATAGTCCAATTACTATTTAGCCTCACATGCTTGGGACCTCAGTGCATCAACTCAAGCCTCAGTCCATTACAGATAGAGTCTTGCATTTGGAGGCAGAAGTCATGGGTTCTAATTCGGATTCTTTTATTATGTACTTGAATGACATTGAGGAAATCACTTAAAAAGTCTGGCCTGCAATTTCCTCATCAGCAATATCAAAACATTAGACTACACAACCTCTGAAATTCCATTCAGCTGTTAATCTATGGTCCAGTGAAAAAGAATTGTCTATTAATAGTAACTATTCCCAAAATAAATATAATTCTAATAAATAGCTGAATTTAATGGTAAACATTTTCTTCTCAGACATCTACTCCATGAATTAATCAATTAGCATTTATTAATTACTATGTGTCAGATCCTGTTTTGAAGATTAGTCAAACAAAGAAAAAAGAGAAACAGCACTGATAGCTCTTAAACTCAGGTGAAGAACCCCTTTGCTTTTATGAAAATTATTTCTCATTGTTTCTCTTCTTAACATTGCTATAATGATTACTTTCTCCCTCTTTCTCTGTCTCTCTCATCTCTCTTTTAATACTGGAAAATTTTTTTGGATACAGCCTTAGAAGATATGTTTTTGTAGAAGAGGAAATCTTATAGCATAAAGAGTAAAGGAAGAGAAATCTGGGATGGAAGAAGATGGTGATGATAGAGGCATTTGAAAATTAATGAAGGAATGAAGGAAAGCTGATGAAGATACATTTCAAAGAGGTATGGACATTTGCAATTTTGTGATTAGTAGGCTAGAATCTATGTTTAAACTAATATTTGAAAATAATAGTAAGACTTTTAGGTTTAGAAAATAGGGAAAGCAATAGAAGTTTCATATTCCTTATTTAATTGACAAGACAATGAGGACCAAATCCTCTTAGCTTTTAGTATGTTACTTACCACAACGCAATAGTATCCATTCCTATTTAAACAATAGCAAAAACTTTCAAAACTTTCTCCTCTAGCATACTGAGTAAATCCTTTGTGATAAACTCTCAAAAAGGTATAGGTAAAAATTTTAATGTAACAGAGAAATAAGTGAGCTAAAAATCTTTGGAGGGCATACCTACACTAAAGACATCATAGATCCACTGAGGCATTATGATATAAATATATGAAGAAATGTCATTTCTACAACATTTATGAATAACACTAGATTTGGAAATATAGGCATCAAACCACTTTCATTATGCCAGAAAAGAAGGCCAAATATAATAAAATACAGTTTAATAGGCATAATAATAGCTAAGATTTATATAGAAATATGGATGTATTACTTCTTTTGATTTTCATGAAAACTCTCCAAAGTATTCCTTTTCAGCCAGGAACTATATGAACACAATTACAAAACACTTTCCATATAAATAAAGTCAAATCTAATCTCTTGGAAAAATATCAAGTGCTCATGGGTAGGTTGAGGTAATATAAAAATGACAATACTACCTAACTTAATCTACTTATTCAGTGCCATACTAATCAGTTTCCAAGAAATTATTTTACAGAGCTAGAAAAAAATAACAAAGTTCATCTGGAAGAACATAAGGTCAAGAATTTCAAGAGAGATAATGAAAAATGCAAATAAAGCTGGCCTAGCTATACCAGATCTAAATTACACTATACAGCAGCTGTCATCAAAACCATTTGGTACTGTTTAAGAAATAGAATAGTCAATCACTGGACTAGGTTAGGTTCAAAAGACACAATAGTCAATAAGTATAATAAGTGTTTGATGAACTGTGCATACCCTTTGATCCAGCAGTGTTACTACTGGGATTATACCCCAAAGAGATTATAAAGAAGGGAAAGGGACCTGTATGTGCATGAATGTTTGTGGCAGCCCTTTTTGTAGTGGCTAGAAACTGGAAACTGAATGGATGTCCATCAGTTGGAGAATGGCTGAATAAATTGTGGTATATGAAAATTATGGAATATTACTGTTCTGTAAGAAATGACCAACAGGATGATTTCAGAAAGGCCTGGAGAGACTTACACGAACTGATGCTAAGTGAAATGAGCAGGACCAGGAGATCATTATATACTTCAACAACAATACTAGATGATGACCAGTCCTGATAGATCAGGCCATCCTCAGCAACGAGATCAACCAAATCATTTCTAATGGAGCAGTAATGAACTGAAATAGCTATACCCAGAAAAAGAACTCTGGGAGATGACTAAAAACCATTACATTGAATTCCCAGTCCCTATATTTATGCACACCTGCATCTTTGATTTCCTTCACAAGCTAATTGTACAATAATTCAGAGTCTGATTCTTTTTGTACAGCAAAATAATGTTGTGGTCATGTATACTTATTGTGTATCTAAGTTATATTTTAATATATTTAACATCTACTGGTCATCCTGCCATTTAGGGGAGGGGGTGGGGGGGGGTAAGAGGTGAAAAATTGGAACAAGAGGTTTGGCAATTGTTGATGCTGTAAAGTTACCCATGTATATGTCCTGTAAATTAAAGGCTATTAAATAAAAAAAAAAAAAAAAAAAAAAAAAAAATAAGTGTTTGATGAGCCCAAAGACCCAACTTCTGGCATAAGAACTCATTATTTGACAAAACGTTGTTGAGAAAATTGGAAATTGGTATGGCAGAAACTAGACATTGACCCACACTTAACACCCTATACTAAGATAAGATTGAAATGAGTTTATGATTTAGACAAAAAGAGTGATATTATAAACAAATAAGAAGAACAAAGCATAATCTACCTCTCAGATTTATGGAGAAGGAAGGAATTTGTGGACAAAGAAGAACAGGAGTACATTATGGAATGCAAAATAAATAATTTTGATTATACTAAGTCAAAAATTTTTTGTACAAGCAAAACTAATGCAGACTAGATTATAAAGGAAACAATAAACTGGAGGGGAGGGGAATTGTACATCCAAGGATTCTGATAAAGGCCTAATTTTAAAATATATAGAAAATTGACTCAAATTTATAAGAATTCAAGCCTTTTTCTAATTTATAAATGATCAAAAGATATGAACAAACAATTTTCAGATGAAATTAAAACCATTTTTAGTCATATGAAAAAATGCTCTAAATCATTATTGATCAAAGAAATGCAAATTAAGACAACTCTGAGGTGCATATCCTTTGATCCAGCAGTGTCTCTACTGGGTCTGTATGCCAAAGAGATTATAAAAAAGGGAAGAGTCTCTATCTGTGCAAAAATGTTTGTAGAGTAGCCCTTTTTGTTGTATAAAGAAACTGGAAACTGAATGTATGCCCATTAATTGGAGGATGGCTGAATAAGTTATGGTATATGAATGTTATAGAATATTATTGTTCTATAAGAAACAATCAGTAGGATGCTTTCAGAGAGACTGGAGAAACTTACATGAACTGTGAGTAGAAAAAGGAGAACATTGTACACAGAAGTAGCAAAATTATACTATGATCAGTCTGATAGATATGGCTTTATTTAACAGCAAGGTAATTCAGACCAGTTCCAATAGTCTTGTGATGAAAAGAGCCATCTGCAACCAGAGAGAGAATTGTGAGAATTAAGTGTGGATAACAACATAGTATTTTCATCTTTTTTATTTTGTTTTTTTCTTAATTTTTTTTCTTTTTGATCTGATTTTTCTTGTGTGCCAAAACTCTTGTGGAAATATGTATACAAGAATTGTGCATATTTAACATACTAGATTACTTGCTGTCTAGTGAAGAGGGAAGGGAGAAGAGAAGGAATATAATTTGGAACACAATGTTTTGCAAAGGTGAATGTTGAAAATTATCTATGCATATATTCTGAAAATAAATGGCTTCAATCAAAAAAAAAAAAGAAAGAAAAGAGAAAAAAATACTCATTTTCAGATGAGGAAATTGAGGCTGAAACTAGTTAACCAACTTGCCCAGGGTCATAGCTTTATTAAGTATTTGAAGTAAGATTTGAATTCAGATATTGCTAAATACAGTTCTCTATTCACTGTCATTTAGAGTAAGTATAAAATTCTGAAATTGGATTCATGAAACTATTGATGCAACTACAGAATGAGCTACCTTACCTAACAGTATTTCAGATGAACAAGGTTTGGTAATTTCAACTGATTGCAACATAGCCTCCAATTAAATTAAAAACGCAGCCTAATAGTTCTTAGGCTACATGAAAGAAAGGAAAGAATAAGCTTTTATAGAATGTCTACAACATACCAGGCACTCTGTTAAATGCTATACAACTATTTTCTCATTTGACTTTCAAAATAAACCTGGGAGGTAGATGCTGTCATTATTCCAATTTTATACTTGAGAAAACTCAAGCTTTATTTTGTGAGTGAGCTGCCAAAGGTTGCTCAGCAAGTATCTAATGCTGGATTTAAACTCAGGTGTTCTTGAGGCTGCACCACCTAAAAGAAGAATAACCTCAAAAACATGGAAGATGATTGTATTACTATGTCTTCTCCTATTAAAACTATATATGTGGAATTTTTTAAAGAAGGTTATTAACAATGTGGAAGAAATTCAGTCAGTTTAGTTTAGTCATTTTTTAGTCATGTCCATCTTTTCATGACCCAATTTGGGGTTTTCTTGGCAAATATACTGGAGTAGTTAGTCATTTCCTTCTCTAGCTCATTTAATAGATGAAGAACTGAGGCACACAGGGGTTAGACTTACCACGAGTCAGGCAGCTGGTAAGTGTTTAAGACCATATTTGAACTCATGTAGATGATTCTTCCTGATTCCAAAACCAGTGTTCCATCCACTGTGCCATCTGGCTGTCCAGGGTAAACAGAGAAAAGTGAATAAAATGTGGGAGAGATTAAAAATCATTTAACTGAAAATTACTTGAAGAAAGTAGAAGTGCTTATCTTCAAAAAGAGAAAAATGTTTTTAAATATCCAGAAGAATGTGAGGAAGAATTCTCTGAGAATTGGTCCAGGCATTCTAGAAAGCAATTTGGAATCATTCTCCCAAAGACCCTAAAATGTGTATCACTTTTAACTCTAAGATACAGACATTAGGCTCATAACTTAGATTAAATAGGGGGAAAACATTCTTCTATACAAAATTACTTATAAGCAGCTCCTTTTGCTAAGAACAAAGATCTGGAAACTAAAAATGTGCACACATATTTTGGAATGGTTAAATAAATTACAATACACAGATGAAAAAGATTCAGAGATATCTGGGAAGACTTTTATGAATTAATGCTGAATAAAAATTTTGAAAAGAATTTTAAAGAACTGATAAGTGTAACAATGATCAATCACCATTCCATAGGACCAATGATGAAATATGCTGCCCACCTCCAGACAGAGAAGTAATGGATTCAGAATAGAGAATTAGATATATGTTTTTTTTTTATGTAGGTAATTTGAGAATTTGTTTTGCTTAACTATACATATTTTTATAAATTTCTTTTCTGCTTTAAATTTGGGAGGGGAAGTAGGAAGGAAAGAAATGTTTTGTTAATTGAAAGAAGCAAAATAAAAGTTATACTTTAACAAAGGGTTTAAAGGCATTATATGTAGTTCCAGTACCATGTTCAGTAAATAATAATTAAATGAAGATTGTAATATACATTAAATAAATAATGAATTTTCTAATATTAAGAAAGATCTAAATAATGAAATCTTATAACAATAATTTATAGCAACACTTTACATGCATTATCTATAATAGCCCTATAAATATTTTATCATATTCTGTGGGCATAACATTTGATTTATTTATTTAGTACCAGATTATTAACTGGTCCTCCAGGTAATATTATCTCCATTTTTCAAAAAAGAGAACCAGAACTTAGGAGCACAAAATGGTTTTCCTTTGGTTTCACAGCTAGTATTGGAGACAGAAATTAAATCTAGTTCTTCCTGACTCGCAACACAAAAATCTTTCCAATGCTAAACTTACTGGCCCTGGGAATATTCAAGAAATTATTATCAGAGATTTCGTATAGAGGGGATTTTTATTGATGTAGCAGGATTATTCACCTGAGATTTGAGGCTCCTTCCTGCTCTGAAGTTATGTGACAAAAGGAAAGTTGTTTCCTTCACTATGTTGACTTAAATCTCCCTTTTAATAAGTGAAATTTGTCTTTTAACCAAAAGAAGAAAACAACAAAAACACAAATAAGATAATAACTTACTTATCTAAAAATTAATTATTCTCTAGATTTCATTTCTTAGTTTTCTGAATTTCCCTAAAAACCTTCTGACCTTGCAAGCTCATATCATCTACCATGTTATACTCTTTGGCACTGTGGCCTTTCCCTTTGATTGGTAGGTTCTAGGAAGAATCTCCATTTTAAGGAGCATACCCAAGTCAACCATTCCTCTTCAGGGCTCACGTATATCTTCATCTCTTCCTTTTCTTTCTCCACTATTAAACTTCCTTTTATATCTTCTTCCTTCTAAATCTAAGTTTCTTGAGGGTAACAACTTTTTTTTTTTCTGTGTGTATTTATATTACCAACATTTATCACAGGGCTTAACATAGAATAAGTGATTAATAAATGCTTCTTAATTTTATTTGTTTAATGATAAGTTACATAGTATATATCGGTAGGTTGTAATTATTTGAATTTTTGGACAGAGAAAATTAAGAATTTAAATGATTTTTCACAGTTCTATAAAATTCTATAAAGGAAAAGTGAAAAAACCAGAATTTGTATCTAGGTCTTGATACCAAATCCAAGATTCTTTCTATTGTATCATACTGATTTCCAAAGAAACTTCACCCTCGCCTCCAAAAAGCCCTTTTCCTAATTGTTACTGAAAATAGATTGCTGTGGGAAAAAGAACATTGAACAGGAATTATAAGTTCTAGTTCTTTCTAATACCAGTAAGTAAATCAGCATTTGTTGTTGTTGTTTATCTTTTCTCCTTGAAGAAGACCATGACATCTGGAAAATGATGTTATGACATGCAAGTGAATTGGATTTAAGTGAGGGAAGGCTGTGCAAGGTCACCTGCCTCACTTTCCCCTCCAGAGCTATATGAGTCTAGGGTCCAGATGATGTTTAAGGCACAATAATCAATCTTAGGTCAATGGAAAATTTTTATTTTTATTTTTTTTAAAAGATCTTACTAAATACAACCTGTTTTAACAAAATAAATCAAATTTATATGATATAATTAAGCTGTAGGAAGGGACTATGTAACTCACACTTAGAGATGATTGGATGATAATCTTATGAGTTTCAATGGAATGAAAGTTCCTTGAGGACAAATGCTGTTTGATTTTTGTCTTTGTTTTGATTTTGTCCCGATTACTTAGTATAGTCCCTTGCCCATAGCAAGTACTTACTAATAAATGCTTGCTGAATTTAGTCTAACCTCTTATTTACAGGTAGGAAAAGAGAATCCCAGGAAAGTCAAAAGACTTGTATTGGTCACATAATATTAGTGTTAGAATTGGGACCAGATTTCAAACCACGTCTCTTGACATCTAGCCTAGGCTCTTTCTAATATATCATACTATTTGACTTTTGAAATTATCGTTGGAAATGATACCAAAAATTATGTCTTGATCTATGGCACATTGCTTTGTGAGTAAATATTTCTCCCATATATAAGTACATAAGTTTGGCACAGATCATTGTAAATGGCATCACTGCAAAGAAAGTCACTTGCCAAAAAATGTTCCAAATCAAAGCAAAATGTTTTTCATAAATTATAAGTAATGGAATGAAAAATAAAGAATTGCTGCTTTTGACATGAGCCTGATAAGACAGACAAGATTGCTTAATGTTTTTGCTCCCATTTGGTTTCCCAACTGTAACATCAGGATGAAGTGTGCTATCTTGCATAGCTCTGTCCCTCTCCAGAGCATAGTCTCCATAAATACTTTCTGATGATCAAGTTTCAAGAAATACAGTTTGTTGTTTCTACATAACTAGTGTGGACATTTCCCCCTGGGGAGACCTTTAGCTGGTTTTCTTGCAAATACAAAACCAGCCAAACATCTGGGCAGCAAATGCCCAGAAACCTTCCCATACGTGCATGGAATGGTTTGTCTGCACTGTAAATCATATGACAGCTCCTTCAGTCAGGATGGTTCAGTGAAGGTCTTACAAAATCAAAATCTACCCTCCTCACCCCCAAAACTCAGGAATGGTGAGTCTGTACTTGATGATCTTAATTAAACTTTAAATGTGTTCCATCCCTGCCTTCAAAGGTCATATTATGTAGGAAAAATGAATATTTCTCTATTTTTATAGAGACTAATGTACCACCTATTTGTAACCTTAGATCAGCAAGCATATGTCTCTAAGTAGTTCCATGAGGAAAACTCCCATATTAATGAATCTCACTGTCTGAGGACTTGGGTCTTGAGATTGTTTGATTTGACAGTTGAATTATATTTTTAAAAATCAATGTCTTGAATTTTTAATTTCCTAGCATTGCTGTCATTTGATAACAATTTGGCCATACTGATACTATTCTGACTATATGCCAAGCAAGGGAAAAGGTTTTAGAATCTTGTTAACTCTGTGAGAAAATGTGTATATATACACAAGGCTCCACTTCTTTAATATTTCTTCCCCTGAATTAGGACTGCAGAAAAGAATGGAACATTTGTCTATGAAAAATCAACCACAAAGTTTAGCCAGAAATTCCTTTTGCCTCATTGATCCTTTATTAAGTATTTGCTGAGCACTTACCAATGCAAAAGAATTATACAGGAAAATACGATTCTAGAACTACAAAGGACTTCAGATTTCATGGACATTTATTCATATATGTATGTATGTATCTATCCATTCATTCATTTACTCATTTATTCATTTATTTATACATTTATTTATTTATATCTTTCTATACCTAAAGCCTTGTATATAGTAGGCACTTAATATTTTAGTCTGAAATTTAATTGAATTGTATCATTTTTCCAAATCCTATATTTATTATGTCTAACTACTAGTTTCCCCAACTACCTTTTGCAGGAGACCTCTATTAATTATTAGTACTTTCATGCCAAGATCACCTTCCATATACAATAAAACAAATAGACACACACACACACACACACAGAAAATTGGTGTAAAATGTATTCTCTTTTAAAATGATCTTCTTTAGGTCAGGAACCATGTTTTTGCATTCTTTTGTACACTGAGTTTAGCACTAGACCTGGCTCATTGTTATTGCTGTTGTTCAGTCATGAATGACTCTATATCACCCTGTGGACTATACTGTTCAAATGATTTTCTGGCAAAGATACTGGAGTGGTTTGCCATTTCCTTCACAACCTAATCAAGGTTAACAGAGATTATGTGTCTAAGGCTGGATTTGAACTCAGTTCTTCTCGACTCTCTATCCACTGCCCTGTCTGGAAACATAATAATTGCTTAACAAATGCTTATTTTAGGTCTGACATAAGAGGTAACTTTGGCCCAGGAAAGTGAAACAACTGAATACAATTTAGAGACAGAAGGAAGATATGAACTAGGATCTGAGAGTTCTGATCTTTCCTCTATACATAATGGTTATCTTCCTTATGTTATGGTCCTTGCCCTGTGGGTGGGTAACAGAAAAGCTGTAGAGATAAATCATGTATGAGGCAATAACATAAGGCAGGCTATGTGTAGTGTAATTAAATTCTGGTCAATGTGGCACAGGCCAGAATGCTATTAGGAGTTGAAAGGAGAAAGTATGATGCAGGGTTGAGGAGTTCTATAAACAGCTTCTTGAGACGCCTTATGCAGAATTGGAAAGATGGCATGAAATGCAGTGTGTGGTGTGTGTGTGTGTGTGTGTGTGTGTGTGTGTGCATGTATGTATGTGTACAAGTGAGTATATGTGTGGATATATATGTTTAAATGATATTGTTTATTCTGCATCTGTCTCCTGAAGTTAGCATAAATTATGTTTCAATAATCTATGTTCATAACCTCTCCTCTGATTAGACAAACTCAATGAAGGCAAGCATCAGTGCTTAAATTCTGCACAGAATTTTGTGTTATAAGATTGAATGAATGAGTATACATTTCTCAGAAGTGAGAATAAGAATGAAGAGGGACAGTAAAGAAACAAGTCTGAATAATAAAGAAAGTACATTTTGTGGAAATATAGGGTAATAAAACAATCTTATTTCTCCTTCCTAAACAATGTTCCAAGATTCAGAATAGCTTTGTCTTATGAAGAGCTAATTTTTCAAGTATATGATACACCCTGCTGTGTCTGTAGCATCAATCTCTAACTGTTATTATCAAAATTGTTTCCTTATTGGTAAAGGGTAAGGATGACATTTTTGGTTGAGAACTGAAATTGAAATATCAAGTATGTCAGAAAAAAATGGTTTGTGATAACAAGAGATGACTTATAGGATCATAGACCTGGAAATGATCTTAGCCACCATTTAGAGAAATACTCTTATTTTACACATGGAGAAACAGAGTCTTACAAAGGCAAAAATATAATATAATATAGCATAATAAAATATGATATGATATGATATGATATAAAAGTAGAAAAAATTGCAATCATGATTTAAATCTGCTTCTTCAAACTCTAAATGCAGTAATCTTTTCAATGTACTATACTGCCTTTTTTATTTCTTGTCTTAATCAAACCTGAGTTGGATCAGCTATATAATGCCAATAAGCTTATTTTATGAGGAGTAATGGAGCTTTTTGTTGAGGATATCCTTTTTTTGTGGATGATATGTTCATTTCTTTTGTAAGCCCTACACAAATATTCTTGTGTCTTTTTATTGAAAGTAGGGAGGGGATAAGTGAAAAAAGAGCCAATTTTTATCTTTGTGATATATTGCAAAAAGCTTGATTTTCATAGATTTTATGGTATTACAAAAATATTACAAAAATAGTTGCAAGCCCAATTCATTAATCTTTTCTTTCTCTGTTTTATTCAAGTAAGCCTCTAAGGATATAAAATTCCCTCTTATTACCTTTGGCTGCATCCCACAAATTTTGGTATCGCTCATCATTGTCATTATCTTGAGGAAATTATTAATTGTATCTTTTTTTCTTACCCAATCATTCTTTAAGATGGATTGTTTGTTTCAATGACTTTTTGGTCTATTTACCCCTAACTTTTTTTTGAATGTAGTTTTATTGACATGATCTGAAAAAGAAAGATTTACTATTTCTGCTTTCTTTCATTTAATTTTGAGGTCTTTATGTCCCAATATATGGTCAATTTTTGAATATGTTCCATGGATTGAGAATAAATATATTCCTTTCTATCTCCATTCAATTTTCTCCAAAGATCTAACATACCTAATTTTTCTAATATTCTATTTACTTCTTTAATTTCTTTCTTATTTGTTTTGTGGTTTGATTTGTCTAAATCTAAATCTAAATTTTTTGTTTAGTTCTGGTTTTTTCCTTAGAAACAAATGGAATTCATTTGTTTCATTAAATGTCCATATTCTTCCCTGGAAGAAAATGCTCAGCTTAGCTGGGTAATTTATTCTTGGCATCCCAAGTTCTTGTGCCTTTTGGAATATCATATTCGGCTCTTCCCTCCTTTAATGTGGGGAGCCAGATCTTTGATCCTTGTGGACCCGGTATTTTTGTTTTTTTTTTTTTGGCTGCTTGAAAATTTTTTTCCTTAATCTGGTAGTTCTGAAATTTGGAAAATATTCCTTGGGGTTTTATTTTAGGGTTTCTTTCAGAAGGTGTTCGATGAATTCTTTCAATCCTATTTTACCTTCGTTCTAACATCGGGCAGTTCTCTTTATGATTTCTTTAAAAAATATATCTAGGCTCTTTTTTTTTCATCATAGTTTTGGAAAGTCCAATAATTCCAGATTATCTCTCCTGAATCTATTTTTTTCCAATCTTCTTTTCAGTGAAATTCTTTTTTTCCCAGTTTTCATTTTTTTTTTTTTTTTATTCTTTTTTTCCCTGATCTTAGTTTTATTTTTTCATTTTAATTTAAAGAATTTTTTTCTTCCTTTTTTTTTTCTTTTTCTTAATTCTTGAATTTTTTAAATGGTTTTTTTGGTCTGTGGAATTTTTTCCATTTCTTAATTTTTTTTTTAGGTTTTTTTTTTTTTCCCAAGATCCTCTTTCTTTTATTCTTTTTTTTTCCAATTAAAACCTATTTCTAGGAATTCATTTTTTTCAGCAAATTTTACTTTCCTGGATTTTTTTTTTTTTCCAACAAAATTTGTTTCGCATTCCTGGGGGAATCTTTTTAATTTATTTCAGGAAGTTGTTGCTTTTTGTAAGGCTTCTTTCCTTTCTCCTTTATCTTCAACTCTTTTTGGGGACTTTTTAAGGTCTCTTTCCCTATGGGAGCTCATGAAAGGGGCCTGTGCATTTTTGCTATTTTGGTTTCTTCAGGTTTTGGGACCTGTCTTTTTCTGCATGTGCTGTCCCTTTGTTCTTTTCACTTTTTTCAGTTTAAAACCTTTGGGAATTTTTCCCAGGCAAGGGGTTACAGCTTCCTCTGCAGAACAGGGAGATGTAAACAGTTTCCAGCTCAGAGGTATGGGAGTGCTCTGAGTGAGAGTTTTCTCTTCCCCCAACAGGAGGTGGATTCAGCACTGGCCGAGCTATCAAAGTGCCCAGTTGGGCTGTGTGGGTTAGCGATTGCCCTAGGCTAGAGACTAAGGGATGAAAGTGTCACTGCCCCAGGCCAGAGCCTCTTGTAGGACTGTGAGTATTAGCAGCTGACCGCAGACTGCTGATTCTACCGAACTCTGCCTGGAACTCTGCCCCAGCGTCTCTGCCCGGAACTCTGCCCCAGCGTCTCTGCCCAACAAATCAACCCTGGGAAAGCTCTATGGCCCCAAGCCGAGGCCCCCACTGTGCATATTGGAGGCTAACCCTGGCTGTGTCCTCCTGCCTTGCAGGATCACAACTGCCCCAAGGAAAAGCCCTGTACTGTGGGTTGGGGCTGCGAGCTTGTGCTGAGATCTGTGCTTTCACTTTCGGTTTCAGGCTCTCCTTGGAACCTAATTTATCTCCCAGTCTACGCTGATCTCCCCCCTGGCCCCTGAACCAACCTTTTTTGGCGAGATTGCAGATTTTCTTCGGCTGGTGAGTTGTTCTACTTCTTATCTTTACGAATTGTAGCAGTCAAGACTATTTTTGAGGCTCGATATAATATTGATAGAGATGGTAAGAGAAGAGCTTAGAAAGTCGTGTGTGCATCTCTGCCATCTTGGCTCCGCCCCCATTGAGAGTAACATTTACACAATGTACCTCCCTCTCTCTAAATTCCCTCAGATGTGATAGGTTTCCTTTGCCTCTTCGTGGGATGTAGTTTCCTTCCTTTTATCTCCCGTTTCCCTTTTTTCTGACACTATCCCCTTTCCATTTCTACTTTCCTTTTTTATGTTATATCAGTAAAATCAAATTATACACATAGTCTTTATGTATATCCATAACAGAAATACAGTTCCCAAGAGTTCCTTTTACCTTTTTCTGCTTCTCTTGAGTCTTATAGTTGGAGATCAATTTTTTTTGCTTAGATCTGTTTTTTTTTTCCTTAGAAATTTCCTTCCATGGAAGAAAATGCTCAGCTTATCTGGGTAGTTTATTCTTGGCTGCATTCCAACTTCTTTTGCCTTTCAGAATATCAGATTCCAAATCCTCTAATGTGGAGGCAGCCAGATCTTGAGTGATTCTTATTGTGGCACCTTGGTATTTGAATTGTTTTTTCTGGCTGCTTGTAATATTTTTTCCTTATGAATCTGATAGTTCTGTAATTTGGGCACAATATTCCTTGGAGTTTTTATTTTAGGGTCTTTTTCAGAAGGGTCAATGAATTCTTTCAATGCCTATTTTACCTTCTGATTCTATTACATCTGGGCAGTTCTCTTTGATAATTTCCTTTAAAATAGTATCTAGGCTTTTTTTTTTTCATTATAATTTTTGTGAGGTCCAATAACCCTTAGATTATCTCTCCTAGATCTATTTTCTAGGTCTTTCATTTTTCCAAGTAGATTTTTTTTTTTTGGTTTTGCTTGACTAATTCTTGATGTCTCAATGAATTATTCATTTCTGTTTGTTCAGTTCTGATATTTAATGAGTTATTTTTTTCATTAGCTTTTTTTACTTCTTTTTGTATATGTCCAATTGAATTTTTATATGAGTTGTTTTTCTCTATGGACATTTTTTTCCATTTCTCTAATTATTTTTTTAGTGAGTTATTTCATTATTCCAATTCACAAATCCTACTTTCTTGGGAGTTTTTTTTTTAATCTTTTCCAATTCACAAATTCTACTTTCCTGGGATTTCTTTACCTTTTCCAATTCACAAATTCTGTTTCCCTGCACTTCCTGGGAATCTTTACCTTTTCCAATTCACATTTCAGGAAGTTGTTACTTTCTTGCATAGCTTCTCTTTCATTTCCCCATTTTTCTTCTAGCTCTCTTTTAAAATTAATATGCTCTTCTAGGAGAGCATTATGCAATGGGGGCCAGTTAACATTCCCCTTTGGGGTATTGTCTGGAGGCTGTTTGCTATTAGTCTATCTATCATCCTTTTGATTTCTTTACTCATTTTTTAAAGCCTGTAAGGTCTGCCTTCAGGGCAAGGAGGTTACCAGCTTCTTCTGCAAAGCAGGGGTAGGAATATGGACAGTAGCTGTCTTGTAAAGGGGCTGCAAAGGGTGGTGAAGTACAGGAGTGCTCTGGGGAAAAGTTCCTCACCGGAAGTGATTCAGACCTAATTAGCATGGGCTGAGCTGCAGAAGTGCCCAGTGAAGAATCCCTCTGTACGGATTAGCAATTGCCCTGGGGCTATTGGCTGGGCAGCAAAAGTGTCACTACCCTAGGCCAGAGCCCACGGTGGGGCTGTGGGTATTAGCAGCTGGCCAGCGAATATCCCCAAATGGACTGGAAGTATCTCTGCCCAGGGAAGCACAGTTGTGCTTTGGAAGTTCTATTGCCCATGGCCGAGCATCCCACTGTGCAGGTTAAAGGCTGGCCCAACCACCTTGCCATGCAGATTTGTAACTGGCCTGAGCAAAAGCCCCATACTACAGAATGGGGCTGCACAGCTGTGCTGTGGCCTTGCTGAGTCACTCACTTCCAGTTTTGGGTAGCTATAGCCAGATCTTGTTAGGTCCTGGTGTTTTTTAGAGTACCCTCTACTTTTAGCTTTGATTTCTCTGCTGGTCTACTGCTTTGTAACCAAAGCAGAGCAATTAGCCTATGCCAGAGTCATCTCTGTAAATTTTCTAACCACAGAGGTCACCCCAACTTAATCTGCTCAATATGCTAGGCTCTAGTTCTATCCCTGTTTGCACTGATCTGCCCTGGCCCCTCAGGACAAACCCTTTCTGGCCAACTTACAGATTATCTTTATCTGGTAAAGTGTTGTACTTCTAATCTTCATGAATTTTACCAGTCAAGTATTATTTTTGAGGCTGAATTTAATAATTGGTCAGGAGGGTATGAGAGGAGCTTAGAAAGTTTTGTGTGCCTTCTCCACCATCTTGGCTTTGCCTCCTAGCTTCATTTTTGAAATAACTCAGTATGAAGAGACAGATACAGTTTTCCAAATATTTTTATTGTCTTACAAAGCAAAATATTTCATTTTTTTCTTTCTCCTTGGGAGTAATTTTTCCTTTTAAAAATAGTCACATATTAGAAAATACTAAAAATAAAATTGATTTCTGGGTATGATGATCTTATTTCAGGCAGCAAGATGTTTCCATGCTCATGAGGAACAAATGAGACCAAATATTTAAAATGATTTATACTTTTAAAGTGCTATAAAATCATAGCTCTTATTGATACTATTACTGCTACTCCCTTCTATCATTGTATGTTTACTACTATAAACTGAACATTTTCAATGAAAATAGTTGATTTGTAGAAGGGGAATAGTGATTAACTAGGATGGTAGTCTATAACTACCACAGATACATACATTTTAGGTCATGCTCAATGGAACCTCCCTGTGTCCAACCTCTCATTACATACACAAATATACATACACAAACATACATATACATGTACTTAGTGATTGAATTTAACAAGTCTAGTATGGAGATAGTTGTTTTGTCAGTCTTATGTCTACAAAGTATTCCCCATTATCATTAAAATAAAATTTGACTCAGTCATAATCAACACTGCCCCCCAAAATAAAACAAAATAAAAACTATTGAAATTCTAAGGATACATTTTAACAATAAAAGTAGCATTATTTTCCCTTCCTAAAACAATGATGTGATAACTGCCTCTTGAAGTTGGTAGAAAGTACAAGCATTATTTACATTTTGCATCTGAGAAAACTGAGGCTCAATGAGAATTTTAGATTCATAGAACATCAGAACTTCAAAGAGTTCTAAAGATTATTTCCTACAATTCCTCATCTTATAGGTGAAGAAAGTTAAAGTATCCTGAAAAGATAAAATTAGCTAATATCAACGTTGAACCACTGTGAGTGATGTGAAAATCATAGAAAACAAAAAAAAATATATAGCAAAAGAAGGGATGTAGAAAAATGATAGTTGAGTCTGAAAATTGTATTCAATGAGATTAATTTTAATTCCTGCAAAAATTCTGGAGTAGTACATTAAAGAAAAGGTTTCTGAACATCTAGAAAAGAAAATAAGTAAAAAAAATTCTAATCTAAGTTTTCATTAAAAAAAACAGGTCAGGCAAGTCTAACTTCATATTTTTTTTTATAAAATTACTAAACTAGTATATAATGTAGATAAATTCACCAGTATTTTCACAAAACTTTTGAAAAAAAATAACAACTTCCAGGGGTGGAGCCAAGATAGCACAGTAAAGTCAGGAAGCTGCTCAAGCTCTCCCAATTTCCCATAAAAACCACATGAAAGCAAACTCAAATCAAGTCTGATGGAATGAAACCATTCTGCAGCTCAAGATAGAAAGGAAAAACTTAAAGAAAGGTCAGTCTCACTAGGATTAAAAAAGTGTCCAGCCCAGCTCAGATACATTCTGGGAAAGCTGCTGAGAGTTGCAGATAAGCAACTAAGACCTTTAATCCTGGGTCAGTAGAGGAGTAAATCAGCGGAGTACTTTCCAGTCACAACTCAGAACCAAACTCTGCAAAACCAGGCTGTTTCTTAAAAAGATCAGGCAAAATTACCCCCTGCAAACACAAGGGGCCCCTGTACTCAAATCCAAGGTTCAGAGCTGCACAGGAAGATTGGGACAGTGCCCCCTTTACCCCAGGAGTAGAGCTCTACCATAAAAGTAAAAAAAAAAAGAAGTAATACCAAAAGAAAAGAAAAGAAAATGAGCAAGAAACAAAAAAGAACCTTAACCATGGAAAGCGAGTATGAAGACAGGGCAGACAAAATACAAACTCAGAGGAGAACAGAATGTCCACCAAAGAAATCTCCAAGAGTGAAATAAATTGTTCTCAAGGTAAAAGAGTCTTCTTGGACGTGCTTATAAAACAAACAAACAAAATGTCAAAAGGTAAAAAAGAGAGGTAGAAGAAAAAATGAAAAATAAAATTAAAGATATACATGAGAGAGTCAACATTTTAGAAAAGGAAGGAAAACAATTTGTCTGAAAAAAAAAACACTCCTTAAACAATGGAATTAACCAAATGGAAAAAGAGACACAAAAGATAACTGAAAAAAATCACACATTAATAACTAGAATAGGGCAACTGGAAGTTAATGACTTTGTGAGACAGCAAGAATTGGTCAAACAAAAAAGAATGAAAAAATGGAAGAAAATGTGAAATATCTCATTAGAAAAGCATCTGAATTGGAAAGTAGATCCAGAAGGGGCAATTTTAAAATTATTGGCTTACCTGAAGGCCATGATGGAAAAAAGGAGTCTGCTTAGCATTTTACAAGAGATGATTGAGGAAAACTGGGCCAATATTCTAGGAGCAGAGGGGGAAATACTGATTGAAAGAATCCATCTTTCACTTCTAGAAAGAGATCCCACAAGAAAAACCCCAAGGAATATTGTGTAAAACTCCAAAATTTGTAAAACTTCAAAGCAAAAATATTATAAGCTGCCAGATTAAAAAAATAATAATAATTCAGATATCAAGGAGCAACAGTCAGGATTAGCCAGGATTTGATAGCTTCTTCATGAAAGGATCAGATGGCCTGGAATACCATATTTTGGAAGACCTGGGGTTAAAACTAAGAATTAATTACCCAGCAAGACTCAATATCATCTTTCAGGGGGAACCATGAAGCTTCTATGAAGTAAAAGATTTTCAATAATTTTTATTGAAAAAATTAGACCTAAACAGAGAATGTAATCTTCAAATACAGCATTCAAGTGAACCACAGAAAGGTAAATAGGGGAAAATATATTATTTAAAGCTTAAATTGTATATATCCCTAGATGGAAAAATGATATTTCTAACTCTTGAATTACAGATCTCTTACTGGGGCAGATGGAGTAGTGGGGTCATTACATGGATTGAGGGAGTGGTTGTGAATGGACTCTGATGTGATGGAATCAAAGAAAGATAGTAAGGGGAAGAAAAAGATCTGTACTGGAAAAAGAGGAAAGGGGAAGTTTATATAGGGACAGGATAGAAGGGAGGACAAACACTAGGGAAACTGGTAAGAGAAGGGGGAAGGGGTTTAAGGAGATAATATATTGGATGGAGTGGGTAAAAACATGTGATTAAGGACAAAGTGGAAAGAGAAGAAGATTATATATAGGGAAAAATAGGATTGAGGTAAATAAAGAAGTGGTAATAATAACTGTTAATATAAATATGATGGACTCTTCCATAAAAGGGAAGCAAATAGCAGACTGGATTAAAAAACAGAATCCTACAATATGTTGTTTGCAATAAACACATTTAACACAGAGAGACACATATAGAGTAAAGTAAAAGGCTGGAATAAAATTTCTTATGCTTCATCTAAAATTTAAAAAAAAAAAAGCAGGAATAGCAATTTCTCAGGGAAAAAAGTAAAAAAAAATTGATCTTATAAAAAGAGATAAGGAAGGAAATTACATCTTGATAAAGTGTACCATAAATAATGGTACTTTCCTGATACTTAATGTGTATTCTCCAAGTAGTAGATCCAGCAAATTCCTATAGAATATTTTAAGCTAGTTACAAGAAGAAATACATAGTAAAACTTTTCAAGTGAGGAACCTTCCCCTGTTAGAATCAGATAAATCTAACTACAAATAAATAAGAAAGAAACAAGGGAGGTTAATAAGAACCTAGAAAATATAGATATTATAGACCTCTGAAGAAAATTGAATAAGGACAGAAAGATATACACCATAATATGTCAGAAACATGCCATAGATCTACATCTCACACCTCATACCAGAATAAGATCAAAAGTGGTACATGATTTGTACATAAAGGATTATATTATAAACAAAATAGTAGAAGAAGTGATAATTTACCTATCAGATCTTTGGAGAAGAGGAGAATTTATGAGCAAAAAAGAAGTAGAGAACATTATGAAAAGCAAGAAGGACAAATTTGATTACATTAAATTAAAAAGTATTTGCACAAAAAAAATCCCTAACAGAAACAAGATTAAAAGGGCAGTACAGGGCACTTAGTTGGTGTAGTGGACAGAGCACTGACATTGAAGTCAGGAGGACCTGAGTTTAAATCTGGCCTTAGACACTTATCATTTCCTAGCTGTGTGACCATAGGCAAGTCACTTAATCCCAATTGCCTCAGCAAGAAAGGGGGGAATTACAAAGTTGGGAAAATCTTTACAGCCAATATTTCTGATAAAGGTCTCATTTTTAAAATATATAAATAACTCTGTCAAATTTATAAGAATACAAGCCATTCCCCAGCTGATAAATCATTAAAGGATATGTACAGACAATTTTCAGATGATGAAATTAAAGCCATATATAGTTATATGAAAAACATTCTCTAAGTCACTCAATTAGAGAAAAATAAATTAAACAATTATGAGATGCCACCTCACATCTGTCAGATTGGGTAAGATGACAGGAAAATTTTATGATAAACATTGGAGGGAATGTGGAAAAACAGGGACACTAATGCATTGCTGTTGGAGATATGAAATTATCTAATCATTTTGGAGAGGAATCTGGAACTATCTACAAAGTGCTATAAAAATATGACATTTTTTGACTCAACAATGCCATTACTGTCTGGGTCTATATCCAAATGAAATCATAAAGGAGGGGAAAGAACCCATATGTGCAAAAATGTTTGTAGCACCTCTTTATGTGGTAGCAAAGAATTGGAAAATGAGTCGATTCCCATCAATTGTGGAACAGCTGAACAAGTTGAGGTACAGGAAGTTAATGGAATGTTATTGTTATATAAAAATTATAAACAAGCTGATTTTAGAAAGGCCTGGAAAGATTTACATAAACTGATGCTGAGTGAAACAAGCAGAATCAGTAATACATTGTATATAATAACAGAAAAAATGTGTGATGATCAACTATGAAAGTCTTGATTCTTATCAGTGGTTTAGTGATCCAAAGCAATCACAATAGATTTTGAACAGAAAATATCATCTGCATCCAGTAAAAGAACAGAGGAGATTGAATACAGATCAACATATGCTATGTTCACTTTTTTTTTCTGCTTTTGTATCTCTTCCATGGTTTTTCCCTTTTGCTCTGATTTTTCTGCCCCAACATGATTCATAAAGCAATATGTATTAAAACAAATACATTTACTGCAATTAAAAAATGTAAAAAATATTTTAAATTTAACTGGGGAAATATTAAATGAATAAAAAATTAATAAAAGAAAAAAATTTCAAACCTTCTTATGGAAAAGATGGAGTGAAATGGATTATTCATTTATGCAAAGAGATAGAGGGAAGAAAAAAGGAAGAATGAAAGAAAAAAGAGAAAATGAAAGAAGAAAGGGAAAAGTGAGAGACAGAGAGAAAAATGGAAAGAAAAAGAAAAAAGAGGGAAAGAAAGAAAGAAAGAAAGAAAGAAAGAAAGAAAGAAAGAAAGAAAGAAAGAAAGAGACAAAAGAAAGCTGATTGTTAGGTCCTCTATGAGGCAGCTCCTACTTACAGAGGTTGTTATTTGCCCTTGTTTTTGAAGACAACTGAAACAGCAGGTAGGTGATGTCATGACATACAAATAATTGGATATAAGTGAATGGGAACTGAGTTTACAGATGTTATCTCATTTAGTCCCATAACAACTCTAAGTATTAGGTTCTGTTATTATCCTCATTTTATAGTTAAGGAAACCAAAGGAACTAGAACTTAAGCAGCAAGATTATAAAAACTGTGAGTATCTGAGATCAAATCTGGACTCAGATTTTCCTAACTCAGTCTCCTGAATGCTGTCTAGCTCCCTTTATATATATTTATAATTGACTGAATGGTTAGGCAAAACTAATTCTTAATGATTCAGTGTACAAATAGTAAGAGATAACCAGGGAAATTCTTAAAGGATCTGTTTATACCTGTGCTGTTTAACTACCCCTCCCTTTCAACAACTTGGAAAAAGTAATAGATAGTCTACTTTGTATATGAAATGAATAAGGGTGAAGGAATAGTTCATATAGAGAATGTCACAGGTAGAAATCAAAATGATTTCAATTATATAGCAGAAGTTCTCAAATGTTTTAATGTTTTAATCTCCAGATCTCTTAATAATCTTAAAGATTATCAGACTTCAAAGACTTTGTATTTTAATTAATTAAAAATGTAAATATCTTAGTGTTAATTGACTTCATTGATCCTCTGAAAAGATCTTGGGGATCACACTTTGAGAACTTCTGGTCTAGAGCATTAAGGTAGACCTAATACAATAGTGAATTAACTTCACAAAATATCAACTTCACAAAAACAAAATTATCCAGGTATAATTAGAGAATAGTTGTTCTTGAGAAGACATGAGGTTTTAATGGACTTTATTTTAAATATGAATCAGTAGAAAAATAAATTTAGTAAATATTGGGCTATAGAAAAGGAGAATATACTTCTCCAAGAATAAGGACATGAAAACCTTACAGTAATAGTTCCTTCTTGAATGTCATATGGAATATTGTGTTCACTTCTACAGTTCCAGCTATCATTGACTATGAAGAATAATGACAAATAAATGAACTTTGAAAGAAAGGAAATTGAGATGATAAAGGGGATTGAGTCTATAAAATATAGGATTAAGTTAAAGCAAATGAGCATGACAATCAATTTGGGAAAAGAATTGGATTTGTCCTCTGGATCCAAAAGGAAGAATATGGAATGATGGGCTGCAAGTTATTAACAAGCAATGTTAAGCTTAAGTCAGAGGGGAAACAACAAACAAACAGGCTGATGCTCTTCACTTTAATACCTGTTTATGTACCAAAAAGACTGATTTTAATAGGGAAAAGATTTTCTACTAAGAATAAAAAGAAGGCTCCCAAAATGTGCATCATTACTGAACTCTACACACAATTTTTTTTTACATTTGTCAACACTCTAAAGAATATTTGAAGAAGGGTGGGCGAAATGTCAGGAATCTTCCATTACCAGTTTGGATTAAAGCAATAAAACCTTTGTACATCAACACAGTATGTTCATTTGAAAATCATGTATTTAACAAATATTTCCTGCCAGTAGCATTAAATTTTTTTTTGTTCTAACATGTCAACTGAATAAAAATATTCTTATTTTGAATAATGACTTTGACCACTGAGACAAATGAGTCATTCAGGATGGTCTGACATAAATCCCAGGATTCTTTCCTGACACCCTATTATTTCTTTAAATATGATCATTGGCTTTGTCTTAAATTTGGTTTATATAAGCTTGAGTTTTATCTTTTTTTTTTTAAAACTTTTACGTGATAACTGTAACCTTCCAAAAACATTCACAAATAAAGTATATAAAAAAGGCAAAATTTATAAGCCTTCAGGCTCAAAATGTGAGTTACATACTATTGGTATTCCATGCCTCAGTTTGTATAATAATGGCAGTGACTTTCCTTTTATAAAACTCTACAAAATTTAAAGCCCAGATACTGCATAAGCAGTTTTCCCCCCTGTATTTTACTCTGCTATTTTGTTGGTTCTTTTCCTCAACAAGTTCTACAGTGATCTCACAGTTATTATGAGAGACAATCACACTAAGTGTAGTTTCCCATGAATGGAGAGTAGACCAGAACATCTGTTATATCTAACTTTGGAGCCTTTTGCTTCCCAAGCTCAGATTCTCAGCTCTGTCAGCTTAATCAGACAGTTTTAAATAGAGTTCTAATGAGTTGGGACTTCCTGCATCCAGTGATTTTTGTTTAAAATTGTTTTGCTTTTGCTCCTCCTTCTTAATCAAGTTAATGCTCTGGGAATTTTAGATTATATGGACATGTGGCTGCCATTGGATGCCAAAAAGGCAGTTTTCAAAGATTTTCATGTTTCTTTAAGTGTGGTAACATGACTTTCACCAAACAGGGATTTACAGTTATTCAGTAAAAACCAGATTCATTTAGCTAAAAAACATTTTATTCAAGTGTATTAGCAACTTATTCAATATATTTCATCAATTTTTTTCTGAGATTCCATGATTTCATCTATATGGGTTGTTTCTTCAAAGTCACAGGTGGCAGGCTATCTCTGTATGAATTACTTGGTTTTCCAGAAAACTCAGGATGAAAAATTTATCACCCTGAGTCTAACCTGATATTAAACTTCTCTGAAATTAGCTAGATATGTTCTTTGTTCCTGGGAATATAATCAAAACCTTTTTCATTTTGGTAGACCACAAATTATTGGTTATGAAGATTATATTCTATTGGCATAATCTTTGAATATTCATTACCTTTGTTTCATGATGTACAAATGAAAAAAGACTATAAGAGAAGTAAGCATTTACCCAGTTCTTCAGGATTCAAAAAAATCCTTTGCATGAATTATTTCATTTGAGCCTGATACAAAACTTTTAGCTTCTTATTGGCCATCAATACAGGAACAAAGACCACTATGGTAGCTTCCTCTAGTCTTACACACAAACACACAAACAAACAAACACACTTTGGGGGCATAATTTGCTCAGCATTATAGTGAGGCCTAGGGCAGACCTGATCTTACAGGGTCTACTTCATACATGCCTTTATCCCTTCACAGCCAACCTGATCTGAAGATTTGACCACCATATACTTTCACCAGAGAAGATTAGGAAACTGGGAACTACAATTCTTGCACTCCAATTTGCTTCAGATTTATATCTCTTCTCAGAGACTTCATGACCTTTATGATAATGAATGTTTTATGGTTTGTTTTTTGATTGGCCATGCATTATACTGCTGGAATTACTGGCCACATGACAATGTTGCTACAAGTTATATAACAATGTCCTGAAGAATTGTTGTTAGGCTTCTTCCTATCTCAGCAGCCATTTGTCGTGAACTGCAGCTTTCCATGATCTATTGGATTAGAGTTCTCATAGAATTCGATTGAATTTAAATATGTTGTTTCAAAATTGAAATGTTCTTTTATTTATATTGAAATAGAGTGATCCCAATGAGTGAGAATAAACTTAACTCAAATGGAATGTGCCAGATAGATTCCATGTAATTTATTTTATTTCAGGAAGATATTAGATTTTTAATTTCATTTTTCTGATCTTTAATAAATCACTATGTTTTATTCCCCCCCTTTATTATCCCTCAATACCTTTCAATTTAACATGACTGGGAAACATTTATCAGTTACTTTATCAGTGTCTTTATTGAACTTATATGTACTTTTAAGTATCTTGTTTCTGAACTGAAAAAAAAAATTAACCATAACACAAATAGATATATCCTGGTGATTAAGAAAATTTTTAAAATATAGAACAATAGATTAGATGGAATTCAGATCATCTCATACTCAAACAATATACTTTCTTATTGACTGCTTTTGTAGTTCTTGAAAGTTCATATTATTCCTGAAATTCAGGAATCAACTTTAGTCAACAATGTAATATAACATGGAATTTTCCACTATTTCTATCAATGTTTTAGAACAACTATTAAATTTGTCTTTCCTCTTCATTTAAAGATTTCTTTTTTGTTATTGTTGAATGAAACAAAGATTACCAAATGAGAATAATTTGAATCAAGTAATAGCAAAAATCATTGATCTTGAGATCATGTAGTGTCCTTAAGAAATGTATCAGATGTCACATTACTTATTTTGTTCCTCAAAATTTTACTGAATTTGCCTGCATGTTTTTCAAGAGTTCTCTTACAGATAACATCCAAACATAAATTAGAAGTCTGGATTTATAATTGAATCAATGTTTGAGAAATATATTGGATTTAAGCATCATACTTCCTATAGAAAAAAATTTCATTACCTTTGATTAGATTAAATTAGTTTTTGCTCTCTTCCTCTAGAAAGGCAATACTTTGTATTTTGTATTATTTTTGGTTAATTTATTTTAAGGCAACTTTATTTCTACTGATCTTTCCCTCAGTCTTAATCTCCCCTGTTTCCATTTATCATTCTTCCTCTATTCTTGAAGTTTTGCTTATTTATTCCTTTTTTGTTCTACAAAATAATCTAAATGTCAATTTCTCCATCTTTTTTCCTCTCAGTTGAATAGTAAAACCCTTCTTTCTCTTTTCCCTTCCAAACATTTTTTGCTTATTGATTTGTTGTTTCATTTCCTGAACCTTTCTTCTAAAAACAATCTTTTAGTTTTTCTCCTAATTATTTCTTTTTGATTTTTGTCTAGTGTGAATATTTTTTCAATTGATGACTCTTACAAGTTTCTTTCTTCTTTAGACTCTATATTGCTCATGAAATTGTAGCTTTAAGAGCACCCATTTTGAATTCTTTCTTTGAAACAGATAGTGCTATTCCTTTCTCCAGGAGATAGAGAGGATAGAAGTATTGTCTCATAGTAGAAAGTTTCTCATCTCTGATTGTATGCCTTATTAGTGAGTTATAGTAATTTCTCCCATCTGTCCATACCTTTCTATTTAAGTTCAAAATGTCCTCAAATTCCTTAATACCTATCTCTTGAAGCAAGATGATGATCATTAAAGGTGCTTTCTCAGATAGTATATTCTCTAAGTACCACACCCATGAAGATTATACCTGTCATGAGGTCCTTCCTTCTCATTATAGAATTTCTCCATTTCTTCATAGAGTTCTTCTTCAGTGTGCACAGCTCCTACCTCCAAATAGAAAGGTCTCCCTTTATTTCACTGTGTTCAGTTCCTCCTTTTGCCTCTTCACCTTCTGTAGGTCCTCATCTTCCTGAAATACTACAGGAATTATTTTCTCTTCATTGTTTGCTATTAGCTTTATTAGAGTACACCACATATTGACAACTATCTTCTTCTCCCCCCTACTTTGTGCAGGTTAGTTAGAATTTAGTAGTTTAGTTTTACAAATTAATTGGTTTTCCTGTGGCTGGAATGCTATGAGCTTCAGTTGATGGTGTTTGAGACCTCTTCCTTCATCATTAGGTCTTCTATTTAAATGTAACTTTTATTTTTACCTCCTTGGTACTTTCATAAATTATTTCTTATTGGTTCCTTTGTTGTTATTTTATTGGTAATGTTTAATTCCATAAATGTTTTCCCCCCCTAGCATTTTCCTCTATGGGAAATATTCCATTATTCTCCCTTCCTTGGTTTCTATATTTGCATATTTTTTTTCTATTTCTTTTATTTGGGATTTTGTAAAGCAAATAACCTCTTCAAGTTTATGTTTCCTTTTAGAAATTCTTGAAATGCCTTTTTTATTGAATGTCTAACTTTTTTTTTTTCAATGATGCTTTAACTCAAGTTTGCAGAGTATATTACATTGGGCTGTATCTTTATCTTCTTTAATCTGTAGAAAACATTATTCCATTTATTTTTCAAATTTCTAATGTGTAAAGAATAGTCTTGGATTATTGGAATTTTTTTTAATTTGAAAGTCTTTTCCCTGGACTCTTGAAAAAAATATCGCTTTTGTTTTTATTGTTGTTGTCGAAATCATTTAATGTAACCACTTTATGTGTGTTTTGGAGTTTATAGACTAGGATTCCCACCTACCCAGGTAATCAATCAGTAGTTCCTTTTGATTGGATTCACTTTCTGTGTTTCAAAGTTAGGGATTATTTACTGCATCATAATACCAAAGTTTTATTTACTGATTATTATCTCCCAAACTTTGGTAATTTAATCCCCCACTCTACCTCATGTTCCCTCATTTATTTTCTGATTTCTTCCCCTTTCACAACAGGTTCTCTACAGTCTTAAATTTCAAAGTTTCCTCAGCTTCTGCCCATACAAGAGCATTTACTTTTTATTAGCCTCATTCTTTGACCCATTTGACTTTCTGGAATATTTAAAGAGATTCATTTGGGTTCTAGTCCCCTTTCCTTCAGTTCTTACCTATGCTAGAGACCTTTCCTAGATTCTTTTTGCTTGTTTTTTTCTTCATTAATCTAGTTGAAAACTGTTGCCTTAGAGAGCAAAGGAGAGGCATAGAAATCTTTTGACTTTCCACACTTTCAGTGTGGGAGCTTTGGGGTGGGAAAATTGAGTTCTGTTGCAAGTCTGTTTGGCCCAAAAGGGTATTGATTAAATTAAAATTATTCTAAAAAAAAAGAAAAGAAAAACTTTGTATAATGTTTGGTTTCTTAGACTACAGAGATATGTGACATATCTTTATCACTTGCCCATAACATTAAAATAAAAGAAGAATTATTCATTAAAATAAACAATGAAAGTCTTTGGCAAATACATATTCTGTAAGGATCAGAGAAAATACTTGGTCTTATTATTTTGGAAAGACCATTTGGGTTGGAATTCTGTGATAAGGCTTACTTTTAGGGGACATTGGTTTCTTTATAAAATTAAGAGAATGGATTAGATATTTTTAATGTATTGCTAAAAATCCCATATCTTACAATAACAAGTAAATGATTAATATGCAAACATCAGATCAAGCTCTGTTTGCTTCCTTTTTGGGGAATTGCAATTATAAATCCATCTTGATTCTTACTTCTTGTATTTCTGTTTTAAAGAAAGAAAGTATTGCATAGTAAACAAAAAAAAAAAAGCATTATAGTTAGTATCAGAAACTAGATCTGAACTTGCGACTGTCATGTATCCTCTTTGGACTTCATTTTCCTCAATGACAAAATGGAGAAAGTCATACTTGTATTTATCTCACAGAATTGTTGCAAAGCTAAAAACAATCCATAAATTTTAGTATTCACTATTTCATATTATATCTTTTGCTTTTTATCCTAAGCTTCTGCTAAGCTTCTCATTTGGGTAATACGATTTTACTTCTGTATATACTTTAAAAAACACTTATCATTAAAACTACCTTAAAATGTAAGTAGAATTATTCATTAAAATAAATAATGAAAGACAAATTTTCAATTAACAATATAAAAAGTGAAACATGATAAAAGTAATAAAAAGTTTTATTTGTATTTCTATTGGGAAGTAAATCTTCATCCAGAAGATGTAATATTAAATTACTTGCAAGTTATGAGTTCTTGTAAGTATTATAACATATAACATCGGGAATTAAGAGAAGAATCAAGGAGGGAAGTAATAAGAAATACTACAATTTGAAGAAATGTTCTCCCAATTCAAAAAATTGCATTTTGTTCTTTTCAGTGGAAAAAGTATGATTGGTGCAGTTCCAATATGGTTCTAACAAGTTGTCCTGATAAAATCAAAAAAGAAAAAAAAAAAAAAAAACAACCTCTACTGCCTTTCTTGGTTTTGAGGTTGTTATATACAGAATACAATACCTATGTTGTATATATAATCTAAATGATTTTACTATATTAGTATTGCATGGTTTGATATATGTATTTGAACAGGACAAATATTGGTGTTATGAAAGTCAAATTGCATTGTCTGGTCATTTTAGTTGTGTACAACTCTTTATAATATCATTTTGGATTTTCTTGGCAAAATACTGAAGTAGTTGTCAAATAAGGTTGTGACTTGCCCAGCATCACACAGCTAGTAAGTGTTTGAAGTCAGATTTGAACTTAAGAAAATAAGTCTTCCTGATGTCAGGATGAGAACTACATAAGCTTGTACACACACACATACACACACACACACACACACACACACACACACATACACACACACACACACACACAATCCATGACATAAAATTTTCTCTTCTTCATGAGTCATACAATTTTTAATCATTCAAAATGATTCATAATTCTTTCTCTAGAAGAGGTTTCATTTCCCATTTTTTTTGTACTATACATATGGAAATACACACACATAAATGTGTATATCACATACATACACACATGTATATATATATATATATCAAATCTGCATTGAATTTTATTCATATGTATATATATTTTATATACATATACACATACATGCATATTAGCTATATATAAAATACATTTAGATGTATCAGTACTATATATCTGTATATAACAACATTGATTACTATATTTATTCATTTAAAGTATATGTAAAACTGGTAAGTATAGAGGAGATATTTTCATTAAAAGAAAAAGGTTTATTCATTTCAAATATATTGATTTTAAGTATTAAATATAACATATGATTTTACTTTTTAAGAAATTTGGTTTACTTGCAGCTTTTTAGGATGGATTTTCATCTCAGTGTAATTATTTTCATTTTCATTATCACACAGAAAACATAATAATTTCTTGTAAAATGATTTAGAGATTTTCTTTCCTTCTTTGGTATGAAAAGACCAACTTCACCTTAGTTTTGCATTGATTACTCTGAGATTTCTTTCCAAGTATTATCAATCAAAGCTTTGATGTGTAATGACATTTTATATCATCTCACCACACCTTCTTTTCCAGAAACTATATGTTTCCTGAAATCAAGAAAAAGAAAACAACCTCTGAGTCCTGATTTGAACAATCTATGTTGCTTCCAGATCACTTAGAGCATGCTTAAAAAATTTAACTGTTAAATACTGCTACCCCTTTGATAAAATCAGATAGCTAGTATGTCTATCATACTTACATAGACAGAACATCCGAAACATGGAATATAAAATGATCAGAATAAATTAGCAATAGAATTATGACAACCCCAGTTGTTCATTACCTCACCTTTCATTTTGAATGTTTGATATTGGTAATTGAATACAGAAGTTACATATTTATTGGATAATTTTTCTTCAGGTACCTAATAACATTTCCTTTCAGTACTGCTAGAATGTATTTTATAAACATATTAACTTTATATAATCATTCTTACATGTCATTTCTCTGCCCAAGAATCTTTAGTAACTCTTTCTTCCTGTTAACAAAGTTTAATTCCTTTTTCTGGCACTCAAGATCTAATCCAAATCCAACATTTCCTTCTTTTTCTAAGCTCATCTCTATTACTTTCTTATCCATCTACCATACTTTAGGAAAACAGGATTTTTTTCTGCTTCATATAAACATCCTGTATTTTCTTAGTATTCAATCATTTTTGGACATGACTTATATTCTTTGAATGTCTGACCACATACCATGAAAAGCTCAGGTCCAATTAATACTTACTACCATGAAATATTTCAATATCTTTTTCTTAGATATTAGTTTGGAAAAATTACTTAACTTCTCTGGCACTTAGTTAATTCATCTATATAATGAAGGGATTAAATTAGACAAACTTCAAAATTCCTTCCAGCTCTCTTATTGAACCTATGAATGTATCATCTACTATAATATATTGTAGTTATCTGTGTTTCTCTCTTATACTGCTGATAAACTACAAATTTCATGTAGGCAGTGATTGTATTTCATTTAAATTTTGTATTTCTCCTGGTATATTGAACACTCCACTGCCCTCATTAAGTGCTTAATAAATGTTAATTAAGGAGCAGCTTGGTAGTACAGTGGATAGAACACCAGCCCTGAAGTCAAGAGGACCTGAGTTCAAATGTGATCTCAGACACTTAACACTCCTTAACTGTATGACCCTGGGCAAGTCACTTAACCCCAATTGCCTCAGGAAATAATAATAATAATAATAAATCTTAGTTAAATAAAAGAATGACTATACAACATCTTTCAAGAAATTAGCAAAGAAAACTGTCCTGATCCTGAAATAAGAGGTTAAAATAAACATCAAAACAATCTCTGATCCCTCAAGAAAAAGATCCTAACAGAAAAACTCCAAGGAACATTATTGGAAAATTTCAGAACTATCAAATCAAAGGAAAAGAATTCTTCAAATTGCCAGAAAGAAACAATTCAAATAATGGGGAGCCACAGTCAGGATTATCCAGGATTCAGGAGGTGCAACAACATGATATTCTGGAAGGCTAAGGAACTAGGACTACAATCAAGAATCACCTAACCAGTGAAATTAAGTATAATACTTCAAAGGGGGAAAATGATAATTCATTGAAAAAGATTTCAATCTTTCATAAGGAAAGAACAAGAAATGAAAAAAAAAGATTTGATACCCAATATCAAGACTTAAAAGAAGCCCCCCCTAAAAAAAAAAAGGAAAAGAGAATATAAGGGATTCAATGAAGCTAAATTGTTTACATCACCACATGGGAAGATGATATGTGAAATTTTAAAAAAATTGTACCTCTAACAGTACAGCTAGAAGGACTATACATAAGCAGAGAGTATAGGTATAAGGTGAATTTGAGGGGAATTCCTGATCTATCCTTCAATCTGAAAGTTCTCCCACCCTTTACTTAATCTCTTCTCTGCTGTTAGGAGGATAGGTTTTCAAATTCAATTGTCTGTGAATATCATTCTCTCTTTGAGCCATTTTTATTTTATTTTTTTATTTCATTAAATTAAAATGCTTTTGCACAAACAGAACCAAAGGAAATAATCTTTTCAGCAAGTCCTTCTGATAAAGGCCTCATTTATATATAAAAAGAACTAAATCAAATTTGTAAAAATACAATCTATTCCCCATCTGATAAATGGCTAAAGAATATGAATAGGCAGTTTTCAGATGATGAAATCAAAGATATCTGTAAGTATATGAAGAAATGCTCTGACTTACTTTTGATTAGAGAAATGTAAATTAAAACAACTCTGACATACCATCTTATACTTGAGAGATTGGCTGATATGATCAAAAAAAATGAAAATGATAAATGTTGAAGAGGATGTGGAAAATTGGGTTGTGAACTAATATGTACATTCTGTAAAACAATTTGGAACTATGACTAAAGTCACTCAAACTGTGCATACCCTTTTACTCAGCAATACCACTACTAGGTCTGTATCACAAAGAGATCACCAAAAAATCAAACGGGCCTATATGTACAAAAATATTTACAGCAGCCTTTTTTGTGGTGTCAAAATTATGGGAATTGAGGCAATATTTATTGATTGGGAAATGACTCAACAAACTATGTATGTTATATGAATAATGAATTGTGTTATAAGAAATAATGAGCTGGCAGCTTTTAGAAAAACCTGGATATACTTGTACAATTTGATACCAAATGAAATTAGTAGAATCAGGAAAACTTTGTACACAGTATCAGCAACATTGTATGATGGTCAATGATGAATGACTTAGTTTTTCTCAGCAACCTAATGATTCAAGAAAAATACAAAAGATTTATAAAGGAAAATTATATATATATATATATATATATATATATATATATATATACACACACACACACACACACACACATATATATATATATATATATATATATATATATATATCCCAAATAAAGAACTCATGGACTTTGAGTATTATCAAAGTATACTTTTTCACATACTTTATTCTTTTTTGCATTTCTTCTTTTGATCTTTCTTCTTTCACAAAAAGACTAAAATGGAAAGATATTTTTACACAATAACATATGTGTAATCTATATATAGTTGTTTACCATGTTTGTGAGAGAGTGAGGGAGAAAGAGAAGGGAAGGGGATGAGGGAGAAAAATCTGAAACTCAAAATCTTATAAAAAGTCTCGATATGTAATAAGGAAAAATAAAATACCATTAAAAAGTAAAAGATAAGTAAACCAAAAGTTTTCATCTGAGTGTCATGACTTTTTATATAATTTGTACATAGAAATTCAAGCTATTTTCAGTAACATTTTTGACCACAGTACAATTTGATATACTTTCTTGTATTCAACTAGTGGCTTTATGATGATAAGGCAAACCACTTAAGCTTGAGTCCCAGAAGGCCTCATTTTCTTCATTAGTATTATAATGTGAAAAATTACAATACCTACATTTTAAAATTAATGCAGAAATATATGTATATACACATACATATATGTACATACACACACATATATACACATACACATACATGCACACACACATATATATTCATACACATGTAGATATATAAAATACACATATATGTTCACATATATATGATATGTGATCACATATGTTTATATAAGAAATATAATACAATTCAGATTTGATATATATGTGTGTGGTGTGTGTGTATGTGAAACAAAGAAAAAAACAAACAGGAAATAAAACATCTTCCAAAGCAAGAATTCTGTATTATTGTAAATGAATGAAAGTTGCTTGACACACAAAGTGGAGAAATTCTGTTACCTGTTCAATTACCAAATTAAAAGCAATTGACTATCCTTTCCAATATCACTTTATTCTACAGAGTTGGAAAGTGATTGTAAGTTTAGTAAGCTATATCTTTACTGCCAGAATTCTCAAATGATCCAGCAATGCTCTTGAGAATTTTGTCATAAAAGGATTTTGTAATAAAAGGTTCAGCTGCACCATTCACTTGACTCTGGAGAATGGTTACAAGATAACTTCATTAATGATTTCCCCCATCTCATTGCACAGGGCCTAACTAATCCTCATCAACACATCATTAAGCATTACAATCTAATGCAGGAATTTTGGGGTCTGTGGATCCCCAAGGGATTTAAGAAGAGGCATGAGGAAATCTATGAATGTAAATGGAAAAAAAATGATATCTTGATTTTCAATTATCTTTAATTAAGATTTAACATTTTTTATTGTAGGCAACAAACATAATTCTGAACAGGATCCCTAGTTTTCATTGCACTGCCAAGGGGTTCCATGACACAGGAAGATTCAAGAAACCCCAGTGTAATTGGGAATAATTGTGTGTGTTTCCATTATCCTGTTTTTTATTTTTATTTTTGCTTCCCTAAAACTTAGAACAGAATCTGGAACATCAGACGCATTTAATATTTTTTTTTTGACATTACTGATCATGAATGTATCCTATTCTTCATCTTATCTCTGAGAATTCCAAGGATATTTTGCCAAATTAATTAGACTTAATGAAGTAGAATATTGTTTACTTCATACCAAGGCAATGATGATGATTTTAATAAAACCTAAGTTTGCATTAAAAACCTTTCAATTCTTTTTTATTTAATTTAAATTTAAATCAATTATGTGGTATGTTACCATGGTTATTAAAGATCTAATCTTAGAGCACCCTGAACATAGTAAGTCCTTCAATATTGGTAGTGTGTATTTAATCCTATCATCTTAATTATTCTATGAATATCCAAATAGTAGGATAACATATTTGAAGTAGGGAAAACATTTTAAGTTAAATGGGATTTGGGGCACCTAGATGTACAGTGGATAGAATACTGGCCATGGAGTCAGAAGGAACTGAGTTTAAATGTGACCCCAACATTTAATAATTCCTAGGTATATGATCCTGACCAAGTTCCTTAACTCCAATTACCTCATGAAAAACAAAAAAAAAAAAAAAAAAGGAAAACAGGATTTTTGGCATCTCTCCAATTCATAACATAAGTAATCACCCAATCTTTTATAGTATATTGTTGATATTGTTTATATATATCTCAAATAGAGTCTCCCCTTGTTTGTTTTAAGTGATATCTATTAAGACTGAGCATCTAAGCCTCATGGAAAATTAGAATTTAAAAGGATCACATAAATGATCTGAGTTAACTCCTCCATTTCCATAAAGAGACAGCTTACATCAGAGATATAAGATTTATTCAAGGTCATGTTATAATTATAATTCATGTTTATATAATATTTAATATAATATAACTCATATGTATAAGGCATTTTAAAGCATGCAAAACTTATTTTTGCTTTCTTATAACTTGATTTTTACAAGATCCTATGGGGTAGATATTTTTTTCACATTTTTGAGATGGCAAATCTAAGAAGACTTAGAGATATAAATTGAATGGCTTAGGATCAAACTGAGTAACTGTAACAGTTAGGAATAAAATCTAGCCTTGCTGGCTCCAAGTGTATTTGGTTCCAAGCTGATGTATCAGCAAGTGATAGCTCTTGGTCTAGAACCCAAGATTCCTAGTTCAGTCTTCCTTTCTAATATATTAGAAGGCTGTTATTATGCAAATCCTAATAAAATGGAAACAATAAATACCAGGCTAAAAAGCCATAAAGAAGAACTTAACATTTTAAAAGCAATAGAAATTCAATGCAAAATATCTAAACAGAGCAATTATGATGCAAGCCGTTCTGTGTTCCAGCATGAGGAAATAGAGAAATATTTGTACATTATCTTGACATAGATTCTACAAAATAAATGAAACTGCAAATGAAAGGGAAATATTCCTTGAAAATATTAGAAAAATGTATTATAGCTTTTTTTTGCTTATAGTATAGGTTGGCAAGGATTCATAGAATCTAAAGTATGTTGCTCTTTATTCAATAGATTTTTTTTTCTTTTTTACCTAAAGAAGACTCCTCAGAATATGGGGTCCATATTTCTTTACTTAAATCGTGTCCTTATATGTTTTCTGTTGTATGCTCCAAAACAATGAAAACAGTTGTACTCAAACACATTTGTGATCTAGCTGGGTGGGAAATCTCACACAATATCTTTTACTCTCTGAGTCTCTTTATCTACGTTAGTAAAATGAGGATAATTGCATTCATTCAAAAGTCCTTATAGGACTGTGGCAATGAAAGCATTCTGTAGACCATAAAGGGTGCCACAAATGTGATCAATCAGTGAATGAGGCAATTAATTGATTGAGTACCAATGTCATAATTATGTTATACTTGATTTTTATCTTTGCAGTAAATGGTCACAGAATAGCAGATTCACAATTTGAGAATTGTAGTCATTCAACCCTTACCATAGAAATCTCTGCTATAACATACCTGAAGAACATGAACCTAGCCTTCGTCTGTAATCTAAAGAGCTCAATATACCTCAATGAAATTTATTCCATTTTTAGCAACTTTGTTAGAAGTTTTGTTGTACTCACTATTGATCAGAAAAATGAAAATTAAGACAACTCTGAGATACCACTACAAACTTGTTAGATTGGCTAAGATGACAGGAAAAAATAATGAGGAATGTTGGAGGGGATGCAGGAAAACTGGGACACTAATACATGGTTTGGTGGAGTTGTGAACAAATCCAACCATTCTGGAGAGCAATCTGGAATTATGCCCAAAAAATTATCAAACTGTGCATACCCTTTGATCCAGCAGTGCTATTATTGGGCTCATACCCCAAAGAGATATTAAAGAAGGGAAAGGGACCTGCATGTGCCATAATATTTGTGGCTGCCCTTTTTGTAGTGGCTAGAAACTGGAAAATGAATGGATGCCCATCAATTGGAGAATGGTTGGGTGAATTGGGGTATATGAATATTATGGAATATTATTGTTCTGTAAGAAATGACCAGCAGGATGAATATGGAGAGGCTTGGAGAGTCTTACATGAACTGATACTGAATGAAATGAGCAGAACCAGGAGATCATTATACCCTTCAAAAACAGTACTGTATGAGGATGTGTTATGATGGAAGTAGATATCTTTGACATAGAGAAGATCCAATTCAGTTTCAATTGATCAATGATGGACAAAATCAGCTACACCCAGAGAAGGAACACTGGGAAATGAGTGTAAACTGTATGCATTTTTGTTTTTTTCCCCAGATTATTTTTGCCTTCTGAATCCAATTCTTCCTGTGCAACAAGTGAACTGTTCAGTTCTGCACACATATATTGTATCTAGGACATACTATAACATATTTAACATGTATAAGACTGCCTGCCATCTAGGAGAGAGAGTGGAGGGAAGGAAGGGAAAAATTGGAACAGGAGTGAGTGCAAGGAATAATGTAAAAAAGTACCCAATCATATGTACTGTCAATAAAAAGTTAAAGTTTAAAAAAATTAAATAATAAAAAAGAGAAAAAAAAATAAGTCTTGCTGTGATTGTTTGTTAATTTGTAGTTTCCTCCCAGATATCAAAGCTTACATTTGAGTTTTTTTTTTTAATTTTTCATTGTTTCTGGTCCAGTATTTTGGGTTCAAATAGAACATTGATCTTTCTTCTACAATGTGGTTGTTCATCCTTCTTTTTCCAAAAGGACCAATGGTATCATTAGAGTGATGACTTGACCTACATGGCAACCATCCAAATACTTAAAGACATATTATATGTGAATTTTTCTCCCCTATTTTAAACATACCCAATCCTTTATGTTATTAGTTATAAGATATGTACTCAAGACCTTCAACAGCTTGATGCATCCCCTATCAGTTTATCAGTGTGTTTCTGAAAAAGTGGTATCCAGGAAAGGAACATAATATTTAGATGCAGTTTAACTATGGCAGAGTACAGAATAGCTATTACCTCCTTTCTTTTAGAAATTAAGCCTCTTTTAATACAACAATACCACAATAACATTTTTGGGCTACTGAATCACACTGCTGTTTCCAGATCAAGAACTTCAAGAACTTTTTCAAATTGCTGTTCTGTTCTGTAATTTTGAAGTAGACCTATTTTTAGTCATTAATTTAGTTGTTACTGTTGTTCATTCATTTGAGTTATGTTTGACTTTTCATGATCTCATTTTGAGTTTTCTTAACAAAGATACTGGAGTAGTTTTCCATTTTCTTCTCCAGCTCACTTTACAGATAAGGAAATTGAGGCAAATAGTATTAATGATTTGCCCAGGACTGCATAGCTGGTAAGTGTCCAAAGCCACATATAAACTCAGCTTTTCCTGATTTCAGGCATGGCACTCTATCTATTGTGCCACCTAGCTGTTTACATCTCCATACTAATTTTTAAATATGATTAAACCCCTTCATGAGGAGTTATAACCTATTTTCTATACTTTCAATGATGCTAATACTTAGTACATGATTTCTCATATTTCTTTGAGTTTCTGAGACAGCAAGGCATAATGGAAAGATTGTTTGATTGGGAAGAGGGACATTTAGGTTCAAATCCTGATTGCATAACTAATTAGCTATATGACTATGGAAAAGAAATTTAACCTCTCATTCTTTATGTCTTTTGTAAAATAGTAACTCAGCTGTTTACTCATGTGGTTGTTGTAACTCAAACTAGAAAATAGGTTAAGCGCTTTGCAAATCTAAAAATCATGTAATAGCTTATTCTATTAGTTTTGTATCTATATTTTGTATGTAAAATTACGTACATAATATGGGTTACAATTCATCCCAGCCTACTTTTCCTATGTGATCTTTTTCTATGTCCTTTCATATATCTTCTATAGTGATATATATATATATATATAAACACTAAAATCTTATATTTTGTGCTTTTTTTAGCATTCCATGTAATGATGTAACACCTGGACATTCTGTTTGTTTCTCCTGGGTCATTTAATTTAACTAAAATTTGTTAAGTGCTTTATGTTCATGATACCATGCTAGATTTTAGGGACAAAGAAAAATAAACCAGAATATTCAAAACAAAATAAAATCCCTGAAGCTGAAAGAAAAATTCTACTTATATGATACAACAATCAATTAAGTAGTCAAAAAGCATATAGAAAGTAAAGCAAAGTAATTTCTAGAGGTAGAGTGTGCTAGAAATTTAAGTGAGATGGGAAAAAATCTCAAGGAGAAAATACCTGAACTTGCTTTAAATCAAACTAAGGGTTTCTAGACAATTGAAGTAAGTATATTCTAGATATTAAAAACAAATTAAGTAAATGATGGAATGGCAAGATGAAATATTATGTACTGGGTATAGCTGATATGATTTTGTTTGGAAGAGGGAATATGTAAAAAGCAATCATGTGAAATAAGTCCAAAAATAAAGATGGGAACAAGAGTGTATTATCTCTCACCATATGACTTTCATTTTCTACATATATTTTGTGATTCTTGTCTCTTACATAAATCCTTTCATACTAGTAATTAATAAAATGTTAATGATTCTTCTACCACAATGATCATTTTCCATTACTTTTGGTTTCTTTACAATTTTAAATAAATAATAAATACACACACTCAACAGAGATGGCTTCTAGATAGCCTGGAAATTCACGTTTTAAATTTCTGACAGTTATACCCCATATCAAAAGAAGAGAATATTGTGGCACTCTGTTTCTTAAAATGCAGATTAGGTCTGATGTTACACTTCAAATAAATAAGAATCCTGGTATACATATATTGTAAGCAGAATAAAGCTAAATGAAAAGTATGTTGGCCTCTCTAATTTATTCCTTCTTTAGGAATATACTTTAGATATACACTAGATATAGTATTTATTTTAGAAGATTATGTTGTGTATTATTACTCAATCCATTTTTATAATTTTGAACTGAGATGAAAGTATTATCAGCCAATACAAAATGGTTTTTACAAATGAGGAAACAGACTGGCCGAGTTAATTGTGTTGCCCAGGGTCATGTAGTTAGGCAGTGTTTGAGATTAGATTTGAAGTCATGAAAGTGAATCCCTGAGTTTAGGCTAAATAATCTATTTATTGTGCCAAGTATCTATTATTGTGTATATAAAAATATCCAAATGATCCATTTGATTACAAATGTAATATAAAAAATTTAAACAAAAAAGAGATCTCTTCAAGTAAAATAATAATTATAATTCTAAGTGTGTATTCACTAAAACCAGGCAAACATTCTCTATATAAATTCTTTGGCTAGTCATTTCTTCATTCTCTTTCTATTCAAATCTTATTCAAAATAAGTGTATCTTATGAATTAGTGTTTCTAAATCAGGTTAGGGAAGTGAGACTGTATGAGATATAATAGCTAACTAGTTAAGACATTGTCATCCCGAACCATACAAATATTGAGACATTTTCTTCCAGAATAAATTACTTTCCCATAACATGTAAGTTAATATTTTTACCTACCAATTCTCATTAATCATAATCCCTTTGTGTTTGCTACATGTAAAAAAAGTCAATTATTTATACAGATGGTCCCTGAAAATGAAACACCCTTCAGCATAGAACCTAACAATTTGTAAGTTTGAAGTCCATGTGAGAGTTTCCTGCTCTAGACCATGGGGTCTTCTTCTTTTTCAACAGTTGTCACAGTTAATATCAGTGATGGTGTGACATTGTACACAAGATTTCTGATACGCTTCAACTTTTTCAACTTCTCCCAAGAGAAGGTTCTCTCTTCATACCCAAGGGAAAGAAAACAGTTATTAAAGCCAAAAGATCTAAGCCTAAGGCAATATGAGTTTACTTTTTCTTGGACATTTTTTCCTATAATAATTTCTGTACTTATTTTTGGAAAAAAAAGAATAAAATGAATTTAGAAAGTAGCCTAAACTAAACAATTTGCCATACAATAATTTGAAGAAAAGTGTTGATTTTCTTGAGACAGTTGATTTCAATGGGAGAGGGAGAAAGATTCTTGTGCTCAGCTTAAGTTATGATGTTCAGAGTAAGAAAATATCATGTAATTTATGCTTAAGAGTTTTGTTCAATTAAATTGAAAAGACAGGTTTGCTTTTTGGATTATTAAAGTTTGTATAATATGGTGATTAAAAGCAGAACTGTCTTAGTTTTGCAACAAAAGGCCTGTAATTTTTCTTTAGTTTAGGTTTTCTAAAAAAAAATAGTGTCTATTTGTTCTCTCTACCATAAAATAAAAATACTTTAGGGTTCCCTATAATATGGGTTTCAGTTAGAGTTTTTTCCTATTTATTTATTCTATCATTAAAAACAACAACAACAACAAAAAAGAAAACAAAAATTCCTTTGTAGTTACACTTATGATTTCTTGAAGTGGAGTTCTGAGAAACCAGACTTTTATAAATCCCATTGGGATTCAAGTGGAGCTTCTTCACTAATGTTTGTAAACCAAAGCACTCTGGCTCACACCAAAAGACAAAGAATAGTCCTAAGCTTCAGTTGTTTATTGGGATTTGATGGTTCTGAGTGTAAAAAGCAATTTTTTTTCTTTTCTGGCCAAAAACCCTGAGAGCCTTGCCCTCCCAGAATTATTCTTCTAAGTAAACAAATTAGTTCCTCTTTTCCTTCAATTTTTATCTAGCCTTATAAGTGAATTGGATTTAAGTAAGAAAGGAATGTGCAAGGTCAGCTGCCTCATTTTCCCCTCCAGAGCCATCTGGATCCAGCAGCCAAATGTAGATCAGGACAATTGGAGATGTCCCTGAATGCAATGGGAGACCTTGGCCTATTTAAACTAAAATTTTCAACAGGTCTCATTCTTCTGACATGATATGGACTACAGTGGCTGTTGGAGAGCTAACTCAGACCTGTAGAATATATCTCTTCATGTGAGAGGATGATAATGATACAAGAATATTGAGATGTAGTTGTGTTCTCTGACCTCTCTCCTCTTCCCTCTTGTCTCCAATTTATTTCCTGCCCAATCCACAAGGAAAATCTTCGAAGGCTGCTTTGCAACTCCTTCAAGTGTTATGATTCATAGCTGTGGAGGCTCTTGGAGAATTGACCTGCCCCTTCACTTAGACATGGTCCTTAACAATTCCCCATTTTTTGTTTTGTGGGAGTGTGATTATTTCCCCCCACACACAGCATGGTCAGTAAATTTATGCATTGGCTGTTATCCAAGTCCACATGCTATTATCTGAGTTTGTATGCTAAAGAGTACAAACAGCACTATTGCAGGTGTTGAATCTTGTGGGATGTCATGGAGGCAAATTTTCAAAAGGAGAAGAGGACTATAGTCAGAACAGGCATTTAAGTTTCTCATCAGTCTCCTGGCTTGGCCCTTTGAAGTATTGGCCCATTTAATTACCCTAAGAAAAAAAGTCTTACCAGGTCCTTCTCCCTTTCCTTTCCCACAGGTTACCAAAAAAAACTCTGGGAGGATCCTACTCACAAACAGCTATCAAGCACTGCTGCTTCTTTGTTTCTTGTGCCCCACATTAGGTGCCATAATATAGTGTGCTTCCTAGAGCCTCCAAATTGGGGTGCCAAAATATACAGTCTGGACTAGCTCTCTGGAGGACCTAAGGTTCAGTCTTGGTGTTAGTGAAGGAGTGAAGAAGACAGGAGACTCAAGAGGATGGTAAAAGATGGAGTCCTTATTTCAAGTTCTCTCAGCCCTTAAATACCTTGATTTAATTACATCATTACAACACACTAAGCATGTACCAACTAGAGAACCATTATAGCATCACATCACACTGAACAAGTGCTAACTATAGTAGTATTACATCACCACAGCACACTGTGCAAGTGCTAACTATAAACACCCTGCTACTGATATGTACATGCCTCTCTTTACAGTAAGTATCACTTGCTTCAAGTAGAACGCACAAGGTCAATCCCTCCTTGACTTCTCAGGAAAAGTGAGAGCACCAAAGTGGGGTGGGGAGCCAAACCAGATGTTGTCAGCAGGTTCCCTCTGGGCTTAAGGGTTTTATACCTCACCCAGAGCTTCCCATATACCTGCAGCCTTGTACAATCTGAGGCCACACTCATTCAGTGATTTAGGTCAGATGACTATGGAAAGAAAGAAGGGCCTTTTTGATCTGTTCTATAGGAGCAAAACACAATCTAAATAAATAAATCTGGGAGAGGAAGACCCTCAGGGTTTCTGACTAATGCAGAAATGACTGTCATCACCTCCTTGATTTCATGGTTTTGTGGGATGTAGAATACCCTTACCCAAAATTATCCCAAAATGGGATCCTCAGAGATCACTCAGTGGAAAGCAGAAAGATTGTTTATTAAAACCTTTGGAGGACAAGCCATTCTATCACAAGATAAGGGAAAGAGAAAGCTTGTGGTAGGAGTCTAAAGAAGTAGTAAAGATACACAGCTTTTATATAAGAGATGATATCACAAGTAATTGTGATTGAGAAGGGGAGGGGGAGGCATCTAATTGGTTGCTGCTCTCCTGACAGATTGGAATGGAAGGTTTTTGTTTCCCTGAAATCACCTGATTTCTAGGAAACAGAAAATCAGGCCTTCAGGATTCAGCTATAGCTGGCCAAGGCTCAAGTAAATATGGGCCTACACATATACAGGTCATAGAGGAAACACAGAAATAATGAAAATAAAATACAGAAAAAGAATTTACACATTCCTGTAAGTTCTTTACCTTATCTCTCTATTCCACACATGGTCCTCTTGGACAAGGAAGAACAAACTATAACAACCTATTCTTAAATCATTAAATAAGTGTTGCCTCAGATAAACTAAGACCTGGGAGAAATCTTAACTTAAAAAGATCAAGGTCAGGGGGTAGGAGTGGATGAAGGGGTATGTTATGGGTGAAGAGCTTAGAGGAGGGGGTGCCAAGATGGCTGAAAGAAGCAAGAAATTGCAGGAAGTCTTCCCAGTTTCTCTTCAAAACAACATTAAATCAAGCCTCTAAGTAGATTTTGGAGTGACAGAACCTATAAAAAGACAGAGTGAAACAGTTTAAGGTAACTTAGAAGGACCTCAGGAAAGAGCTGTGTCACTTAAGTAAAAGAGAAATACAGCTCAGCTCAGCCCAGTGCAGCAGGTGTTTGTAGGCGCATCAGCAGAACGCTCATAGCCATAAAACAAATCAACAACTGAGGCCCTTCAGTCTTGGGTTAGCAGACAAGGACCATAGCACAAAACTTAGAGGCCTCCAACCCTGGTACAGAAGGACAACTGCTAGCCTGGGAACCCAGAAAACAAAAGGCATGATTAGAATGTGTCACCCCAGTGCAGTGAGCAAATCAATACCTGACTCTCCAGGGCATGAAGTCAGCTCTGGTGAGGGTTAGGAGTGGAGGAGTGGTTTAGCCTCTCATCTAGAAAACCATTATATATTCCCTGGAATCTGAGAAAAGATAATGTAGGGATTAGGTACTATTGGGTGAATATGAATGATAGTCTCATTAATTGTCTTAAATTCTTGAATCATTTTTGGCTTTTTAACAGGAAAATAGGGGTATTACAGGGAGATTAGCATAGAATCAAAACCTAATATTTTGGAAACTTTTCAATCAAGATTTGCAATCCTTCTAACACATTAGATTCTCCAATGGGCATTATAGCTGGAATAGCAAAAGTTATTGACCCTGGGATTCCCTTGTTTCAGATTGAGGAATCAACTTCCTCTTAGATTTAAGTGAAATATGGGAGGGCCTAAAGGGAAATGTTAAAAAAAAAAACTCCCAGAGGTCTGAGAAGGGAGAGTTTCACCACCAGATCTCATCCCAATAAGAGGTCTGGGCAAGAAGGGAGAATAAGAAAAGAATGTTTAAACAAAAGGACCTTGAAATGACAGGGTAGAGAGAAGGTCTCAAAAACATTTTCTATTTTTCAATCCTCACTACCTTATGGGGTGCTGGGCATGTAGAAACTCACCAATGACCCAGCAAGCCTTTATGAAGGCTTCTGGGTGCACCAGGTAAAGGAATAAAAAAGTAAAAGAAAAGAGGCTTACCTTGAAATGGAGAAAGTATCGATTCAGTTATTATTCCTATACAGATGATTCTCAGATTCATTGTTTAGTCTTACTCTCTTCTATCTCCATTGGAGATCACCATTGCATTACTATTTGCTTAATCATCTCAAACTCAATTTCTAATAGTTATCTTAGAATTAACATGCCCAACTAAATTATTTACAGTTTTATTTTCTATGTGTTTCATTTGTCCATAATTACTTACATTCTATCTCCCCTTCCTTCCATTAGAGTGTAAGCTTCTTGTAGGCAGGGACTGTTTTGGCCTTTCTTTGTATCTCCAGAACTTATTTGTGTGCAATTCTTTCTGACTTCATAGGCCAAGTCATGTCAGTTTCTTCTATGCACCATTATCTCTCAAGGTCTTTCTAAACTCATGTTTGTTACTTCCATTATACTATCCATCTCTACTATTTTTTTTGTCTTTTTGCCTTCAATATTTCCCAAAACCAAGGTCTTTTCCAATGACTTCTGTCTTTTCATTATGTAGTGAAAGTATTAAAATACTTGTTTTGATATTTGTTCTTCTAAGGAATAGTGTGAATTAATTTCTTTAAGTATTGGCTTATTTGATATTGCTGTTTAAGGGATTCTGAAAAGTATTCGTCAGCACCACAATTCAAAAACATTGAATCTTTTGAACTCAGCTATATATTCTGGCACATAGTACATAACAAACACTTTTGGAGTTGACTTTAATAAATGATGAAATATATCTGGGAAAACAATATGTTGTGTCCTGACAATATATAGTGTCAAAATATATGTTATATTAGGAATATATCACATCAGATGGAGAAATTCTAGTTAAATAGATCTCTGATGATCTGTGAGAAGTAGTAATCTAGCTTCTATTTAAAGATTTCTAGTGAGTTTTCCTAATTGATAATCCAGAAAAATCAGTAAGTATTCCTGAACATTATTTTTTGTTCTCGTGGGGGAGAGATGAATGGAAGTTTTGGTAGGTTAGTGTAGTTCTGATTAGCTTTCTGGAAGTATTCTGGAATGGGTCTTGGTTTCAGTGGAAGAATGCAGTTCAGGAGAGCCACCAGGAGGCTGATCAAAGATGGAATATTCCTCTTCCAGTCCTTGTTGGTCCTTATATACCCTATTATAAGTACATCATCATAGGTGTCAATCTTGTAGAATAGGTGTCAACTTGTAGAACTATACTAAGTACACATAAACTAGAGAATCATGATCTTAATTCTACTGAGTTAACACTTTGTTTTAGGATTAAATCAATCATACTGAGCTAGAGAACTATTAATCACCATACTGAGCTAGCTAACAATTGTCTTATCAATTCCTCTGAGTTAACACCTTGTTTCAAGTATGCTTTCCAGATTTCTGGCTCTCTACAGCTTATGCTGATTATCTTTAATGTGATATGTAACATAAAAATATACTTGGATTCAAATGACTTGGACTTCAGTTCCAAAACTGAGGAAAGAAACCGACAAATCAACCCTTCTTATCCTAACTTCAGAGTATCAGTTGATCTAATTCTCATATTTTGTTGAAATCCTGTTTTCTAATGACTTTACCTGTTGTAATTAGTCTTGTCCTCTAATTAATCAGAACAAATATCATTTTTCTTCCAAAGGAGAAATGTTCCTCCCACATACTTGAAGACAGTCATTATGTCTCTGATCAGTTTCCTCTTTTCCTGACTAATTAAATTATTTTTTTCCAATGGATTCTTGTGTGGCATGGCCTCTTTTCCTCTCATTTTTGCCTTCATTATTCTTTTCTGCACACTATGCCCCATAAAATGTGTGAACTATAATAGAACAAATTACTTCATGCATATAGTTTGACCGGAAAAGAATAAAGAAGGACCTATAATGTTGTTTATTCTTGATAGAATAACTAACTTAAAACATACTTAAAGTGTATTAATAATTTTTTTTTTTTACAACTGTGTCACAATATTGAATCCTTTTGCCCTCCAAGTGTTTATTTTTATTTTTTTAAAGGAATGGCAATTTTTTCTTTTGCTTTCCTGGCTCTCAAAAAATCTTTCCCATTTGCATCACTATAGAAATTGCATTGTGGTTAGGGTGCCTTAAAGACCACATACTATTTTGTATATCAAAAGGATTATGGGAAATAAAAATGTGCTTTGATGTTGGTCTGCCATCGAAGTTTATCTATTCACAGAGTGCCCTTTGTTCTTTGGCCCTATTCTTTTTCATGTCTCAGCCTGAATGGGAAAATGAGATCTTCACTTAGCAGCATGCTTCTTGTAAATCTGTAAGAATTCATTCACATCATCAGGGGACTCCTGAATCACTAGTGTTCCTCATGGATGTCAATGAGAATGATGTCAAACACAGCTTTATTTCTTGTGGTAGCCAGTCTTCCAGCTTTTTCCATGACAAGGGCCACTGTGTTACACTCATATAGGAGTCTCAGCTTTCCTTCATTGCCAACAACAACAAAAAATGTGGACAGGATACAAAAAGATTCCTCCACACGCTGGTGTTTGGTGTACATCTGCCAATATGGAGCACTATAAAGAACTGTGGTATCCTGGAGAAATTTCTTCTTCTGGATATATTCTGTTATTTCAGGATCAAAGTCCCTGGCATAGCCCTCATCAAGACTATAGATATTGCCTTTTTTAAATCTTCACATCCTTTTCAACCAAAATGAATTCCCAAATAGCTGGATCCAGCACAGAGCAATTGACTCCATATGCCATAGCCAGCACTAACATTATGGCACTGCCACAGAGTGCATACCCAGCAGCCACTAGATTCTTGCCAGGCTGAGGAGAAGGCTCACCAATTGAAGTCTTTCTGTAGATACCAAAACAGTTCCAGTATGCAAGGCATTTTTAATCCAGAGTAATAAAACCAAACATATATTTACCCCTTTTCTTCTGTTTCTATTGTTATGACATTTTTATCTTCTTCTGATACAAGAACACAGGTAGCAAAGGATGACTTTAGCATTTTAATAACTAGGTCACTGAAGAGAACGTCCAGTTTCTTTGATCACAATAATATTGGTAGAGCCAACAATTTTATAGAGATTGGCTATGCCTCTTTCCACACCACAGAGGAGATGATTTTGACAGTGGTGCAGAGTTTGTTAAACAACAGTCATCTCACCAATGCCCTTGGTTTTTCTGCCCTCCTCCATGAAGAAACAGGTCAAGTTATTGATATTACTGTCAAAGAGACTTGTCAGTCACAACTGGGTCTGAGAAGTGAATGTCCTTAAGGCAAGAGAAGTCCTGAACTTAGTAGGCAATTGGAGAGAGTAGAGTAGGGAGTCTGAGCTGCTCTCTGCATGCAGATGTGTGCCCCTCCAAGTGTTTACAAAAACCAAAAAACTGGCCATCCCCCACGTCTATTAATATTTATAAATTAGTGGTATTGTTGCAAGCTCACTTTTCATGAGGAACTTTAATTATCTTTTAAAAATTAAATTTTATTATTCTAACATTGAACAGGCATTTATTAGGTGTCTATGGTATATTAACTACTGAGATCAAACAACTTAAACTGTTAACATTATGTTGCAGAAATGTTCTATTTGTTTCATTATGATAATCCTGAGATTTTCTTTGGTGAATTTCTACATGACTACTTTGTATGTGGAGATTTGTTTTGGTTTTTTTTCATAGTAATTCACCTTGAATAATTTAAATTTAACATTTATTAAACTTTAGAGACAAAAGTATAGCTAGTGAGACAGTATCTCTATTTCACCAAAGTTAAAATAAAGGAATCTCAGCCATATAAAACATAGAGTATACCATAGAATTCTCATAACTGAAGTAATATTTACTCCTTAAAGAGTTCTACCTGATTTTAAAGTTATTTATGCCTTTTCAGACTATACTTAGAAAGTACAGTGTTATAATATTAGCATCAAAACAGGAGAGTCATTGTGATGGAGTGAAAAGAGGACTTGTATTAATATCCTGTTTTTGTTAACACCTATGTGAAAGGTCATGTAGGCAATTTACTAAGATGTTTTTGAGCACTAACTTTATAATCCTGTGAAGCAGAACCCAGCCTCCCCAAAAAGGTTAACATAAGAATGTTGGTAAGGAGGATTAATATAGATGAACATTTTCTGACATTATATAATCATGAATATCTACATACATAAAAAATCCCTGGATTCAAGTTAATTTGAAAGACCATTTCATAAGGTGTCTTGGTACAAGGTAGTAGTTACTATCACCATCATCTGTGGCTAGATGATGGGTAAACTTGTTAAGAAAATGCATTGCTTTCTATTCACCACCCTCTAACCCTTCAGTATCTCTTTATTTATCTACTAAAATGATGGTGGAGTTTTTTATCTTAAGGATAAGAATTTACTTGCAAGAAAAAAAGGAAAAATAGTACCATACTACTATATTTAAATAAATACAGGAACTGAAAATATATCCTGATCTACACATAAATCTAGGGTCATGCAGTCCCACTAATGCACTCAGTATCTGTGGGGAAGAATGAACATACACAAAAACTTGACAAGGTTTGTGATTGAGAAATATACATGTGCCTAGGGCAATCCACAGCTCTGGAACTTTGAACTTTGATGCCCTTGTTATGTATCAGTAATTATCCATAAAAGTTCCTAGATGATTGTAGTTTCTATGTTAAAAAAATATTTGAGCTGCTTTAGCAGCTGAGTTGATCTATGCTGAGCTTACCAAATGGGCATAATACCTCATTCAAACCATATAGTCATCACTTCCAGATGTAAATTTTGCTCTTGCTATTCTATCTGTCATTTCCTTTCTGTCTCTCCTTTTATCTTTCTGGATCCAGATACCAGATTCTTTCTTCACCTTAGCTTATGATTAGTAACCAAATTTCATCTTATAGCTATAATCAGATGACATATATTTGTCCCACAAGCATCTCATAAATATAGCAAGTCTGATGTCCATGTCTCTTTAGTATACACATTAAAACAGTAACAACTTCCCCAGAATGAGTCAAAGTAAATCTGTTCCTTTTCTTACTTTGAGAAAAAGATCTGGATATAGGGACACACAACTATAATTTCAGTTATTAAAGGAAGCTTAGGCTTTTGAAATGATTGAGTTCATGAATTCAAGGTGAATTAAGGTTTATTTGAGCCTCTGGGATTTAGAGGGCCACCAGACTGTCTAAGGAAAAACCAACTGATCATGTTTGAAAAAAACATAGCAGTGTTGTTGCTGTCCTGAAAAGTATTAAGATTGAGCTATAAGTGGCCTCTTCTAGGTTGGGGAAAACTGAGAGACCATCTCAAAAAAAAAAAAAAAAAAAAAAAGACTCAGTAGAGCAGACAGAAAACTCTAAAACAAGCCATTTTAGATGAAATGACAAATCCTTAAAGAGACATTTACCTTATAAATGTAGTTCTTTATGATGATTGAATTGATATGCCATTGATATGGCTGAAAGCAAAGTTTATTAAATGTGTATTGATTATGTACAATTTTTGTCAACTATACCATTTATAAATTAAGGAAGAAACTGATATGAAGGCTCTTTTCATCTCCCTATTCTTTCTAAACTGTTTATTATAATATAGAATTTCTGTTTCAATTCTGTTGTCAATAATTTCAGTGCTTTCTACTGGTGATTTTAAGGTCAAAACCCCAGCTCACCCTGGCATAGTTCCCAGCTTTCTTCACATGTTACTGAACCACTCATTTAAACTCTGTAGTCCCACAGACTCCATCCTTGACATAATAATATATTTTCACAACTGAAATATTTTCTGTTTGTCATCAGGAAGGCTATAGTTCCACTGGCAGAAGAACCAGGGTCTGTCTCAAGACCTTTCAGTAATCCACTTAAAAGCTTTCCTTTTACCCTTTGTTCCTTTTGTTCTTAAGACTACGGAGAGATGGGAAGAAAAACATACAGAAAAGTTTGAATATTCAATCAAATGAGGTATCTTTAAACCAAATATTTTAACCCAATAATTCATTCCATGGAAAACTGATTAAACCTAGAATGACACAACCTGTTTTCAAATACTAGCTTCGATGTAAATGAAGGTAACCTAGCTGTACCAGCCCTAAAACTACATTATAAAGTAGTAGTCATCAAAACCATTTGGTACTGGCTAAGAAATAGAGTAGTTGATCTGTAGAATAGGTTAGGCTTATAAGACACAATAGTCAATGACTATAGTAATGTAATGTTTGATAAACCCAAAGACTAGCTTCTGGGACAAGAATTCACTATTGGCAAAAAATTGCTTGGAAAATACAGAAAGTAGGCATTGGCCAACATGTAACAACTTATACCAAGATAAAATTAAAATGGGTTCATGATTTATTTATGCTTTATTTTGACAAAAATTGCTTTATGAATCATTTTTGGAGAGGAAAAAATCAGAGCAAAAGGGAAAAATCATGAGAGAGATTAAAAAAAAATAAAGGAACATAGCATGTGTTGATTTACATTCTGTCTCCTTAGATTTTTTTTTCCTAAATGCAGGTGGCATTTTCTATCCAAATTCTATTAAGATTGCTTTGAATCACTAAACCACTGAGAAGAACCAAAGCTTTCATAGTTGAGCTTCACACATCCTTGCTACCACTGTGTACAGTACATTCCTAGTTCTGCTTATTTCACTGAACATCAATTCATGTAAATCATTTCAGGCTTTTCTAAAAATCAGCTTCCTTATTTTTTACAAACAATATTTCATTGTCTTCATATACCACAACTTATTCAGTCATTCCCTGATTCATGTGCATCTACACATTTTCCAATTCTTTGCTACCACAAAAAGAGCTGCTACAAACATTTTTGAACATGTGGGTCCTTTTCCCTCCTTTATGATTTTTTGGGATATAGATCCAGTATTGGCACTGGTAAGAAAAAGAGAATACACAGTTTTATAGTCATTTGGGCATAGTTCCAAACTTCTCTCCAGAATGGCTGGATCATTTCACAACTCCACCAACAATGCATTAGTGTTCCAGTTTTCCCACATCCCCTCCAACATTTATGTCTATCTTTTTCTGTTATCTTTAATAATCTGAGAGGTGTGAGGTGGTATGTCAGAGTTTTTTTTTTCAATTCGTATTTCTCTAATCAATAGTGATTTAGAGTTTTTTTTCACATGAATATAGGAATCAAAATGCTCAAGTTCAATAATGACTTTGATGTTTATTTAGGCAAGATTACTATACATGAACAGGCACTTTATTATCCAGAATTTCTGTTTCTTCAAGTTACAAATGTATTCCTAAAAAGAGGGCTAAAATACATTGCTTATGTTACTGTTTCCTAGTACAGCACTATCTTAGAGACCTAAGACCAGTAGTCTAGAAGGTTAAAAAAAAATCTGTGAACTATCACAGATTCCATGACTAATGACAGAATAGGTGGGAAAACATCATTATTATTTACAATGTGGCCCTGTCCCTAAGGAAATACACAGGGACTCCAGAGGTGGAATGAAGATGGCAGGGTAAAACCAGGAAGTTTTGAGCTCTCCCAGTTTCCTTTGAAAACTACATGAAACCAAACCTCTGAACAAAGTCTGATAGAATGATACCCCTCATCATTAAGGAGTAATAGGTTGTGAGTGGGATGAGTAAAAAAAAAACAAAAACAAAGCACTATGAAGATCAGGATGCAAAGAGAGAATAAAAGTATATATGGGGGAAAAGTAAGATGGAGGGAAATACAGAGCTGAAAATCATAACTGTAAATGTGAATAAGATGAACTCTTCCATAAAATGAAAGTAAAAAGCAGAATGAATCAATAAATAGAATCCTACCACATGATGTTTATATTAAACACATTTGACACAGAGACAGATATAGAATAAAGGTAAAAAGCTGGTGCAGAATTTGTTAAGTTTGGTTGAAGCAAAAAAGCAGGGGAAGCAATTCTAATCCCAGATAAAGAAAAAGTAAAAATAGATCTTATTAAATATGATATGAAAAGAAAATATATTTTGATAAGGGGAACTGTAAACAACTAAGTAGTAATAAATTAATAATATTAAATGTATATGCATCAAGTGGTAGAACAGCCAAATTCCTACAGAAGATTTTAAGCCAATTACAGGAAGAAATGGGCAGCAGAACTGTATTAGTTTATTCTATCAAACATTTAAAGAACAATTAATTCCACTATTATGTAAACTATTTGGAAAAATAGGTTTAAAAGGAGTTCCACTAAATTCTTTCTATGACACAAATATGGTAATGATGGCTAAATCAGGAAAAGCCAAAACAGAGAAAGAAAATTACAGACCAAACTCCCTAATGAATATTTATGCAAAAAATTTAAATAAAATATTACCAAAAAGATTACAGTAATTTATCAGTGGGATAATCTTATGATCAAGTGGGATTTATACTAGGAATGCAGGGCTGGTTCAATATCAGGGAAACTATTACCATAATCAACCATATCAATAACAAAACCAACAGAAATCATAAGATAATCTCAACAGGAAAAGATTTTGACAAAATATAATACCCATTCCTATTAAAATCATTTCAGATCATTGGGATAAAAGGAGCTTTTCTTAAAATAATAAGTGGTACCTAGCTAAAATCAATAGCAAGCATTATTTGTAATCAAGAGAAGCTTGAGACATTACCAATAAGATCAAGGCTGAAACAAGAATGCCCATAGTCACCACAATTATTCAACATTGTACTAGATATATTGGCTTTAGCAAAAAGAAAAGATAAAAAATAAAGTAATTAAAATAGACAATGATGAAATAAAGCTATCACTCTTTGCAGATGTTATTATGATATACTTAGAAAATCTTAGAAAATCATTTAAAACCCCCCTTGAAACAATTCACAGGTTTAGCAAAGGTGCAGGATATAAAATAAACCCACACAAATCATCAGCATTTCTGTATATTACTGACAGAGCCTATCAGAAAGAGATAGAAACAGAAACTTCACTTAAATGTAAGCAAAATAAAATATTTGAGTGTCTACCTACCAAGAAAAACTCAGGAACTATATGAACACAATTACAAAACACTTCTCACATAAATAAAGTAAGATCTAAGCAATTGGGAAAATATCAATTGTCATGGGTAATCTGAGTTAATATAATACAAATGACAAATCTGCCTAAATTGGTCTACTTTTTCAGTGCCATACAAAACTGCCAAAAAATTTATTTTAGAGAACTAGAAAATATACTAACAAAAGTTATCTGGAAGAACAAAAGGTCAAGAATATCAAAGAAATTAATTATAAAAAATACAAAGATCATAGCTTAGCAGTACCAGACCTAAACTATGTTATTAAGTAGCAGTCAAAAAAAAAAAAAAATTGCTACTGGCTCAGAAATAGAGTGGCCAATCAGTAGAATAGATTAGATACACATAATACAATAATCAAGGTCTATAGTAATCTAGTATTTGATAAAACCCCAGACTCCAGTTTCATGGATAAGAACTCAGTATTTGACAAAAATTGCTTGGAATAGTGGAAAATAATGTCAGAAATTTGGCATAGATCTATACCTCACACCCCATACCAAAATAAGATCAAAATGAGTACATAATGTGGACACAAAGAGTGACACCATAAGCACATTTGGAGAGCAAGAGATAATTTATTTATTGTATTTTTGGAGAAGAGAAGAATTTATGACCAAAGAAGGACTAGACAACATTAGGAAAGGCAAAATAGATAACTTTGATTACATTAAATTAAAAAAGTTTTGCAGAAACAAAACCAACAAAAACAAGATTTAAATGGAAATACAAAGCTGTGGAAAATTTTTATAGTCAGTGTTTCTGAGAAATATCTTATTTTTAAAACGCATATAAAACATTTTAAAAATATTTTTAAAACATTTTAAAACATTCTGTGTCAAATTTATAAGAATACAAATCATTCCCCAATTGATAAGTGGTTAAATGATATAAATAGACAATTTTCAAATGGGGAAATTAAAGTCATTTATACTCATATGAAAACTTGTTCTAGGGTCAGCTAGGTGGCACAGTGGATAGAGTACCAGCCCTGAAGTCAGGAGGACCTGAGTTCAAATCTGACCTCAGACACTTAACACTTCCTAGCTGTGTGACCCTGGGCAAGTCACTTAATCCCAATTGCCTCAGCAAAAAGAGAGAGAGAGAGAGAGAGAGAGAGAGAGAGAGAGAGAGAGAGAGAGAAAAGAAAAGAAAAAAGAAAACGTGCTCTAAATCACTATTGATTAGAGAAATTCAATTTAAAACAACTCTAAGGTACCATCTCACACCTCTCAAAATGGTCAAGAGGACAGGAAAAAATAATGATAAATGTTGAAGAGGTTGGGGGAAAACCAAGACATTAGTGCGTTATTGATGGATTTGTGAAATGATACAGCCATTGTGAAGAGCATTTTGGAACTATGCCAAAGGGCTATCAAATTGTTCCTAGTAGTGTCATTACTGGGTCAGTATCCCAAGGAAATCATAAAGGAAGGAAAAGGATCCACATGTGAGAAAATATTTGTAGCATATGTTTTTGCAGTAGCAACAAATTGGAAAATGAGTAATGTCTATCAATTGGAGAATAACTGGACAAGTTGTGGTATATGAAAGTAATGGAATATTATTTTTGTATAAAATGATGAACAAGTTGATTTTGGAAAGGCCTGAAAGATTTCCATGAATTGGTGTTGAATGAGACACACAGAACACAGGAATTCATTTTATACAATAACAGCAAGAATGTGCCATGATAAACTATGAAAGACTTAGTTCTTCTCAGTAGTTCAGTGATCCAAGGTAATCCCAATAGGTTTTGTATAGAAAATGCCCTCTGCATCCAGAAAATCAAATATGGTGGCTGAATGTATATCAGCACATACTATGTTTACTTCTTTTCTTTCTGTTTTTTTCCTTTCTCATGGTTTTTCCTTTTTGTTTGATTTTCCCTCCCAATATGATTCATAAAGCAATGTATATTAAAAAATAAATAAATTGTTTTTAATTAAATTAAATTATATAAGAAGGAAATATATGGGAATTTTTCAAGAGTAATGAAGCAGAAAAATTTATTAAAATATTAAATGAAAAATGGACATTCAATAAACTCACAGACTTTTAAGATTTTGTCTCAAACAAACCTGAACTTGGTAGAAAATTTAACATATAAGAGCCAAATTCAAAGGCGAATGTAAAGAAATTAATAAGGACAAATAAATTATGTTTTATGTGTGGAAATGTAAACCATGTAATGTGTAAGATTGACATTAGTAATTGGGTATTTCATAAAAGATTGAGGTAGAACAGAGTATGAAGTCATTCTAAACAGTAAAACCATTTGACAAAATATAAAAATAATAATTATGCTATATGAATGAGGTGTGATAACTAGAACCAACTAAAAAAAATAGGGGAGAAGACCTGGTAATTCTGAAAACCTACTCATATCAAAATTGGTTTACACAGAAAAATCATACATACATAACACATACAGTAATGAAGCTTCTTTAATCTCATATTTTTCATGAGCAAAAAATTTGTGTAGTCAAAAAATATTTATAAATAGAATATTTCATTTGTCATCCTTTTAATGATTTTTTTGTTTTATAATGTGTATTCTATATTGGTATAAAAGTTATTGCATTTCATTTTAAAATAATAAATATACATCTTTAGAAGTATATATTCAAATTTTTTTTACTGATTAGGTAAACAATAAAAAAGTCTGGAGATTGGAGTTTCAAGCTTTTAAGAAACTAAATCAGAGTAAAGAAGAACTTCGTTTTCATTTGAGTTTACATGGAATTTTGAATACTAGATACTCATATTGTTCCACTTTCAACCCTTGTTGATCTTGCCTTTAAAAATATCATATAGAAAATATAATTGTGGTTTTTGTCTTATAAAGGCAGCATCATTATTTATTTACAGCTTCATTTCATGGGAATGAGGTAGTAAAAACTCAAATATAAACATTACTCACACATTTTTACGTATTTTTCATCCACTGATGGTTTCTTTCATTGTCTTGGCATCTCAAAGACAGTCAGAGAAACTTAATCTTTGGCCTATCCTACCATTCTAGAAAAACTTGTATCACTGGAATTCTTACAGTGTGTTTGTCTCAGGGCTGATACAATAAAATTCAAATATTCTAATGCCTATTCGAGTATTGGCCACAAGGTGATATACTCATTGTTCTCAGTCACCCATGAAACTGTCTGTGAAGTTTAAAATTTTGTCAGTAGAGAAAGCAATGAAAATTTCAGATCTTTGGAAGGCTACAGGAAAAGATATATGTGAAATTAAATACATATGTTGAAAATATTTAAATATATGTAAAAATTGAATTTAAAAATAAGTATAATGGTTCAATTTTAGGCAAAGGTCCAATATGTTTTTATGCCTTATTATAAATTGTTATTTTCTAATGATTACATATGTGTATTTATATATAGGTATGTATGCAGACACACACATATTTGTAGATGTTTTACATATGTGTATATATGTGAACACTTTTGCATGTATTTTATTTTCTGAAAAGAAAAATAATTGTTAGATTCATTTCCACATATATATTGAATTATTGGAAGAGATTTTATTTCATGGTACAATTTGAAAATCCATAAGACAAAATAGTCCATAATTTTCATTAAAAATTTTAGTGATAATAATAACGTTTAAATAGTATGTTATAGTTTACAGAATGCTATGTATTAAAACAGCCCTGGAAAATTGGAGCTATTTATTATCTCAATTTTAATAGATGAGACAACAGAATCAATTAAAAGTTATGTGATTCATCCAGAATCACACAGCTAGTGAGTATTTAAGGTAATCTTTGTATTCATTTTTATGATTCAAAGTTTCAAATTCTATTTATTGTACAATCTTTTTGCTTTAGTTATATTTTCTTATTTCTTTTAGCAGTTTAGTGGTTCTTATTTCTTTTAGTAATATCATATTCCACCTTTTGTACTTGAAAGCACCAATGCATTGTTTGTTTAAATTGCCATTTTGTTCATGTATACAGATTTTTCAAATCCAATTGGCCGTAATAAGCAATGGTTTTTGAACTAAAGAGGAACATCACTGTACATATTTGTCTCAGACTTATTCCTTTTACCTTTGCATTTTTCCAATCTCCAAAACAACATCAGACAAAACATTTACAAACATTTGGACATGTGTATAAAATAATATATCCTCAGCACTTCAAATGCCAAGAATAAGGAAGCCAAGCAATTCAAATTTGAAAGTAGAAATAAATACAACAAATCAGATTTATTCCCATATATTAGAGAGAAGACTGATTACAGCAACAAGATGTTGCACTGAGAATATTTGCTAAGCATAATTTCCATTGACATAAAACTTTATATAATAGTTTACTGAGTAATGAATCCTACTTAAATGTCAGGTTATTGACAGGCTCTGATTTATCCCCCCAATCAGAAATGGCAAGTTTCTAAACAATCATAAGTAATATTACCCATGAACTAGCTGTGAAGCTATTGTATGGAAAGAATACCATGCTAAGTCTTTGTAGTAAAAAAAGACATTTGCAATATATTAAGAAAATTTATAATTGGAGTAGAGGAGGAAGAAAAGAATGCTGAGCAAGTGGGGGAAGTAAGATCAAGAACATCTATGGGAGTCTTAAAAAAAAGAAAATACAATGTGTCATAGACTTCAGGTTACACTGTATCTTATCACCAGGCACCAATTCCTTCACTAATTACAAAAACATTTCCCTATGTATTCCATATTTCTTAAGCCTTCAGAAGTGACTTTCACTTTTTCTCCAGGACACCTTGATTTCCCACTGAATGCCCTTGCAATCACTTATATCTGATCTATTACATTGGTCTTGGTCTTTAATTGGTCTTTAAATCAATAACTCTCAGCTGCTCAGACACCATTGAACTTCATCATAAATTATATTTCTTGATCTTTAAATGAATATGCTGCTATAAAGCTTGCATGTTTTGTAGTTATCCAAAAGCCTTTAGTGAAAATAGATATTTTCCAGAAAAGATTGTGAGGAATTTCCCTGTAAGAGATTTGAGGAAAGCTGCAGAAAGAGAGATTTGCCAATGATGATAGTTGTGAACATGAGGATGAGGATAAGCATTTATACAGTACTTTATGGTTTGCAAAGTATTCTAAAAGTACTATCTCATTTTATGCTCATAAAAACCCTGAGAAGTAGATGTTACTACTGTCACCCCTATGAAGAAATGAAGGAAGATAGAAATTAAATATTTTGCCCTGGGTCATGTAGTTGGTTAGTGGATGAGAAAGGATTTGAAGTTAGGTATTGAGGACAAGAAGGAGGTTGATGCTGGTGATCAAAGTAGTTAAAATTGCTTCCTCATTATCAGTAGAATAGTCATAAATGATGGATATTTTGGAGGATGGGAAAGGGCACAAGAACTTTTAAGAATCATTAAGTAAAACATGGTATTAGTTCTAATCTTTACCAATGGAAGGAGTACTCAAACTTGTAAAATCACGTGTTCTCAAGTGTTAAATTATATTATAATCAACAATCTGTTTATGATAAGTGGAATAGGGACTTGATTTGTGATTTCATTGTTAGAAAGAACTACCATATGAAGAAACTCTAGTTTAGTGTAATCCTGAAAACAAATAACAAAACAGACATATCTAAGCATTTTTAACAAAAAGACCTCAATGGAATATTTGATACAAAAGATTCATAAGTAATATAAGGAAATTATTGAAGACTAATTGTAACACACCAAAAAAGCTAAACTGTTTACTTATTATATGTGAAAATGTTAGCATTCTACCAATTAAGGCTTATACTTTCTTTTCAACTTATATACCTAGAAGCTTGCCTAGAATACTGAATTCTTAAGTGTCCAGGTTTATAGCCATTATGTGTCAGAGAAACAATTTGAACTCAATTTTTCCTAGTTTTGAGGTTAGTTTTTCTTCTACTGTTTTATATAGTCTTTTACTATAAATGATAAAACAATTTTCAATAAAATATTATTCAATAAAATATTTAAAATATTAATGATTAATTAAAATATCATATTAAATTATTACTTTTCTAACTCTTCACTCATCAAATTATGGTATAGAAATAAACTGGGGTTTTCACATCACTGCAAAAAAGTTCTAGTTTTGGAAGATTTTTAAAAAGTATGAGAAGTCTGTCTCTGTCTCTGACTCAGTTTCTCTCTGCCTCTGTCTCTGTCTCTGCCTGTCTGTGTCTCTGCCTCTGTCTCTCTGTCTGTCTGTCTCTCTCTGTCCGTGTGTGTGTGTCTGTCTGTCTGTCTCTCACACACACACTACACACTCAGACACTATTACTGAAATATTTACATACATAAATGTGAGTGTGGGTGTAGGTGAATGAGTGGATGTAGACTGAAGATCTTTAAGTTGTTTTTTTTTCTTGTCTCAGTTTCTAAGAACTAATCACCTATTAGCCAACTGGAATTGAGCCTCTTTGTGGATATCTAAATTAAAAACTGTTATTGTCAATATGTTATGTCTTAACTATATGTGTTAGCTATACTTATTAACTATAACATAATGTATAACTTATAATGAGAATAATAATAATAAATAGCATATACTTTTAAGATGCACAAAGGACTTTGTCATACTTACTTCCCACCTTCCCACCCCCATTTCTTGCTCTTCCCCCTTCACCTACACACTTTATCATCTCATTGAAGACAGTCTATTACCAGGGCTGTGTTCAAAATCTTTCCATTATGATAGAGGCAGCTAAACTTTGTTTCATGCAGGTAATTTTTACCAAAATCAGAGTCATTGCTATAGAATGAGGAGGCTTGAAAAGAGGACTAATGTGGGGTACAAACCTTTTATTTTACTGAACTAAGAAAGCAGAAACAAAGGTAAAAGTAAAGATGTGGCTTGATTAAGGTCTCATAATTCAATAGTGCCATAGTTGGGCCTAGAACTCAGTTCTCCTGATTCCATACCCTATAATATTTATATGACATTACCCTCTCTTGTTTATTTCTTTTTATGGACTTATTCCTTATATTTTCAAGCATATTTTGAGTTCCTTTGGATAAAAAAAAATGCTTCTTTTGCCAAAAATGATGCTGATGAAGCTTTTGATGATGACATCATTATATAATGTTTGAAGGTTTTCAAAATAGTTTTTTTGCTCAGCATCCTTGAATGATAGGTAGTGCAGATATTTTTTTTATTTCACAAATGAGGAAAATGGGGCTTTGAGGAGTTATAATTTGATCTTGGCCACATAGTTAATAACTATCTGAGGAGAAATTTAAATTTGGGACTCCTGATTCCTAAATTCAGAATTTTTTTTCATAGTTTATTGTTGACTGTGCATAGCATCTTAGGTATACTGTATGCTCAATAATCATTATTGTTTGAGGGATTCATAATCTTCAGAAGTGAATGGAAAATTTGTTTCTTTTGTGCTAGTGCAAAAGTCAACCAATTATTAATCCTGCTTTCTACTGCATCAGGTGGATTCACAGGAGAAATAGAAGGTGTCAAGACTATTGACTTTATAGTGATATAAAAAAATGACTGGAGACCTGTCATCTCTTCTTATTTACTAACTCTCCATGTGTCCTATCCTGTAAATTAGTGACATTTTTGCTACTAATATGTCTTAATACTTACAGAATAACATGATACTCCTCTAATGGTTTCTAACAACTCATGCAGCTTGCTAATTTCAAAGAAACCTTCACTGTTCTGCTGTGAATGGCTTTCCTCATAATACTGTTCATTTCTTAGGAATTAATTTTGTTTGCCTCAGACTGCATTGACCTTCATGCTTCATCTGATATTTTTTTTCCATTTTTCTAGTCAGAGCTGCTATGCTATTCTATACAAAGTGGTCTAATAATGATAATTATCATAATGGCTCAGATTTCTGTGACACTGTGCACTATAAAAATGCCTCCTTCACAACTCTAGAAGGTTGTTAGTTTGAATATTATTATTCCCATTTTACAGATGGGGCACAAAAAGGTGAAATAATCTCATCATTCATAAAGTATTGAGCACAAGATAGGTCCTTAATGATACAAATAGCTTTAAATTCAATTGATTGAAGACCTTGCTTCCTAACTCCAGGAAGGAGATTCATGAGTGTGTATGTGTCTGTGTCTGTGTCTGTGTATTTATATGTGTGAAAGAGACAGACAGACAAACAGAGACAGAGAGAGAGAAAGACAGACAGAGATACAGAGACAGAAAGAGAAAAAGAGAAAGAGGAGGGGAAAGAAGGAGTGAGGGAATAAAGGAGAAGAAGGAGGGTGGAAGGGGGAAGAGTATTTAGTCCAATAAAGAATTTCGCAACCCTTAAATTTGAAAAAGCATTTAATTTAGTAGCTAAAAATTGTAGCTACTGTAGTAGCTAGGACTTGCTTAACCTAGCTCTTTTAATTCTGTTGATTGACTACAAGCAATTGTTTAAAAGGAGCTCCTTGGAAAATAAGGAAATAGAGATGCATATTTATTTTAGATTCAATTCCTTTCACCAAGAAATTAGAAAATAAAATAACAATGAACTGTCACTTACATCTTAACATACAATGCTAACATTTATATTCTGCCATCAGTTGGATATATTCTAGAGAAGGTATGTAAGGGACATCATTTTAAAGGTAAAGGTATGATAATCTTATCATAAGAAAAAAGAAAAAAATGAATAGTAAAATAGTAGGAGTCAGCAATGGACAACATGTATGCAACATTGGAACTGTCAGAAGTAAAAAAAAAACAAGCAAATAAAATGTCAACCAGTCTAATAGTTCCTTTAGCAGACTCTCTATGGAGGATTTATAGGAAGAATAGATTGGAGAAATACAAGGTTAAAGTCCTGAATGGATTATTATCTACATAATGGAAACAGTATTATTATTACCATTATTAACAACATTAATTAATAACCCCTAATATTTAAGAGGATTTTAACTTTGGTTAATTGTTTCATGTGTATTATCTCACTTTATTCTCACTACAATTTTGGGAGGTTGATACTGCTATTATTCCACTTTTATAGATAAGAAAACAGACAAAGTTTAAATGATTTATATAACCTAACAAAACTACTAAGTGCTTGAAGAAAAATTTAGAGAAACTTAAGTCTTCCCAACTTCAAATCCAGAATAAAATTCTAGATGAAACATCCACATAATCACTAATAAAACAGTATTTCAAAATAAGGAGCTGGTCACCATCCTAAATATTACTTATCAGCATTATTGTTATAATATCCTAAGAAACATTTCTTTTATATTTTTTTCTAACTACATGTAAAAACAATTTTAACATTTATTTTTACAATAAGTTCCAAGTTCCTCCCCTGCATTTGCCCCTTCCCTCCTCATTGAGATAACAAACAATTTAATATTTATTATATATGTGAAGTTATGCAAATCATATGTCCACAATGATCAGGTTGTGAAAGAGAACAGATCAAAAAACACACAAAAAACTCACAAAAATAGAAAATAGTAGATTTCATTCTTCATGGAGTCTCTATCAACTCTTTCTTTAGAGGTAGACAGAATTGTTCATGATATGTCCTTCAGAATTGTCTTATATCATCTCATTGCTGAGAAGAGCTAAGTCATTCACAGTTGATCATTACACAATAATGCTGCTACTAAGTAAGATGAAATAGAGGGGGAAAATAGTATTATGTGGAGTTGCTCTGGATCACATGGCTGTTAAGGATCTAAGGCCAATTTTGACCTCAGGAAAATGCATTTCTAAATCAAAGCCAAGTACTCTATCAATGATATGCCACGCCCTTTTCAGGGCTGCTCATCTGTTTTTGGTGTCCTATTGTTACAGAACTCTCACCTGTCTTCCAAAAATCTGCAGCATGCATAGTACCCACACACCAGTTAAACCATTCTGATGGACAGGCTAAACAAGTTAAGGGTAACTGACAGGCCTTGAACACAGAAGTGAGTTGGGAATGTAGCTACCTTCTGCATGTGAAAACTTCCAATAAAATGGATTGATGAAAATAATTTGTACTAATGGCTATAAAAGCAGCTAAACAGACACAGTGAAGCACTTATGGCTTGGTCAGACATCAAAGATGTCTGAACAAATGCATTCATTTAATCCATCTTGGGCCAGTATCAGTCTTCCTGACTTTTGTTTTGCTATTGGATTTTGATGACTGCAGAAGAGAGATTATGACTGCTGATAATTTCGATCTACTTTGCCTCACTTAAATCCAATCTATGCACAAATCAAGATATCATCTTATATTATTATTGGTCCTTTTCAAAAATGGCAAACAACATATTATGTACAATGATTTCTTGTTTCTATTCACTTCACTTTGCACTAGTTCATATAAGTCTTTTCATCGTTTTTTTGAAAGTATCCTTATCTGTAATGGGCTGAAGCTCAAGTTGATGCACTGAAGTCCCAAGCACGTGAGGTTAAACAGTAATTGGACCATACTCTATTAATATATATGCTTGGAGAAAAAATAGCCCCTGCCTACTCTTTGTGCAAGTCCTGATGTGTTGTATAGGAAATGACATAGGGACAATTTTGGTGGGTGGAGGCAGAGGGGCAGGAAGAGAGGCAGAAAGGGACTGCTGGCTGGGTTCTTTGTCGCAGTTGCTCACATTGCTATCGCTATCCCTCTTCAGCTCTACAAAGAATAAAGATCGAAGATTTTCCCTTCATCTGAATTCCTGATTCCGGCTGATTTTAAAATATGTGGTCATCTCACTGATCATTGTTTCTTATAGCATAATTCCAATAAATTCCATTAAAATCATATATCACAACTTGTTTAGCTGTTTCCCAATTGATAAACATCCCTTCAATTTCCATTTTCGCTACCACAAAAAAAGATCTGGTTATAATTGTTTTTGCACATATACATCTTTTTGTCCTTTTTGTTTTATCTTTTTGTGCTACAGAACTATCAATGTTATTAGTGGGTTAAAATTACGCAGAACTTTACAGCCTTTGGGGCATAGTTCTGAACTGCTCTCCAGAATAGTTGAATTAGTTCACTGCCAACAAAACATTGGTATCCCAATTTTCTCCCCTCCCCTCCAACATTTGTCATTTTCCTTTTCTGTAGTATTAGTGAATCTGATAGGTACAATTTAGTACAACAGAGTTGTTTTAACTTGTATTTCTCCATTCAATAATGATTTAGAGCATCTTTTCATAAGATTTTAAATATCTTTGATTTCTTTATCTGAAAACTATTCTTCATATCCTTTCACCATTTATCAAATGGGGGATAATTTGTATTCTTATGGATTTGACTCAGTTCTCTATATCTTTGGCAAATGAGACCTTTCTTAGAGTAACTTCCTGTTTATTCTCCCCCACTCCCAATTTTCTGTTTTCTTTCTAATGTTAGCTGCATTGGGTTTTGTTTGTGCAAAACCTTTTGAACTAATGTAATCAAAATTATCCATTTTATATCCCATTATGCTGTCTATATCTTCTTTGATAAAAGATTCTTCTCTTATCTATAGCTTTGACAGGTTCTTTAATTTCCTTATGTTATTACCTTTTATTTCTAAATGTTATACACATTTTGATTCTATTTTGGTATGTGTTGTAAGATAGTAATTTATATTTAACTTTTGCCAAACTGTTTTCCAGTTTTCCCAGCAGTTTTTTCGTCAAATAATGTTGTCCCCAAATTTCAGGTCTTTGGGTCAAACACTAGTTTACTATGGTCATTAACTTCTATCTAATGTGAAACAAATTTCTTCCTTTGATCTAACACTCTATTAACTAGTCATTACCAGATGGTTTTTGATAAACATCATCTTATAATATAATTACAGATCTAATATATTTAGGCTACCTTCACATAATTTTTTTTTATTATTTATTAACTCCCTTGACATTCTTACCCTTTTTTTCTTAGAAATGAACGTTTAAATTATTTTTTCTAGCTCAATAAAATAATTTTTGGTAATTTGATTAGTATCACATTTAAGAAGTAAATTGATTTAGATAGAAGTGTTTTTACTATATTGGTTTGGCCTTCCTGTGATTAATGAAAATTTTCCAGTTTTTCATATCTGATTTTATTAGTGTAGAAAATAAATTTGTAATTGTGTAATGATACAACTTTTGTCTTGCCAAGTAGACTCTCAAAGTTTTTTATGTTGCATACAGTTATTTTAAGTGGAATTTCTCTTTGTATCTCTTCCTGTTGAACTTTATTAGTGATACAAAGAAATGTTAGTCATGTTGTGAAAGATGAATCAGAACAAAAGGGAAAAAACAGAAGAAAGGAAAAAAAAGTAAAAATAGTATGCATTCAGACTCATAGTTTTTTTTTTTTTTTTTTTTTTTTTGTTGTTGTTTTCTAGTTGTGGATGGCATTCTCTTTAAAAAAAAATAATTGTTTTTTTTTTTTATTTTTCAGAATTCATGCAAAGATAATTTTCAACATTCACTCCTACCAAATGTTGTGTTCCAAATTTTCTCCCTTCTTCTCTCCTTTCCCCTCTCTTAGACAGCAAATAATTCAATATAGGTTAAATATATGCAATTCTTCTAAACATATTTCCATATTTATCATGCTTCACACACACAAAAAATCAGATAAAAAAGGGAAAAAACAAGCCAGCAAACAACAATAACAATAACAACATCATAAAGGTGAAAATACTATGTGATCCACATTCAGTCTGCATAGTCATCTCTCTGGATACAGATGACTTTCTCCAGCACAAGTAAATTGGAATTGGCCTGAATCACCTCATTGTTGAAAAGGGTCATGTCTATCACAATTGATCCTCATATAATCTTGTTGGTATGTACAAAGTTTTTTTTTTTTTGTTTGTTTGTTTGTTTTATTTTGTTTTTACTCACTTCACTCAGCCTTAGTTTATTAAAGTCTCTCCAGGTCTTTCTGAAATCATCCTGCTGATCATTCTTTATAGAACAATAATATCCTATTACATTCACATACCATAACTTATTTAACCATTTCTCAACCGAGGGGAAATGAATGCATTTTTCATTCCTCAACTGATGGGCAATGGATGGCATTTTTCAATCACAAGTGTTTTAAAATTGTCTTGGAGTATTATATTGCTGAGAAGGGCCAAGTCCATCACTGTTGGTTACCACATAATCTTGTTGTTATTGTGTACAATATTCTCCTGGTTCTGCTCACTTTTTCAGTCAGTATCAATACTTGCAAGTCTTTCCAAGTTTTTTTTTTTTAATCTACCTGATCATCATTTTTTATGCAACAATAGTATTCCATTACATTCATATACCACAACTTGTTCAACTATTCCTCAAATTGATTGAGGACCTTCAATATCCAATTTTTAGCCACCACGAAAGGAACTGCTTCAAATATTTTTATACATTTGAATCATTTTCGATTTTTAATGATTTCTTTGGGATACAGATTTTGCTAGATCAAAAGATATGTTGACTTCCTTAATTTTAGACAGTTTAGTGTATTACAGGCACTGGGCCAAGCCCTGGGGACATAAAGAGAAGCACAAAATGACAACAAAAACTAACCCTCCCAAAAGTACTAAACAAAATTGTCTGCACTTGAGATTACATGTAAATGGAGAAAAAAAAAAAGACAACATGAAATGTTATCTATAATATAAAAACAGAATAGATAAAGTGATCTGAAAGATGAAGGTATGAGTAGTAGAAAGAGGAGTTGAGTTGGTAAATAATTCTAGTCACATATTATAGCCAAACCAAAGAAATAAAGATGAAGGATAGAATGTGTTGTGTTCAATTAACTTCCAGGAGGTACTTTATTCTATATTCTATTAGCTAGCTATTTTCTTTCTGGAATTTCCAATCCAAACTTATCTCTTTAGCAGACATATTTAGCTAATAGTTGAGCAGATCTACTTTCCTTTAATCATTAGTTATCTTTTCCCATTTGTTTCTCTTTTCCTCCCAATAGTTTTAAAAATGTTTGAAAATTATTTATTCCCCAAATTTTCAGCTACTTTATACCTTTTTTAACCATTTACAATTCTGATATTGTAGTACACTTTTGTATTCATCCCCCATTATTTGCCCTTGCTTTAATTTTTTATACCTATAATTTGAAATTTTAAGTTGGTCAGTCATTAAGTTTTCTTATTACCCATTTTTAGTTGTATGTGCAATGATATCAGTCTCTTAATAATTTCTCAATCTTGTCATTAATAGAATGATTTCCCTTTTCTTCTTGAGAATTTAATTTATGAGCATGTCTCACAAATGGACTAACTGCTCTTGACAAATTTTAATTTATAGATCTTACTCATCCTTTCTTCTGAAACATTTTAAATTTTCTCCTGGAAAAATTAGTGTGTATTTTATTTTATCTTTTCTGTTATAAGTATTTTAAATTCCTAAGGTTTTCACCATTTTAACTTGACAATAAGCTACTTATTGGTGAGATTCATATTTGTAAGACTTGTATCCACAATAAGTTTTCACTTTTTTGAGTCCTTCACATTCTGAATGATGAAATTAACATAAGACTATTTGAGAAATTATTAGAAAGTTTGATATGAGCAGAACTTCAGGAGATGTTTTGATAACAGGTGTTCTTCATCACTAAAATGCTGTGCTCTTTCACTTAATTTCCTTTGATAAAAAATGCAATTTCTGTTTGTGCCTCTATTGTGACTTAAATATCCTTTGTCATGCCTTCTCCTCTTTGGTGGATTTCCTAAAATGAGTGTAATCTTTTAATATAAAATTATACTCACCTTCCTTCAACTGTCTTTTTTAGCTATTATTTTTTAAAATGAGATATAACTTTATAGAATGATAGTCCATCCATCAATTTAACCACATCAAGTCTTAGTGTATCTGTGAAGACAAATTTGCCTCCTTGCTTCTTTTCTATTCTCTGGTTTTGTATATAAATATCTAGGATGGGTTTTCATATAATTGCTTTTCTTTCTTGGGTTTTTGTTTTCTGTATGCTTCTATGAGACCTTATTGTTTTTCTTCCCCCTAGAATGTAGTTTCTCTACATATTACCTAGTTTTTTGGATGTACATTAACAATTTTCTCCCTTCTCCTTCCTTTTTTATTAGGAAAATCAATTTTTACTAGCTCTTATTATGTGCACTCTAGTTCCAGCCTATATTCTCTCATTACAAGATGAGATCCAGGAATACAAATTTGATTCTTAGACAGCATATTCCCAATAAGTGATGCACTTTCCAAATGAAAGGAAGAAGATGATAATGATAATAATAATACCAATATTGACATTTATATTATACTTTATAATTTTTAAGACTTTTATATGTTACCTCATTTTAATCTTTCCAATAATCCCATGAACTAACTACTATAGATATTCCCATTTTACAGATAAGAAAACTGAATTTGAGAAATACTTAGTGGTTTCCTTGGCATCATACAATTCTGTCTAAGGCAGAATTACAAACCACATTTTCCTAACTTAAGTCTAGTGCCCTATCCAGTAGGAAAGAAATGTCAATGAGGCCTATAATACTCTCAGTGGCTCAAGAAGTGGGTGAATATGTAACTGAAAAATATTTTAGCAGATCAAATAAATATAGAAAATAGCATATATAATGGTAACATATAATTTGATAAGTCAACTTGCAGTCCAATTTTATGAATAATTTAGTGGACTTTTATCTAATGGAATTTGACACCATTACGCTATATCATGCTGACTCCCACATGATGAAATGTTTAATATATATATAATGTAACACTTATCAACACAAGCGTTTCAATAGAGAAAGATGAAATATATAAAAACTGTGAAATTATCTTATGTATAGTTTTAAAGAATTATACATGCATGTATATATAAGCATGTATTTATACCTTATGTATTGTGTGTATAACAAAGTAATAACAAAGAAAAACACATTTATTTGTGTATCATTCTATACTTTTTATTTTCTGTATTGGGGAGGGGGGGGCTTAAAAAAACCTCTGAATTTCAAAAGTTGCAAAAATGAGCATTTCTATATACAGTTTACAACAGAAATAGGATTGTACATGAAACTATGAATGGCTGTTGTGTTCCTTAAGTTTTTAAAAATATGTTATTGATGTGCTATTGTGTACTATTAGCTATTTAGATCTGCCCATTTCAAAATTTTGGCTTTGATTCAATTATCTCGATTATTACTGATTCAAAACAAAAGCATTTACTTCAAGCCTATAATCACTGACCACATCTCTATGTATACACTCTTCATCTATGCATATTATAACCCATCCACATTTAATTCACCACCTTTTCATCCATAACAGGAACTACTCAAAATATAAATGTTTTGAAAAATATTTTTTCCATTTTCTTCTATGTATATTTTCAGACTGAATTCATTAAGTATCAGTGTGTATGTTAAGTTAATTCATAGTATATTTTCCTATTCTCCATAAAATGTCTCTATTTCTTAGGACTATGTGATTTAGAGATAGAAAAGAACTTAGAGGTCATGTATTCCTATTTATTCATTTTACAAATCTGGAAATTGAGTCCCAAATAGGATGAGTGACTTGTTCAAAAATATATAATAAATGGAAGAATCAGAATTAGAATTAGGTCTTCTGATTCTAAATTTAGCATTCTTTCCACAACAATTCTTTTCACCGTACAATTTCCTAGTAAGAGATTAGTAGACAATTGATAAAAAAGACAAACATCAGAGAGCTATTGATAGGTTAACAGGAAAATAATTAGAGGCCCTTTGAAACTTTTTTCCATCCTTAAAAGAAGGAGCCATTACCCTTACCTGTTTACCATCCATTTCCTATTCCCACATCTTATCTAATTGAGGGAAAATTAGGAGAGGGAAGAAAGATACATCAGTGTTTTCTTTGCCAACAAAAGCATTTCTTTAATTACTTTTCTTTGTCTCATGCTATTTTGAAATTGTTTTAAAATTAGATGTTGATTTACCATGAATTTGCTTATAAAACAAATAAAGAATGAATTGAGAAAGGGGAACAGGATCCTCAGACATGAGAGAAATTTTCCTTAGCATGAACTGAGATATAAATCAAAGCCAATAAGAGTGAGCCCTAACAATATTCTTTCAAAGTGAATAATGATAAGTATGTGATTATAGTAGGGCAAAATATTGTTTCTTTTTTTAATTTTGTTTTGTTTTTAAGAAACATGCTAATTTCAAAGGAAGCATAAAGGTTATCATTTTCCTAAAAGCACTGTAAGAACTTCTATGAGTGACGCTTTTGTCACTGGCTTTGCTGAAGTAGAAGGATGGAAATTGGGAAGAAAAAAGAGAAGAGAAAGTTGAAAGGAGAAAAGTTGTAGACCTATTGCATATTCATGTTGTCTAGTTTTTTTTTTTTTTACTTCTTGATCGTTCAGATCGGTTTGGGGTTAAAGGATTTCTGGCATTATCCCCTCTCCTCAAGAGGACATTTTGTTAAAGGATTTAACTCACTACAGGCTTACATATATAAATCAATACAACATATTCTCCTTTAGGAGTAGAGAGCTGAAAATGGGTTAGGCACTAATGATTGGGGCAAGTGAAATTTCTATAGGATAATAACACAAAGACAATGCCCAAAGAAGCCAAATATCTTGTTCTACGTTTGGTGGAAACCACAGCAAACTTTACTAGCTGAAAATAATTAATATTTATCTTATCAGTTCATTGAATTGTCTGCTAGATAGTGTTTAAGCTCAAATGCTATGTCATATTAATGAATAAAGTTCAATCTGTTTGGTGATCACCTTTCCACCAAATTAGTTCAAAACACCTTGAAAGATTCTCATGAGCTAATAAAAAGTTAAATAAAAAGCTAAATGCAAAGTTATTGAAAAGTTAAGTTGTACTGTGTTCAAAATTGCAGCAATATTGTAAGATGACATTGTAAATGGATTAGCTATTCTCAGCAATTCAATGATCCAAGATGATTCTAAAGGATTGATTAATAAAATTCTATCCCCTTAGAGAAAGGACTGGTGTTGTCTGAATGTAGATATAAAGAAAACACATTGTCTATGTTTTCTTTCATAACATGACTAATATGGAAATGTGTTTTACTTGATTTTACATGTATAATCTATATTGAATTTCTTGCCTTCTCTATGAGATATATGAGCAGAAAGGAAAGGAGGGAATTTGGAAGTCAGTTTAAAGATGAATATTAAAAATTTTGACATCTAATTAGGGAAAATGAAATGCTAAATATTTTTAAAAGCATTATTTAAGTTAATGAGAAGTCAATGCACATGTCCCAGAATACATAGTCAATACATGTGAAGAGGGCTTGAATACAGGTTTCCTTGACATCAGATTTTCCTCTGCACTAGTATTAATAGGTTAGAAATAAAAGTACACTATTGTCAGATCTTACTGACTAGAGTAAATTGTTAAATATGCATTATGAACATTTTTATCTCATAAATGCTATGTATCAGGGCTTGATTTAATATTTTGTTGATTGGTTAGACTTCAGAAAGCAAGGGAGAAAATGTTAATGATATAGATCAAATTTAAAGTGTTGCTGGTACATTTTTTTCAGGAGAAAAAGTTACTAAATATTTATGAGAATACTACTAGATTTGATAATTATGAAATTATGACTTGGATCTAAGAGTGAAGATTGGCTTTCCTCTCCTCAATTCATTTAGCACTCATTCATACTAACTGATTGGAATACAAAAAGGAAATAAACCCCATCCTTATTCTTAATGAGCTTACTTTCTAGCATGTAAGGTATAGGGTCATGTATTTAAAAGACATAAGTAAGCACAATCACTGCAATTCAAGTTAGCACAGAATAAGAGAATAGAGAAGAAAGACTAAAGGAATCACAATCACTTCAAGACTGGGAATCAGGAAGAGTTTCATTGAGTAAGTGGCATTTGACCGGAACTTCAAAGGAAGAGTTTCAGAAGGCAGAGAGATAGATGAGCAATATTCAATTACAATTGGCTCCCTAGAGTATAGATTACTCAAGGGACTCCTTCCTTGTGGTACTAATGATTGTCATCTTGACTCCAGAGAAACATAATTGTGAATAACTCGTGATGCTTTTAAATCATTCCCAATTGTGGAATAAAAATCCTCTCATAAAAAATGTTTCAAAGCTTATGTTACATTGTATTAAAGCATATAGAAAGAAAGGTAGTATACCTGCCTAGATATGTCAAAGATTATTTTAAAATATATCTATCTGGTAATAGAATTGTATCACTGCAAGTATCTTACCTCCCCTTTGCACTATGGATTTTATCCAATTTCAAGTCCCTCCGAAACCAGGACAAAAAAAAAAAAAAACTGTAAAAGGAAGTTGAAAAAAGAAAATAAACAAAATAAATAAATAAAATGTTTAGTTTGCATACTTTTGAACCTGAATTTTTGCCTCTTTCTGCTCAGACACTTTCTGCTGCTGCCCCTCACCCCACTCTCCTTTATTCTTCATAGAGATGCTTAAAATAAAACCCAAACTCTTTCCCTCTGCCTTTTTTGTTTTTCTTAAAATTATGCTAATTACCAAATTCTCCACTGTAGGAACTCTGATTTTATCTAAGAACATGTTCCCTCTAAAATGTTTACATTGAGTACATAAGCAATTCCATTGTGTGTATTTCTGGAAAACCCAAAATATAAAATGTGAATATTTATATGACATAGAGAAAAGTCCTTTTATAAGAATAGGCAATGAGGAAGCCAAATTATCACTCTTTGCCGATGACATGATGGTATACTTAGAGAACCCCAGAGATTCTGCTAAAAAGTTATTAGAAATAATCCACAACTTTAGCAAAGTTGCTGGTTATAAAATAAACCCACATAAGTCATCAGCATTCTTATATATCACTAACAAAATCCAACAGTCAGAGTTACAAAGAGAAATTCCATTTAAAGTAACTACTGATAATATAAAATATTTAGGAATCTATCTGCCAAGGGAAAATCAGAAACTTTATGAGCAAAATTACAGACCACTTTTCACACAAATTAAGTCTGATCTAACCAATTGGAAAAATATTAAATGCTCTTGGATAGGGCGAGCAAATATAATAAAGATGACAATATTACCTAAACTAATCTATTTATTTAGCGCTATACCAATCAGACTCCCAAAAAACTATTTTAATGACCTAGAAAAAATAACAACAAAGTTCATATGGAAAAACAAAAGGTCAAGAATTTCAAGGGAATTAATGAAAAAAATCAAATGATGGTGGCTTAGCTGTACCAGATCTAAAATTATATTATAGAGCAGCAGTTACCAAAACTATTTGGTATTGGCTAAGGAATAGATTAGTTGATCAGTGGAATAGATTAGGTTCAAGGGATAAAACAGTCAACAAATATAGCAACCTAGTCTTTGACAAACCCAAAGATCCCAGCTTTTGGGATAAGAACTTACTGTTTGATAAAAATTGCTGGGAAAATTGGAAACTAATATGGCAGAAACTAGGCATTGATCCATACTTAACGCCGTACACCAAGATAAGGTCAAAATGGGTTCATGACCTAGGCATAAAGAATGAAATTATTAATAAATTAGAGGAACATAGGATAGTTTACCTCTCAGACCTGTGGAAGGGGAAGGTCTTTATGACCAAAGCAGAACTAGAGATCATTACTGATCACAAAATAGAAAATTTCGATTATACCAAACTGAAAAGTTTTTGTACAAACAAAACTAATGCAGACAAGATTAGAAGGGAAGCAATAAACTGGGAAAATATTTTTACAGTCAAAGGTTCTGATAAAGGCCTCATTTCCAAAATATATAGAGAATTAACTCTAATTTATAAAAAATCAAGCCATTCTCTAATTGAAAAATGGTCAAAGGATATGAACAGACAATTCTCAGATGAAGAAATTGAAACTATTTCTAGTCATATGAAAAGATGCTCCAAGTCGTTATTAATCAGAGAAATGCAAATTAAGACAACTCTAAGATACCACTACACACCTGTCAGATTGGCTAAGATGACAGGAAAAAATAATGATGATTGTTGGAGGGATGTGGGAAAACTGGGACATTGATTCATTGTTGGTGGAGTTGTGAACGAATCCAACCATTTTGAGAGTGAGTTTGGAACTATGCTCAAAAGTTATCAAACTGTGCATACCCTTTGATCCAGCAGTGTTACTACTGGGATTATATCCCAAAGAGATTATAAAGAAGGGAAAGGGACCTGTATGTGCACGAATGTTTGTGGCAGCCCTTTTTGTAGTGGCTAGAAACTGGAAACTGAATGGATGTCCATCAGTTGGAGAATGGCTGAATAAATTGTGGTATATGAAAATTATGGAATATTACTGTTCTGTAAGAAATGACCAACAGGATGATTTCAGAAAGGCCTGGAGAGACTTACACGAACTGATGCTGAGTGAAATGAGCAGGACCAGGAGATCATTATATACTTCAACAACAATACTAGATGATGACCAGTTCTGATGGATCAGGATATCCTCAGCAACGAGATCAACCAAATCATTTCTAATGGAGCAGTAATGAACTGAACTAGCTATACCCAGAAAAAGAACTCTGGGAGATGACTAAAAACCATTACATTGAATTCCCAATCCCTATATTTATGCACACCTGCATCTTTGATTTCCTTCACAAGCTAATTGTACAATAATTCAGAGTCTGATTCTTTTTGTACAGCAAAATAATGTTTTGGTCATGTATACTTATTGTGTATCTAAGTTATATTTTAATATATTTAACATCTACTGGTCATCCTGCCATTTAGGGGAGGGGGTGGGGGGGGTAAGAGGTGAAAAATTGGAACAAGAGGTTTGGCAATTGTTAATGCTGTAAAGTTACCCATATATATATCCTGTAAATAAAAGGCTATTAAATATAAAAAAAAAAAAAAAAAAAAAGAGAAAAGTCCTTTTGATTCCTACACTTTTGGATCCCTACCTTGGCAAAGTGATATGCTTTATTTGCCAAAAACACTTAAGTGTAGTTATTTGGGAAGATGGGGGGGAGGTGGAATCAGAGTGTACTCTATTGGATCTTTGCCAATAATCCAACCTGGCTCTAACAAACTATCACCTGACTTTTCAACCAAGATAAAATCATCTTGAGTTGCTAAAGTCATCAGCAAAACTTACCTGATAACCCTTACAATTCTGGCATTGTTGCAGATGATATCTAAAAAGAAACTACAGAGAGGCTCTGAATAAATGTTCATAACAGAATTGTCAGTGATTCAGATAAAGATAATTGTTGCATGGAGCACATAAACGACTATGTAACTAAGTCCTCAATGTGTGTGTGTGTGTGTGTGTGTGTAAAGAGAGAGAGAGAGAGAGAAAGAGAGAGAGAGAGAAAGAGAGAGAAGAGAGAGAGAGAGAAAGAGAGAGAAGAGCATATGCATATATGTGTGTATTATACACACACACACATATCCTCATTATATATGCATATAGAGTTTATATGTGCTAGCATGCATACAGGCAGATGACCTGGGTTTAAATTCTCAATCTATTTCTTCAGTTAAATTAATTTTAATTTATTTCAATTCAATTCAATTCATACAATCAACAGGGATTCATTCTACATGATTGCAGGTATCCTGTTAAGTACTGGAAATACAAAAGAAACAATTCTTTCTCCCAGAGGGCTCAATAATGGAGAATCAAGTACATATGTAAACACAATTAGGATTGATATCAAATGGATAAATGCAAATACAAATAAAGTAATTAAATACAGGGTAGGTTGGGACAAAAGACACTGGCAATTGAAAGGATAAGGAAAGGCTTCTGGCAGATGCTAAGGAGCTGGGCCCTGGCCTTTATTCTCATTCTACTCCATGACCAAGGTTATTAGCAAATGAGTAAATTAAAAACATTTTAAAATTAATATTATATCACTTCAAAAGAAAAAGAGAACTAACTAGTAGGAACTGTGTGAACCTGTTCAAGTTTTTTCCCCCTTGCAAGAACCTTAATTTCCTCTTCTATAAAATGAACATGGTGGAATAATTAATCTTTTATGCTAGCTCTTATGACTAGCTCTTTAGCTAGTCAATACATTTGCGAAATTGTGGTACTGAAAACTTAATCTAGTACTCTAGTTGTATTCTGACCAGGGCAGAATACAGTGAAATTGTGATTTCTGTAGTTCCACTCACAGTGCCTCTCAGTGGAGCTTAAGATTTCACCTTGAGTTTAAATTCCATTAAAACTCCTAGATCTTCTTCACTCATCTTTTAGTCTAGCCTTACCAATTCCATTATGAATTTAGGTACTTAATTTTTTTGAACCCAAGTGAAAGACTTGCATTTAATTCTATTAAATTTCATCTACTCCTTTTGTGCAAAAGAATAATATAAGTAACTCGTAAATGCTTTTTTAAAAGGCTAAGTAAACCAAATGCATTCCATTCCATTGACCTAACAATCTAATTATTTTAATAAATAAGGAAAGGAATCAAATATATTCTTCATAATTGCTGATATTTTCAAGTTTATAAAACACTTCTTATACATTATACATTATCTCATTTGCTAGTCATAACAATCCTGTAATATAGCTGCTATTATCTCTTTATTTGAAATTAGGAAACTGAGACCAGGGAAAAAATAAGTGACTTTCTAGGATCACATGTACTTGCAAGAGCTTGAAGGTGCTTTCTAATTCTGGTATCCCTCATTCCATGTCCAAAATTCAATCCTCTACTTGTTGTTGACCTATTGAAGAAGCCATATGGGCTTTTTGTGGCCATGGTTCCTATTATAAATGTCCAATAATTGTTGTTTTAATAATATTCATAAAAATGAATTTAGTACTATATTTATAGACTATGTTTATTACCTGCTAACTAGAAAATGAGGACTCTATCTATCTGTCTATCATTAGACTTACAAATATGCCAGGCCATTAAACAAAAACATATTTTTAAAGAGAGGTCATTCTCATCCCTTAGTTCAGGAAGGGTCATTTAAGTGAGAAGAAAGAGAAAATATATTTTTGAGATTACAAAATTTGTTTATTTTTCAAGATGAAAACATTACATCAAAGTGAACAAGTAATTGTTTTTTTTTTTTTTAAGATGTCTACTCACAAATCAAAATTCATTATCTTCATGAATAACTGAAAGCAATTTTTGGACCACACATGATCAGTTGTTTAATATCAGAAAGTTGATCTACTAGGCCAAATTTTGTTCTAACTAAATAATGCATTAAAAGTACAATAAAACAACTACAAAAATAACTCCAAAAGGTTTGGCTCCTTTCCTGGTTTCATCTGTATCTGATAATAGAGAAAAAAGTAAAAGTCATAAATTGAGGAGTCAAAGACTCAACTCATGAGAAAATTGTCCCCTTATTATTACTGGAAGAAATTATTATTTGTTCCACCAGATAACATGTTTGTACAGTACTTTATACTTCGTGTAATTTTTTTAAATAAAGTTTTGTTGGTGTATTTAAAAAAAATTACAATCTTTTCTGGATTAACTATCATCCCATATCAACTACCTACCATGAACACCTAATGAATCCTCCTCATTACAAAGCAAAACAAGCAAAAAGTCAAAAGATTTAAGTAATATGTTCCACATCTAGCATGAGGCAAGAAAAAGGCACTTAATAGATACTGTTGACTAAAATATCTATCATAGGTGATCTTTAAGTCTTTTCCATTTATAAAAAAATATGATTCTTGAGTCATAAATTACTCTGGTGTAAACCAAACTGTGGTGCTTATATCTTATTCTCTATCTTTTTTTTTTTAGCTGAATTTTCAATAAGACTGATACTTCAGTAAAGGCACAAATTTACCAGATAAACTGGACACAAATTTTTACTATATACCCTATAGATTTTGTTGGCTCAGATTTTATTGTTTACATAAAATAATTAAAGAAAATTGGTGGACCATTCTAGAGAAATAGGTCAGGTAAAGAGATAGCATTGCAGTATAGTAGAGATATTACATCATTTAGAACCAAAGATTTAGATTACTGTTTCAGCCAAACAGTAGCCATCACTCATTATTTCTAAGACTCAGTTTTCTCATCTATAATATCAATGATAAAAATGTGTTACCAATCCACAGAGTTGTTTCAAGTATCAATTTGTGAAAAAATAGAAATTTTTGTATTCAAATATACTTATTTTTAAAATATATTTTATTTCATTAAATATCTCTCAATTACAGGTAAAATTTTTAATATTCATTTTTAATATTTTAATTTCCCTAAATTCACTTCCTTCCTCCCATTCCTTCTTTAATCCTTGAGAAGGCTAGCAATATAATATAAATTATAGTGATCATGTAAAACATATTTCCATATCAGTTGTATACATAAAGTTGTTTCTGAATCAAAAAATGTTACTTATAACTCTGTGTCTTTAGGTTATTTGTCTTACTTTCCTGGACTTTAGGTTCCATATTTATAAACTTATCTATTTTGGCTAAGCTATGGGTTCTTAAGTTGAAATGTTCTTTTAACATTTTGATAACTTCCAATGAATTGATTTCCTTTGTAGTCAAATGCATTTTATTTTATTTTTTTTTTGTTTTTACATTTAAATCATTATTCTGAGAAGGGATTCCTAGAATTCATCAATGTGACAAAGGAATTGTTAACATGAAAAAGGTTAAGAAGCCTTAGACTAGATGGTCTTTAAGATGCTCCATAGTTCTAAACTGTATAATAATTACAATTATTAGTGAATAGTCTGATGGAACTGCAATCAGGAAGATTCATCTTCCTGAACTCAAATCTGGCTTCATATACTGACTAGTTCTGGGTAAATCACTTAACCCTTTTTGTCTCAGTTTCCTTACCTATAAAATGAACTGGAGAAGGAAATGACAAACCCCTTCAGTGTCTTTGCCAACAAAACTTCAAATGGAGTTTGAATCATCTTGGATTATGCATTCATAGCAAGCAGGCTCAGTTCAACTCCTATAGCAGAATTATAATAGGATCTAACTAGTGCTCTGTATTTTGAAACTTTTTTTCCACATCTCTTAGAGATTATGAGGATTTTGTGTGGCAACATTTATTAAAAACGTGATTCTTAAGTTTTATGTATCAGTGTTATATCTAAGCAACTGCATAAAAAAGTAAATTCCTTCATAATGAACTGGTTCAAGTTCAATTTAATGGTTGAGCTTTGCAGGATATTTTGAAGTCTATATTTATAGTATGTGCATTTGTCTTTTGGCTGTTTTGACAAGGTGCCCAGCTTCGGTATATAATTCTAAATAGCATATCATATTTTGCTAAGCATTCAACAAGTGCTACATTTTTTTACAAACTACAGTTATGTGTTACAAAAAGTCTCATCATTTCCTTATATAATCTATATTGATCACTAAAATCTGAACTATTTAATAATACTCTCTGTTGATTATAACTTGGTTCTGAATTCCTCCCATAAACTCCATTTCCACAAACAAATCCACATGAATCAACTATTTTTTCAATGTTTATTTGTACTTGAATTCATATGAATTATTTCTGGAAGGCCTGATGATTCTATTTTGGATTTTAGCCATATAGGTTTTATCCAGAGGTAAACCACTTATAGCTACATTTATTGAATCCAGTGTTATAGTGAATAACATACCTATTATCAGTCTTTAATATTATTTGTTGAAAATGATATATACTTATTCCACAAACATTTCTATAAATTTGTGATTTTATTATCGTATTCTCTAATAATATCTACCAATATTCTCCCTCCTTTTTGGTGAAGAAGTATCCAATTCTCTACGGCAGCCATAGGTGATTGGTTCTGTGTTTGATTAATATCATTTAGGTTTTCCTTGGGATATTTTCCAAATATATTATGGTTGCTTTTGCAGAGCCAGAAATATGCAGATATTATATAGGCATTAATTTCCTTAAAAATATTTCACACACTAAAATTATTTATTGTTGTTGTTGTATAGTTGTTATTAGCAATTCTTTGCTGTCTTTTAGGTCCAAACATAAAACATCAGCTTTCAAATTTTCCTTCTTGACTTCTCCAGCTCTTCTATATGAGAATAATTCTATTGGTTCCTGCATATTCTCAGCCTATCTTTGCCATATGCTCAGCAATTACATGATTCACAGACTCGAGCTACATCTGGGTGACCTGCATAAATAAAGGTCAAATGTATTTTCATTCCTTCAGAAATGGAAAACAGGAGCTGGCAAAAGATCATGTACTTTGAGGATAAAGAAAACTACAGATTTAGATACTTAAATTCTGTGAATGATTCTATAGACATAATCAGTATAATTGAAAGCAGACATGGACTAAGCAGTCATGACTTTATCTTTTATTCACCTCATCTTTTCTACCCCTAAGAGAGCAATACTTGCCAAATAATGTCACTTCTTCCTTGACCACATCTTCAGAATCGATCCCATCCTCTCTACTCTGTTACTTAAAGCTGCCATTTAAACATTATCCTAAATAGTTACCAACTCTTGCTTTGTTCTTGTTCTGGGTTTCACCTTTAATTTCTTTCAGGGTATTAAATCAAAGTAATTCAGCTGCTATTCTTATGCCACAATTCTCTTTTATTGTCCTGACTCAGTTTCCCTAATTATCCTGACCCACTCCTGCCTGGGTTTCCCTGCTTCTCAGTTCTGCAAAACCTCCCCTCCCTCTTTATCAGAATACTTGAGAGAACATCAGAATGTCTCTCCTCATTCCAAGCTATTAGAATATCAGATACTGTCTTATCAAGATGCTTCTCCCCAAGTCTGAGTTGCCTCCCCCTGATTATGTCATCCCCTCTCCAGACTCTCACCCCACCAGCCTGTCAGAATCCCATTCCCGCTCTCAGTACCCTGACTCTGCCCCTGCCTCAGTCTACCTTCTGCATCTGAGCCATGTGTATATATGTCATTGAGAACTCTGATTGTTTGCTGGATTCTTGAAGATGATAATCTCATTCAGCTCTGGGACCTAACATGGATCCATTGGTCCCAGTTTTTCTCTCCATTTAATAAATTATTAAATAGTTTCTTATCTCTGTCTTGCTCAGTTTCTCTAGCATTACACTATTACCTAAGAAGAGTGCATCATAATATGAAAATTGGAATACTAAGTTTGGAATCAGAAAGACCTGGGTTCAAATATCAATTCAGATACTTAATAATTTTATGGGATCCTGGGAAAGACACTTAACTTCAGTTCTCTTATCAATTAATGATCATTTATTAAGAACCTATTATATGCCAGACATTGTGTTAGTTTAGTAGAGGAAGAAGAAAAGGAGAAGGGAACAAGAAGAAGAAAAGAAAAAAGAAGAGAAGGAACAGGACAAAGTGGTAAGAGATACTTTTGTTTAAGGCTTAATCTCATAGTGTCATCTTGTGTTGTGCCATAGGGATACAATGATCAAAGAGAAGAGGGGAAAAATATTTTCCTTCATTCAAATTAAACTTTTTTTACATAATTAAAGGCTCTAATACCATTTTGGTGGCCAATTGAACACAACCAATACAATTTATTGAAAATTTAATAGAAAATTTTAATAATTTTTTGTTTTTTTATTTGAAAATTTTCCTCTTTTTTATATCTTTCAATGGATTGGAATCATTGAGATTATTTTTAAATTAATTCAATAAAATATATAAAGTCTCCATGTTGAGAAAAGAATAAGAAAGAGAAAAAACAGAAACAGAGACACTGAGCTTTAAGGTAAGCTTGTAGTAGATGTAGGGATAGTCCTTATATGTCCTTTCTCATACCATAGTTTGATCATTTATATTGCTTACAATGTAACACACACATACACATATTTTACCTACATACATACATATATGTATGTATATATATATATATATATGTGTGTGTGTGTGTGTGTGTGTGTGCAAACATGCATATACAAGTGCGTACTTTCATGTATGGAATTTACAAAGATATAAATTTAGGCTTGGCAAAAGGGAAAAACTTTCTAATGATTAGAATTTTTAGAAACAGAATTTCATATTTTGTGGGTAGTATAAATGATTGGGGAAGAGAGAAAAAAGATAAAACCATGATTTAATCTTTTTTTAAAGCACACTGACAGCACTATGATACGTGCTGTTGACAAAGAAAAAAGAAAAAAAGTTTTCTGTTGAGCTCACAGATTAATGGGGAAGATAAAATTAAAACAAGTATGTAAAATAACATACACAAGCTATTTGTACAAATATACATACACACATATATTACATATACACATATGCAACATAGATATATGCATATATACACATATATATGCATACATGTCTTATTTGTTTTACACACACACACACACACACACATACACATATATGGATATGGAGCTGGGACTGGCCCATTGCTGAAAATCTTGCAGCAAAAATTGATAACAATTTGTGTATATTACAAATAGAATTCTTGTTCAAAAATTAGTTGTTCCAAATGATATCTTCATTTTTTTAAAACTTTGAAATTTTGTGATACAGTTGCTTCCAAAAATAAGGAGCTGACAGTCCTATTGAATCTTGATTCTTTCAGATCTTATCTGGAGTTTTGTGGGCAGATCACCACAAATTTGGAAAGACTTATATAAGTTGGGAGGGCATCTGGAGGTGGATAACTAGGATAGTCAAGAACCTAAAGTTTATTCCTTATACAGGAAGACTGAAGTAACCAGACATTTTAGACTAAAAAAGAGTAGGAACTTCTGTAAGGGTAGACATAATAATGACTGCCAAGTATCTGCAGTATTATGAGGTGGAAGTGAAATTAAATTTAGTTATTTTTAATTCCGAGAAGGTCAAACAGTAAATAAAAAAGGCAAAAAAAAAAATTTATTTGATCTCACAGAGATCTTCTTAATATTTAAAACTGCTCACAAAAGTAATAGGATGGTTTATGAAGTGCTATCTCTTTAGAAGTGTTCAGACAAAGCCTAAACAATTAACTTTTGGGATATATCATAGAATGGATTCTTATACAACTATGGGCTGAAATCTTCTTGAGGTCTCTTCCACTTCTCAAAATTTACTGATTTTGTGAGTACAGCACTCTTGTTTTAACGAGGAAGAAATTAATCATGGAAGACGGGTGAATTGGCTTGGTAAATAAACACTAGAAGAAAGTAAGATAGCCAGCATCTGAATCCAGGTCTTCTAATTATAAAACCATTCTGTGCACAATGGCAAACCACTTGGGAAAAAATAAAAGATGTGTCTTTTTTTTTAATTATTGTTATTTTTTTTGGTTATGGTGTGTAGTGGTAGTAAGTGGTAGTAAGTAAGATAAGGGCAATCATATTCAAGAATCTCATTAGCAAAGATCACAATCAAGTAATATTTTCATAAGCTATATTCAATACAAATGATAATTTTAATTAGACAATTCAGCAAATATTTATAAGTACCATATACTGTTGCATATTCTTTTTTTCAGGCAAACCAGACCTCCTTTTTGTTAACTCTTCAATGACATGATAGTGTTTCCCAATGTCAAATGTGATTTAGAAGAACCATTTCTAACATCTGATTCAATCTAGCACTGATTCACTATTGTGTACTGCAAGTGTGGCCTCAGGGAAATCAATCTCTCTGAGCATCAATATTCTTATCCATAAAACTGAGAGTATAATACAGCATTCATTTCAAAGAATTGTTATACTCAAATGAGACAACTTTCTAACAACAAAAAACTTTATAAACATGAGTTACTATTATTATTGATCCGGACTTCTCATTTTATCAATGAAGAGAACTTCTAGTTATCTTCTTTACAACTTATAGTAAAAAAGAGCTTCATGGGCGATTTAAGAGTTTAAAAGACTTGGTCAGTTAATCCATGGTCACACAGCCTATATATGGCAAGACTTGAATCTATGTTTCCAGAATCTTAAGCCAGTCTTTTTTCTACTAATTCATACAATCTCTCAATTATTATTGCAGTAAATAATATTAGCATATATCCCCTTATAGGCACTCGATCTATATGTGTTTTACCATGAATACAAATAGGTTTATATAAGAGAATGATCTGCTTCTAATTACACTGTGCAGTTAACATTTGTCCAAATTTTTTAGTACCTTTGGTAAAGCCTAACTTACCACACTCTTAGAGCACACAATGTTTTCAACTTCTATTTTTGTTTTGTTTTATTAAAGAAAGGAAGCAAATAATTTGGACCTTGAGTTTTATAGATCTGACCAAAAGTTTTTGTCTGAAGTTATCTGCTATGAATATGATTTTAACTGAGCAAAGGATAGCAAAAATGAATGTTTTATAGAACCTTAAAGAAGCAGGAAAAAAATTGTTAAATTGCCATCACCTTTTAGTTTAAATGTCAGCTATACAGGCAATGAAATTCCCCAAAGGTCTCTTTAACAGTTTTTATGGCTTAAATTACCAGTCAGGATCTGACATATGTTAAAATTACAATGACTTTCTTTCAATGTTTTAACCATATTATAAATTGAGAGCTGAAATACATGTGACTTGGAGGTGTGTAACTACTTATAAAACTTTACAAACAACTCATTAATCACTCAGTCAATGGAAAGTTTCCAGTACATGTCCAAGTTTAAACTCATTTGTTCTAATTATAGTGCATATCACTTAAAGCAAAATCATTTCACCTTGATCCTATTTACATCTAAAAATATTTACAACTAACTGCTATTGAGCTATTTGTAGATTTTTGTTCAACAGCAAAATAAAGGGTTATAGCATGAGGATGCCCTGGCTTGAAAAAAATGAGTTAAGTATTGTTAGAATCCTGCAGATTTCCCAGAGAAGATATTTCTGTGTTCTTATTGCCTTTATCTGTTATGTGCCTATATTTACTTAGGATATGGTCTAGACTTGCTTGCCCTTATTTGTACACACTAGGAAGGCTACCAAAAAAAACAGAATAGAAGGCAGATGTCTACATGAATTATAGAATACACAAGCATATTCTAGTTACACTTTTGTCTAGACCATTTATTCTTTTTTTCTTTTTACAATTATTTATGTGTGGCACAGTGGCAACCACAAAAACAGAGACTATTGAGGTAAGAAAAAGCAAAAAGAGATTTTTTACAATCCTGTGAGAAAGGGCAACTCCTCACAGACAAGGTGTCATCTGTGAAGAAGTGAAAAGCACAAATTGTAAAGCACAAGATTAAATAGACGGTGAAGCCCTAATTTCCCTGGTTTTTTCTCCCATTTTCTGGGGGAGTCCAGGCTTACTATCTAAACATCAAAATTTATTCCAGAAAGAAAAGAATATTAGTAAATACCAAACTCTTAATTCAAATTTCCCTAGAGAACTGCTATACAAGCAGATGAAAGAATTTTGTTCCCTGAATTTTCAAAGCCATGATCGCCTTTAAAAGTACTTATATGCTAATTAAGAGTTGGTGGGAAAGAGGAGGGGACTGTTCATCCAAGACAATCAAATATTTGCAGTTTTTCAGCTATAGCACAATTTGTTATTGCAAAGTCTCAGGTCACAATTAAGGCATAGTTTAAGGCCACAATCCCATGAGAAGTCTTCACTCACTTTATCCCAAATATTTATTTAATATTTCCCCAAATACATTCAAAGCTTTTTTAATTTATTTTTAAGTTTTTTGAGTAGCTTCTCTTATCTCCATCCATATGTTATGCAAAACACTCCATAACAGTTAAGTTGTGAAAGAAAACATAGATTTCCCACCCTAATGAAAATTAAAAACCCTTAAGAAAAATTTAGTTAAAAATAAAGAGAGATATAGAGTAATAGAGAATGCTTCAATCTATATTCACACTCAATTGGTTCTTTCTCTGGATATGGATATTATGTTCATCATAAGTCCTTCAAAGTAGATGTGGTTAATTGTACAACTAAGAATAACAAAGTAATTTATAGCTGGTCATTCCAGAAAATTGCTATTACTTTGTATATAGTATATTTCACTTTGTTCATGGAGGACAATACAGATGTTTTGTTTTTGTTTTTGTTTTTGTTTTTTTTCTTGAGAGCATCCTGCTCATTATTTTCCAGAAAACAATAATAGTCTAGCAGATAAATTTGCTTCAAAACTTTTTTTATAATTACTATTGATAATTATATTTCCCCTATTTATTCTCTCTCTCTCTCCTTTCATCCTATCTCTTCTCAAAAGTGTTTTACTACTGACCACTCCTCCCCTCAATATGCCCTCTCCTTTATTACCCTCTCTCTCTTCCCATATTCCATTCCCCTCCGCATTTTATTTTCCTTCAGGGTAAGATAGATTTCTGGATCCCTATTGAGTATGTATGTTATTTCTTATTTGAATCAATAGTGATGAGAATAAGGTTCTCTCACTCATCTTCTCTTCCCCCTTTTGCCCTCCACATAAAAGCTTTTTCTTGCCTCTTTTTTATGGCAGATAATTTGCACCATTCCATTCTTCCTTTCCCTTTCTCTCAATGCATTCCTCTCTCACCCCTTAATTGTCTAGACCCATTTTTATAGCTCTTTAAGGTTTACAAAACATTTTTCATATATTATCTCATTTGATCCTCACAACAATCCTGGGAGGAAGGTAATATTAATATCCATATTTTACAGAGTGAAACATCTAGGTAGCTAAGTGGATAGAACAAAAGCCTGAAGTCAGGAAGACTCATCTTCCTGAGTTTAAGTACAATCCTAGACATTTACTAGCTATAGTCTAGACAAGTCAGTTGACTTCATTTACCTCAGGCCCTCACCTATAAAATGAACTGAAGAAAGAAATGGAAAATCACTCCAATGTATGTTCAGAAAGCACTGGAGGGGGATCATAAAGAATTGGACACAGATGAAATGACTAAATAACAATAAATTTTACAAAGGGTGAAAAAAAAAAACTAAACTCAATAGAGATAGGTCCAGGGTTCTATAGATAGAAAATATATGAGGAAAAATTAAAAGTTAGGCTTTCCTGACTTCAAGTATTTATCAAGTATACCACTTAGCTGCACATTCTTTTGTTCCGACTCCTGAGACAATGGCCACAGTTTGAAGTTTAAACTCTACTCACAAGATCATAGATTTAGAGCTGTACAGGTTCTCAGAAGTCAGTTAGTCTAAATTTGATATTTGATAAATAAGAAAATTGAGGACCAGGTGATGTGAGTTTCCCAAGATCACAAGGTAGTGATTTTTAGAAATCATATTTGAAGCCAGGTCTTCTGACTCCAGAGCCAGCAATCTTTCTTAAGTATATCACTGGATTTCTCTCTAACAATAATTAATATGTGTTAAATTTCGACTATTGGGAGGAGTAACGCCCATTCCTACTATTTGGGAATCTACTATTTGGTAATGGGTAAAGTAAAATTAAATACATTACTAGTCCCTCTTTTCCAGAAGTTTTAGATTCTGCCTACTTACCTAAGCTCCCATCTACTTTCCCTCTTACCATCTTCCCCTCCTCAACATTTATGCACAAATGAAAAGTGAAGTACAAAATTGAGAATGAAAGGATCAAGAAATTTGCCTGAGAAAATTTGTGGAGGGGCACAATAGCAAATGTTGGATCATTGAAAACTCCACAGAAAAATGGCACTTGGATCTGTATTTGAATTAAAACTGTACAAGGCAGAGCGATACTAACTAGAGGCAGAATATCTATGTTCAGATCTTTTGTCACTGACAAATTTTGTGATTTAGGGGCATGCATTTAATCTCTCTGGACCTCAGTTTTGTCATCTGTAAGTGAAAAGAATGTAGCCAAATTACCTCTAATGAACTTCCAGCACTAGATTTAAAATTCTGAACTATGGAGATTAAGGAAATAGGTCTTGTAGATACAGGAATCATCCTGTGGTAATCCACATAAGTGGAGTAAAACATTTCTATACTGAGGAACAAATAATAGTCCAGTTGGTCTGGAACACATGTAAAAGGGGAAAAATATATAAAGAATCCTACATAAATAGGATAACTCTTTGTAGTCTGGTATTTGGTAAAATTATTTTAAAAAATGTTGTTTGTAAAATTACCAATGATCTTTCAAATTAACAAACCCAATGGCCTTTTCTCAATGCTCATAGTTCTGGACTTTTCTGAAATACTTTATATGATTGACTACTTTCTCCATGATACTGTCCTATCTAGATTTTTGTGACATTACTCTTTCCTGATTTTCTTCTTATTTGTCTGACTAGTCCTTTTAGTCTCTTTTGCAGAATCTTCATCAAGGTCACTTCCAGAAACTATTATATACAATTAGGGTGATGTGGTATCTCCCATGATTCTATTCTCTCTCCTCTCTCTATGATGTGGTGACTTCATGAATTTGATTAAAATATTTCTGCAGATGTACCTCTTGTACTTAGTTTGTATTTTGCATGTTGACTTTTCTATTAGACTGGAAACTGACTTTTGCCTTTCTTTTTATTCTGACTTGTTTGAGTTTCTGGGATATAATAGTTGTTTAAAATGCAGACTATGGAAAGTCACAAATGCCAAAGTAAAGAATTTGAAGTTTATCATAGGGGCAGTGATGAAAGACCCCATCTCTCTCACTTTCTGAAGTTGGATAAATTCAGAGAACAAAAGAGTTAATTCTCTCTCCCCATCTCTCTCCCTTCCTCTCTCCCTCTCTCCCTTCCCCTATCTTCCCATTTCTCCCTCTTTCCCTCTCCATTTTCTTTTCCTTGTCCCTCCCTCTTTCCCTTCTCTCTCTCTCTCTCTCTCTCTCTCTCTCTCTCTCTCTCTCTCTCTCTCTCTCTCTCTCTCTCTCCCACCTTCTCTTTCTTCCTCTCCTTCCCTGGCTCCCTCTCTCCCTTTTCTCTCCCTCAGAGAAGTATCTCTCTCTGTCTTTGTCTCTATATCTCTTTCTGTTTCTGTACCTTTCAGATAACATCTCAGGGGATGTTAATGTAGGTGATAATGCTAGAACTTAAGACCCAGCCATCCAAAGAATTTCACCTTTCTTTCTAACACTTGCCACACTACACTGCTTCCTTTTAACTTACAGGCTGGGATTCTAATTTTATTTAGTAGACAGTAAGGATCCTTTGAATTTTGCTGACTAGTATTTATGTTTTAAGACCATTTCCACTGCTAATAAGATGAAACTGATATAGATTAGATAGGGATAGAGATGCAGCAGACTAAGAGAATAGCTAGAAAATCCGTTCAGCCATAATCCAGATAAATGGTAATGGCTTTCAAATGGAGATAGTAAAAATAGAAAGGAGAGATCCAGAAAAAAAAAAAAAAGTATTTTGGTGGTAGCATTTATTTTTATTATTTTTTCTAATTTCATTTTTTAATTATCTGCAAGAATGAGCCTTTCAATATACAAAGAATATAAGAGGTGATTGTATCTGAAACTATGAATGTGTATTGCATACAGATTTGTGGGAAGGCTAGAATTGAATTAATTCACATGAAAATATTTTAGTTTGCTATTAATATTAGCAGTTGTAAGCATTATTGTGGAGGGTATAATTAACCATCCAACATATCTTCTGTGATTTGGCAGACCAATATGGCTGGGAAGACATTGATACTTCCCCAAGGTTTTCCTTATCTCCTTCTGGAGACAATTTAAGGTATGATCTTTTCTCCTTATTTCTTTTCTTTGCAAACATTTAATAAATTAGTCACTTTTAACATAATTGTCTCACTTTTAGCTTAGGAGCAATATAATATTCCATCACATCCAAATGGTCCTCTTTTCTGATGCAAAATTAGTAGTTCAATTTCAATAACTCAGAAGCCCCAGTAAGAAAAATTCCTATCATGCATTCAAAGGTTTTGTTCTCTGACTTAATTGTAGTTTATATTTATCTCTATGTCTTCCCTGCATTGGTGATGAATATGCCATAAATGTGACTATGAGCTGAAGGTTCTTTTAAAAATAAAAGCATCATAAAATTCTAGACAAATTTTCCTTTTTTTTTTCTTCACATTTCATGAATCCAATTCCTTCTATCTTCTAATATCTCTCTACAACAGTTCAATTCCTTAATATGGTAAATTTAAATTGGTCTGCTTCTTGTCTCTGTCTAATCTAATCTTCACACATTTGCCAAAATGATTTTTTTTCTATTGCAAAGGTTTGACTATGCCTCTCTCTAAGTAATCTGCAAACCAGCAAGATGACAGACAGGCCATTTTCTCTAGTCTCCCTAATTCTTAGCAACACCCCCAACTTCTACTCCCACCCACAAAAGAAATTTTGTGTATCACAATTACAGACTAATCAAAAGGATGAGAAATAATACTTTCAATGCAAAATCCTCATGAATTAAGTGGAATGCTAAAATTTAAAGTGAAAATACTAATACTGGAGAATAGAAAATTTAAAGTGCTCACCTATTAGCCTTTATATTCTGAAGACACATAGATTCAGGGAATTGTGACAGACCCCCAAACTGGGGAGTTTATGTTGCTTCGTAGAATAAGCCCCATTCCCTCCTCTAGTCCCCAAAGGCTGACATATTCTTCCCAACTATGTAAGAACAAGTATGTCACAATTTCACCACATTTTTACACAATTTTAACATAATTTTTTTCTGTCACATTTTACACTCATTTGCTATGGATGTATCTGTAGTCAATAGTTTATGAAGGACAATCCAAGAAGCTATTAGTATACAACAACAACAAAAAAAAAAAAAAACAACTATCAACTTTCTACTTTAAATTTTCCTTTTCTTAAAGATTCAAGTCATGTTATATTCTCCAGGATTCTTTCCCTGATTCCATTTGCTAGTGCTATTCACTCAAATATTACCTTCCATCTATTTTTATTTGTCTTGTATATTTTGTTTTGTATAGGTCAGCAGAAAAGGTTTGTGACACCAGGGAAAGAGTCCAACATGCAGTCCTGGTGCAGATTGTACCAGTGTAGCCTTGTGCCGGCATCAGCTCGACCTCTGAATCCTCAGCAGTACTGGTAGCTTCCAGACCTCTCAGTTCAGAGACATCCGAGGACTTGGAAAGTCAGGAGAAAAGGTCTATGGACATAGGATGGGAGCCTAGTGTAATCCCAGCTCAAGCTGTATCATCACAGACCCTGTGATCTGCTGTGATCACATCATCCAGATTCTGGCCAGACCTGACCCCAGCTTCAGCCAGCAGGACCTCTGAATCAGCAGCACTGCCAGAAGCTTCTAGACCTCTCAGCCAGAGTACATCAGGGAAGAATTTGAAATTCAGTAGAGAGGGTCTGTGGCAATTGGTGGGAGTCCAGTGTGTAGTACCAGTACAGGCCACAGCAACATAGCTCAGGAATCAGCCCAGGTCCCAGCTGGGGTCTGAGTATCAGCAAAGGAAAACTGTGTAGCTTTAGCATACTAGATTTTTACAATTACAGTAGGACAGGACATTTCTTTTAGCTCTAGTGCAGAAAAGAGTGCTTGTGGCCAGGTCCCTAGAAGGATCTCTAAAAACAGCAGCAGAAAAACCTTGACATTTGGGACACTGTCAGGAAACGGGGCCCTACTTTAATAAAGAGTTAAAAGCTGAATAACAGGCTAAGAAAATGAGCAGACAACAAAAAAAGTTTCTGACCATTGAAAGTTATTATGGTAACAAGGGGTATCAAAATACACATTCAGAAGATTATAAGAAAGTCAAAGCTCCTATATCCAAAGCCTCCAAGAAAAATAAGATTGGGTTCCAGTCATGGAATTTTGATTTTGAAATTTTTTTTCAAAAGAGATTTTGAATACCAAATAAGAGGAACAGAGGAAAAATTATGAAAAGAATTGAGAGTGGTGTGAAAGGAAATGCAGAAAGCTCATAATAAGAATACCTTAAAAAAGGCAAAATTGGCCAGTTGGAAAAGGAGGTACAAAAGCTCACTAATGAAAATAATTCCTTAAGAAATAGAAATAAGTAAATGGAAGTAATGACTTTATAAGAAATCAAGACACAATAAAGCAAAACCAAAAAAAAAAAAAAAATAGAAAAAAATCACATTAGAAAAACAACTGACTTGGAAAATAGATCCAGGAGAGATAATTTAAAAATTATTGGTCTGCCTGAAAGTCATGATCAGAAAAAAAGCCTTGATCTTGTCTTTTAAGAAATTATCAAGGAAAATTGTCTTGATATTTTAGAAACAGAAGATAAAATAGAAATTGAAAGAATTTACCAATCAGCTCCTGAGAGAGGTCCCAAAATGAAAATTCCCAGTAATATTATAGCCAAATTCTGAAACGCTCAAGACAAGGAGAAAATATTTCAAGTGTCCAGAAAGAAACAATGCAAGTGTAGTGAAGCCACAGTCAAGATAAGACAAGATTAAGCAGCTTCTATATTAAATGGATGGAGGAGTTGGAATATGATATTCCAATGAGCAATGGAACTAGGATTGCAACCAAGAATCATCTACCCAGCAAAACTGAGCATGTAAAGTTATACAAAGCAGTTCAATTTAAAAAAATGTTGTACAGAATAAACATCTCCCAACCAAATGAAAATAAAAGCCCTCAAATAAAAGTAAGTTGAGAGAGAGAAAAGTGGTCATTCATGAAACAGAGTTTTTTCAAACATTCATGAGGCAAAAAACAAAACTAAATGGAAAATTTGATTTTCAAATACAGGATTCTGAAGAAGCATAAGGATATAATCAGGAAAGTGATATCATAAGGGACTTAATAAGATTGATCTGTTTACATTCCTACAAGGGAAGATGATGCTTGCAACTCATTAGAACTTTCTCATTATTTTGGCAGTTAGAAGGAATATATATAAACAGAGGGCTCAGGTTTGAGTTGAATAAGAAAGAATTATATATATATACATATGTATATATATATATATATATATATATATATATATATATATATATATGTGTGTGTGTGTGTGTGTGTATACCCATTATATAATATATATTTTAAATGATGAAATTAAGGGGTGAGAGAGGAACGTACTGGAAGAAAGGGAAAGGAAGAAGTTGAATGTAGTAAATTATCTGCCATTAAAAATGTGGCAAGAAAAAGCTTTTACAGTGAAGGGCAAGAGGGAGAAGACATGATGAGTGAAAGAACCTTACTCTAATCAGAAATGGTTCAAAGAGCAAATAATATACATATTCAATAGGTGTATACAAATCTATCTTACCCTGCAGGGAAAATAGGACGGTAATGGGATAAGGAGAGGGGGGAGGAGGGTGATAAAAGAGAGGACATATAGTGGATAAGAGTACCAAAAATCTTTTGAAAAGGGAATGGATAAAAGTAAAGAGAGAATAAATGGGGGGAAATACATTTAGCAATAGTAATTATAAAAAGAATTTTGAAGCAAGTTTTTCTGATAAGGCCTCATTTCTCACACATAGAATTGAATCAAATTTATAAAAAAATAAGAGTCTTACCTCAATTGATAAATGATCAAAATATTTTATCTGTGTCCAAAAGTCTATAAATCCATGCATATTCTTTGATCTAACAATACCACCACTTGGCATGAATGCCCAAATGGATTTGGGGAAAAAAGAAAAGAAAAATAACCTGTATGTACAAAAATATTCCTAATAACTCTTTTCTCAGAGCAAAAAAAAATGGAAAGTGAGAGGATGCCCATCAATTGGGAAATGACTCAATAAACTTTGATGTTTATTTTTGATAGAACATTTTTGTTTCATGAAAAATGATGAGCAGCATGCTCTGAGGAAAAACAACAACAACAACACCTGGAAAATCCTCTATGAACTCAAGTAAAGTGATATTGTACTGTATACAAACTAATAGCAATATTTCTGGATGTCTTTGCTATTCTCAGTAATACAATCATCCTGAACTACCCTGAAAGACTTAAGATAAAAAATCCTACTATCCATACCCATAGAAGGAACTGATTGAATCTGAATACAGACTAAAGCATTCTCTCTCTCTCTCTCTCTCTCTCTCTCTCTCTCTCTCTCTCTCTCAACTTATTTTTACATGAGGGCTTTTATTTTCATTTGGGTGGGAGATGTTTATTCTGCACAACATTTTTTTTAAATTAAACTGCTTTATATAACTTCACATGTGTTTTTTTTTTTAATTGCCAGTGAAGATAAGGGAGAGAGTCCAGAACTCAAAAATTTTTTAAAACAAATGTAAATAAATTGTTTTGAATATAATTGGGGAAAATATTAATTAAATAAAACAAAACAAAATAACAAAAAAAGTATTTCTTTGTATCCATATTCTATTATTTCTTTCTCTGGAGGTAGATAGCATTTTTCATCATGAGTTATATTCCCTCCCCCACCCCAGAATTATTTTGGATACAATGGTATTGCTGAGAACAGTCAATTAATTTTATCATATTATATTGTTGATATTATGTACAATGCTTTTTGATTCTGCTTATTTTACCTTGTGTCAGTTCATGTAAGTTTTTTCCAGGTTTTTCTGAGAGCATCCTGCTGACATACATCCTCTTAATTTCCAATTCTTAGCCACTACAAAAGGAGCTACTGTAAACTACAGTAAATTTTTTTCAAATGTATAAATCCTTTTCATTTTTTAATCTTCAGGATATAGATCTACTACTGGTATTGTTAAATTGGAGAGTATACATGACTTTATTGCCCTTTGGGCATAGTTCTGAATTGCTCTCTAGATTGTTCGAATCAATTCACAAATCCACCAACTGTGCATGTGTCTCAATTTTCCCATAACCCCTACAATGTTTGTCATTTTCATTTTCTATCATATTAGCCAATCCCATATGTATGTATTGTTACTTGTGAGTATTTTGATTTGCATTTCTCTAACCAATAGAGATTTTTTCACAGGATTATAGATAATTTTGATTTCTTTGTCTGAAAACTGCTTGTTCATATACTTTACCATTTATAGACTGGGAAATGATTTATATTCTTATAAATTTCCTCATTACTCACTATATTTGAGAAATTAGGTCTTGATCAGAGAAATTTGCTGTAATTTTTTCACAATTATAATTTCTAATTCCCTCAATCCTATTTTTTCCATTTATCCTATTCTCTCTTTCCTTCCTCTCCCCCCTTTCTGTCTCTTTGTCTCTGTTTCTATCTCTCTTGTCTCTCCATTCACGCTGTTCATCCTCAAATGTATTTTGCCTCAGACTACCACCTTCTCCAATCCACTCTCCCTTTTAGCAACCCACTTCCCCTTCTTTAGTACCATTCTCTTTCTACTTTTTTGTGGGGTAAGATAGATTTCTATATTCAAGTTAATGTGTATGTTATTCCCTTTTTGAGCAAATTCTGATGTAAGGTTCAAGTATTCTAATCTACCTCTCCCACCTTCCCATCTACTCTAAAAGCTCTTTTGTACCTCTTTTATGTGAGATGATTTACCCTATTCTACCTTTCCCTTCCCCCTGTTCTCAGTGCATCTTTCTTTTTCACCTCTGAATGTTTTTTCTTTTTAAATACCATCTCGTTATGGTCAACTCACACCATGCCTTCTTTCTATATATACTTCTTCTAATTGCCCTAATAATGAAAAAAAATAAGAGTTATAAATTCATCTTCCCATGTAGCAATGTAAACAGTTTGATCTTATTAAATTTGTTATGGTTTCTATTTCTTGTTAGCTTTTTGATTCTTAAATTAAATTTTCTTTTCAGCTCTTGTTTTTTTCATCAGGCATATTTAAAGTCCTCTATTTCATTTTTCCATCTAAAAGATTATTTACTTTGTTATAATTTTAAATATTTTCCCTCTGGAATATCATGTTACAAGCCCTTCAATCCTTCTAGATAGAAACTGCTAAATCTTGTATAATTGTGACTGTGGCACCATGATATTTCTTTTTATTTTCCCTGGCTGCTTATATCTTATTTTTTTCTTTAACTAGGAGCTCTGAAATTTGGCTATAACATTCCTGAGGGTATGTATATTGTGATTTCTTTTAGGAAGTAATTCTTTTAATTTATATTTACCCAACCATTTTTTCCTATTAATTTCTTGAAAAAATAATTCAATGCTTTTTTATTATGGATTTCAAATAGTCCAATAATTTTTAAATTGTGCTTTCTTGTCCTATTTTCCAAATTAATTGTTTTTCTAATAGGATATTTTACTTTTTTTCATTCTTTTTATTTTGTTTTATTGATCCTTGATATCTTATAAAATCATCAGTTTTCACTGATCCAATTCTGCTTTATAAAGAATTAATTTCTTCAGTGAGCTTTTGTACCTCCTCTTCCATTTGACCAACTCTACTGTCTTTAAATTAGGAAATTCCTCATTAGGCCAAAGATGCCATTTACAATGGCATTTAACTGTTCCAGTTTTAATGATCTGCAAATTCCCTAGTGTTTATTGATCAGTTTATTGCTTAATCTGATATAGATCTTTCCCTTCTCCTATCTGTTCTTTGTATTTTTTAAAGTTATTTATTTTCTTTCTTGAATTTTTTTTACATTTTTTTTCATTTGACCAATTCTGCTTTTATAGAGTTCTCTTCAGTTAATCTTTGTGCCTTTATTATTATTTTGCCTGTTTTTAAAGGTATTATTTCTTCAGTACTTTTTTTGTATATTTTTGTATTTTACCAAAATATTGTCTTTTTTTATCCCCCCAGGATTTCTTGCATTACTCTAATTTCTTTCCTCAATTTTCCTAATACCTCTCTTATTTAATTTTAAAAATCCTTTCTGAGCTCTTCCAGGATTTTTTCCGGGGCCATGTTTTTATTTGAGGTTTCACATGCAGCAGTTTTGACTTTGTTATCTTTTTCTGAATTTCTATTTTTATCTTCTTTGTTACCAAAATTACTTTCTATGGTCAGGTTATTCTTCTTCTTTGCTCATTTTTCAGCCTATTGATTTTAAAATTTTATATTCAAGTTGGGCTCTGCTCTTCGGGTAGAGAAAATACTGTTCTAAGTTGTAAATCTTTTGTGCAGCAAGAATTGGAAACAAATGAACTCAATAACCCAGTATCCATTTAATCATAAAACATAAATTACGTTAAAGAAACCCTTTGTATTTGATAAGAACTGCTTGGGAAAATTAAAAGTAGCTTGGCAGACATTGTGTTTAGACAATTATCAAAAATCACATTATATCTTTCTAATGTAATATTATTGTGCTATAAGAAACAATGAACATGATGAATGTAGAGTATGGAAAAACATTTAAAATGAAGAACCACAAAAACAATATATACAATGAATACAATAATCTAAATGGAAAGTATACCATTACAAACAAAACTGATTGCTGTGAAATTATCACAAACTTATCCCTTAACAATTATGTGAAAACACCTTAAACATCTCAATGATATATGTTAGGATTTGTTCATTTTTACCCTTCATAATTGAAGAGGAATGACAACACAATGTTTATATCAATGTACAATGTGTCCAATTAGAACTGATCAAACCAATATGAGCTCAAAAGGCTATACCACAAGTTAGGCACAAACAGTACCAATGAACATTTGGGAAGGACATGTCTACATTTGTGCATCTCACATCTTTTGAACTGCTGAAATTCTGCTTTGCTCACAGAGCATAATGTTTTCTTTGATGAGGGCACAACATTCTGAATAGTCCTGTGCCAATGTCTCCCATTTCTTAACAATCAATTCCAGAGCTTTTCAGAGAGACACTGCTTCTTTTGACCTTTGCATGAGCTGTTATTTTGTGTAAGTTTTCCAAAAATTAACATTTTAAGCAAATATATTTTTGGCATTCAAACAACATGGCCAACCCATTGAGGTTATGATTTATGCAGTGGTTCAGCTCAATAAAATACCTCATTGTCTGGTAACTTATCTTGCAATAATGTCTTCTAACATCTTCAGAATGTTCCTAAGAAAATGGAAATGATTTAATTTCCTGCCATAGTGCTGTTACATTGTTTGGGTTTTATAAAGCATACATGAATGAAGTCTGTGGAATGGTTCTATCAACCTTCAATTTGGCAGGCCATCTAATATCTCTTCTCTCTCACACTTTCCTTTAGAATATCATACACTAAGCTATCTGTCAACCTTACTATCTATGTATATATCCCTAGAAAGAACACTGCCAAGAAATGTGAATTTATCTATAGCATTCCAAATTTCTCTATTTGTGATAACTGATGATTTCTTGGATGGATACTGCATTGCCAGCTGGTGGAGAACCTGTTTTTTTTTTTTTTTAATATTAAGGGCCAGGTCAAAATTAGCACAACTGTCAGAGAATTGATCCATACTCAGTTGCTTTTCAGTCCATAAGGTTGCATTTACTGCAAAATCATAAGTGAATTAAAAAAAAACAAAAACAAAAACAAAAACAAAAAAACAAACAAACAAACAAACAAACAAAAAAAAAAACAAGGACCAATTCTTCCTTTGCTTTATTCTTGGCTTGTAGACTTCTCAAGTTAAATGATTTGCCACTAGTGTGATAATTGATCTTGTTGAAGGAATCTGATATCACAGAAAATAGCAAACATAGGAACCAGCACACAGCCCTGTTTCACTCTAATGATGACTAGGAAAGCATAATTATATAATCTATTATCCAGAACACTTCCTAACATTCTATCATGAAAATGGTGCACAATAATAATGAACTTCTTTAAGTAACACAATTTTACCATAATTTTCCAAAAGTCCTCATGACTAATAGTATTTAAGGCCTTGGTCAAATCAATGAACTTTGTATAAGAGAACACTTTTCTTTTCTGACATTTCTTTTGGAGTTGTCAGACAGTAAACAATATACCCATGTCTACTGATGTTGTTGGAAACCATACTGGTTCTTAGGTAGATGACCATATTCCAGGTGAAGAATTGGCCAGCTAAGGATGTTCTGGCAAGAATCTTCAAAGCAATGACTATGAGAGAGAGAGAGAGAGAGAGAGAGAGAGAGAGAGAGAGAAAGTGAGAGAGAAACTACTTACCCCCAACCCCTGTGATTGTCACAAGACAACCTATTTCCTTTACATTTATAGAGATGGACAATGGAGGCATTCTTCATCTCCTGGGGGAATAATCTCTTCTTGGAATGTAACCCAGAAGATTTCATTTAGTTTCTGTATGAGCAATTCAACCCTTGGCCTGAAAATCTCTGCTGAAATGAAATCAGCACCAGGAACTTTGCCACATGAAAGAAATGGAATTCAAAACTTCTTCAACTGGAAATTTAGCTGACAAGGAACTGATTTTCACCTGAGATAAATGGTCAGTGACTTCAGCAGTGGTTGATGATGATCTATTCAGAGAACTATGGCAATGTTTACCAATCTGTCCAAGAACATGTCCTTACCACTGATTGATTTGGCTCTTTTAGCACTGAATATAGATCCTTTACCCAAAAACAGGCTTCAGAGCATCATCTAAGCAATTTGAATTGTTACTATCAATGTGAAACTGAATTTCATCCACATTCTTATTTAGCCAAGTATCCTGCATCTCTCTAAGCTTTGTTTGTACTTTATTTTTTAATGACAGCTTTTTATTTTCAAAATACATGCAAAAATAATTTTTAACATTCACCCTTGCAAAACCTTGTGTTCCAAATTTTTCTCTCTCCCTAACTCCCACCCCCTTCCCTAGAAGAGCAAGTAATTAAATGTATATTAAACATGTTGCACTTTACTTTTGGTGGAGTTAAATGTTGCCTTTTTAGAGACTGATGAACTATTTTGCTGGTAAACCTTGTAGAATTCTTGTTTTTCATTTTGTAACATCTGAATTTCTCCATCATTTTCATCAAATTAATCCTAATGTTCGTGAGTGTAATACATATGAGTAAATGCAGTGCTATACACAAAATCTCTGAAAGTTGCCCATTCCTTTTCTATTCCACTGTTACTGGTGTGTTGGCTCAGCTTTCCCTCCAAATCAGCAACAAATTGTTTATGCTCTAATCTGTTGATCTTGAGTCTTCTGATAATATGAATATTTAGTTTAGATGAAATATCTATGACAGGTTTAGAAGTCTATGACACATGTAACTTTTATCCATCTCACATTGACTATTTTTTCTTAGAATGACATAGTACATTAAATATCAATATTTGCTGCAAAGGTACATCCATAAAATTTTATTACATTTAGTAAAATGGAAAAGAATGTTGATGATAAGAAACTCACACGACACATAAATCTTCAGTAGTAAGAGTTTCTGTTTCTGTTTCTGGCTCCATTCCTCTAAAGGACTCCCTGCCATGTCTTCTAGTCTATGTTTCCTCTGGTGTTACCCAGCTTGTCTGTTTTTTGGCACATTCATGATGAGAGTCTTCAGATTGTAATTTTTTTTTCTTTGACCTCATTAATGTTCATCATGGTGGGAGAATAAATACATTGATAGTAGTGACTTGACACTTTCCTATAAGTGACAACTGCATTGTCATGAGCTTATTGTTCATTTATTTTGTGTAGGGGGGGGCGAGGGGGTATACAAAAATGTTAACTGGATCAGATTTGATTGCAAAACCTATGCCAGCTTCACAGAACTGCTCATTATAGCATCCACTCCAGAAACATGTGTATACAACCTTAACTTAAGTAAGCTGGCCTCCATTTCCATGTTTCTTTCACATAGGGCAGCTATTTGGATGTGATACCTACTGAGTTGTCTGTCAACAGGAGTTGTTTGTCATTCAGTACTACTGAATTTCATGTTGTCCATAATAAGCATGTGCATATTTCACGTAACAATAATGAGTGAAATCATCTTCATGAAAATTTATGTATTTTTTAAATGTTTTGAATGCTATGAAGTATCCCCATCTTCCATAGTGAGCAGGCCAAGGTTAGAAAAAGCAGACAATTTTAAGACATCTTTTTTAGGCCCTTTTTCATCTAGAAAGTGAGCAATGAGGTCCTTAACAAAAGGTTGATCAAACACCAGGAGGCTACGTCGGTCCAATGAGAGGACCACTCAGTAATTTGGGCCATTTAAATGCAGGATTGTGATTACAGTTCCCAGTATATTCACATTTGCTGTTTCCCTGTTACTGCAGGATTTCAAAGTAGTAAATTATTAAAATAGTTACATGACAAAATAGTAAATTAGTTGAATAGCAAAATAATAAAATTATTGAATAAGATAAATAAATAGTGAAATAGTAGATGTAAAGTGGTAAAATGGTATGGGCAATATCTTTTGACCCCATGTAAATTAGATTTAAGTTAGGCAGAATTGCATGGAGTGGCCAGCTTTACTCTCTCTTCTAGACTTATCAAAATCCAGTAGAAAGACAAGTCAAGATGACTGGTGATGCTTTAGATTTAAGTAGATGACTCTGGCATCTTCTGTTTCTGACCAGGATATATGAACTCTGCAATCTCTTACTCCTCTGCCTTCAACCTACGTACTCTTCTAGGAAAGTCTTCATGATTGGGACATACTCTAATTAATTGATGGGTCTGAAGCCTATATGTTACATTCAACTTAGCTCATTCTTTCTACTAAGATTATTTTACCAGACTATAGCTGCCGTGCATGCTTCACTTTCTTGGAGCCATAGGTGAGATTTGCTTGTCAGGTGGACATCAAAAGTAGATGTGTAACCCTGAAAAAAGCTCAGCAGTTCCTACATCAGAAATATTAGTCATCCCTATACATCCCATATTCCCTAAATATAACCTATTGCATATAATACCAGACTTAAAAAAATATTTTTGTTTAGTTTTGTGGATTTTTTTCTTTATCTTTTCTTTGTAGTTTATTAATAAGGGATGGTTCTTTTTGAGGGGACTAGAGAAATGTCTAGTATATATAAGTGATCTTCCATGTCAATATATATTTTTTATTCTTTAGGTGTTCTTTATAGTCTCTGAGATAAAATATACAAATTACTATTTAGCTTTTAAAGATCTTCCTAACCTGCCCCAGTCTTTTCAGCTTTGTTATATTTTATTCACCTTCCCATATTTCAAATTTCATACAAACTGACCTCTCATTTTTAGAACTCCATGGCATGCTTTGTCATTGACTATATCCTATATCTGTAATACATTTCTTCCTTATCTTTGGCTCACAGAAACCCTTTCTTCCATCAAGACAGCTCCCATATTAGGTTCTATATGATTTTTTTTTCTTATTCTGCCCAGTTGCTAGATCTGTCAATCTTCAAAACAAACAAAAAGCTTTTCTATTTAACTATCTTGTATTCATTTTGTATCTACTTCTATGAGTATATCTCTCCCAATAGACCATCAATTCACTGAGTTTGAAGAGCATGTAGCTTTTTGTGTCTGTATACTTTGTACCTAGTCATTTGCTTAACACATAGTTTTGAATGAATGCTAATTAATAAATAGTTTGCTTGTAACTAGAAAAATCAATCTTGAATTTTGTTAGCATTTAATTCTGGTCCATAATAATAGTGTTCATGGCTCCATTCAATTTTATTTATATCTGTGGTTTGCCTTCTTGAGTAGACAACATCATTTGCATTGAAGCCTTTCTAATTGGTAGAATCTTGGTATTTTGGATTTATTCTATTGTGTCTTGCCTTTTGTCATACAAGAAGATGAAAAAGTGACAAAAAGCTTCTTCACATATATAGACAACACTCATTTTCTTCTTGATAGGTCAGTGCTTAATGTGTCTGACCTAGAGAAGTTGAAAATATTTCTAAGTATTGCCTTTATTCAATTTTCCCCATTATCCTCATTATTATGGGTCTGTTTTATATATTTTGTGACATATGAATAAGTTATAAGTATAACACTAATTTGAAAAGCAGTATAAATGTTATAGTGTTTTGGAGCACTATAATTCAACAAGAATCAATAGCCAATAATTGCCTAGTCATAGTCATTTGACTTCCTGATTCAAGTTCAAAATCTTTAGTATATATTTTCCTCAAGATTTTTCACTTACAGAACTTGTGACATTTTGATTTCCTTGGAAAAAGTTTCCATGAGACACACTTAATTTTTTTTCAGTGGAGCCACATAATATATCATTCAAATAAGTCAGAATTAATGCATTTCTGTTGTTACTCCTTTTTTTTACCTAGAAACCAGCCAATATTTAGGAATTTTCAGGGGAAAAGATAATGGGTTCAGGATTTGGCAGAATCATACCAGACTTAGGCTGTTGTATGGAAAGAGATGCCACATTTTGCCTCAATTAGTTGTTTTTTTTTAAAAAAATATATTATATTAGTAAGTTTTAATAAAAAAAAAGTTTTGTTGTTCACATCAGAAACTCTGATGAGCTCACGATATTTAAGTCTTTTACATATGTGCAATATATGAATGTCATAAATAAAGAACTAATTTGAAATGTAATATAAATGTTTTAATACTTTTTAGCAGCTGTTTCAATAATGAATTCCTTTTTACACTCCTGGATTTTTGTGGTACACCATTTTTTTATCCAGAAAAGATATACTCTAGAATCAGTTTATTGCTTTCTTTTAAGTATTCATAAATAATTTTGTATAATTTAAGTCATGAATGTGTTGTGGAGGTTACATAGGCTGGACATTTATCTATATTTGCAGGGGTTAAAATTATTTTTATCTTTTGGTCAAAGATGTATTGTGCCTTTTAAAAAAGAAATACAATAAAGTTTGCATTTTCAAGAAAGGTAGTGAAGTAATTCACATATAAATATAAAGTATTTAACACAATAATTATGAATCTCATATAGATTCACCATTTCTTTTTTATAGAAAAAGTAGTTTTTCTATCACCTTGGTTAACATAGTCCAACTGTCATTTATTATGTTAATGATGATGACAATAATAAGCTATCATTTATATAGCTCTTATCATATACCAGGCCCTATGCTATATGCTTTAAAATTATTATCTTATTTAATCCTCATAAAAACTCTGAGAGATAGAAAATTGAGACTAAGTGGCTTGCCTAGGGTCACATAGCCATTAAGCCTCAGGATAGATTTGAACTCTTGGCTCCTTGACTCCAGTCTCATTCCTCCAGCCCCTATACCGCCTAGCTTCCAAATGAAGCCGTGTCAAATTTTGGGAATATAAAGAAGCATAGGATAAGATTTGTGTCTTTTAGAAGTTTATAATCATGATATCAAAAGAGTTTTTCTTAAAAAAAAATACAAAAAAATGTAGGAGGATATCAAAATGCATATTTTATAGGTTAGGTCAATCATTAAGCATTTAGCAGGCACTGTGCTAAATTGTGGATATACAAAAAATAAAAAAGTATTCCAGCCTTCAAGGAATATATCTTCTAATGGAGGAAACAACATGTATGATTGACATACAGAGTAGCAAAAACATATCATTGGAGAATAGGATACTAGTAGTTGGCGAATTAGGAAACAATCTAGATGTGGTAGTTGAGATGAATCTAAAAGGAAGCAAAGGATTCTATGAATAAGACAATGAAGACAAAGAGTAATCCAGGCTTACATGAGCCAGTCAATGAAAGGCATGGAGGTAGGAGATGAGTATTGCATTGTGTGGAAGTAATAACAAGAAGAGTAAGGTGAATGAACCTTTTTTAAGTTTTTAGATGAGGGTAGTAACTTAAAAGACCAGAATTATGAGAGAAGTCCAGGCTGTATGGAGATATAAATACTTTAAAGAGGAATTTATTTTGATTACAGTGAAAATAAGAAGCCACTGCATTTTATTGAATTAAGTAGTAAAGTAGTGAAATATGCACTTGAAGAAAATCATTTTAATAGTTGAGTGGAAGATGATAGGAGAAAATTGGGATTGGAGGAAGAGAGAAAATGATATTATTGTAATATTCTAGTCAAGAGATGATTAAACTGTCTGAAGTAGAATGCTGGCTCTATAAATGGAGAGCATTGGACATATATGAGATAAGAAGTAGAGAAAGAAATTGCAACATTTGGCAACTGATTGATTAAGTGATAGAGACTGAGGATATAAATCTAGATTTTTGGAAAGATGGTAGTGCTCTTGAAAGCAATGGAGAAATTCAAACAAGGAGTGAATTTAAGAAGAGTGAATAAATTCTGTTCTAGAGATATTGAATATGAGATTCAGCTTGGACACCAAATATGAAATACCCAATAAGTAGCTGATGATATAGAACTCTAGAGCTCAGAAGAGATTCTGAGATTAGAAAATTAAATCTGAGAATCAGTTGCATTGTGTCAGTGAAAATTAATTTGATTCAACATGTCTAATATGAAAATATATCTTACATGACTTCACATTTATAATCAATACCAAATCATTTGCCCTAAAGAGAGGCAAAAGAAAGGGAGAACATTGGACCTCAAAATTTAAAAAAAAGTTAAAATTTTTAAATGTAATTGGGAAATATTTGATGAAGTGAATAAAAATAATTTCAAAATATAAAAAAAAAAATTGATTTAATTGTTTCAATGGCATCCTTGAGTATGGCTCAGAATACATGTATTCTAAGGCTTAACTGACCTAAAGACCTAATTACTCCTCCTTCCTCTTAACTGCTTGCTTTCTGTAAAACAGTTAGAATTAAGTTTTCTAGCTCATTACCTCTCATTTCTCATTCATTTCTTATTAAGCAATTCAGAAAATATTCTTACCTTAGTGCACCTCATTGCCTCACCTCATTAGTGATTGAGTAGTTTCTTATTAGTGTCATGTCAGCTTTTTGTCTAAAAATTCAATATAAGCTTAAGCCCCGAGTAACTTTTCTTGGCCTTTGACTGGCCATCCATGTATTGCCTATGGATTCATGAGGCAAAAGGTGTAAAACACCTATATACTTTTGTCTATTAATATAATTTCTCCTCATCTCTTTATGAGTAGTAAATAGCTTTGTTAACCTCATGTAATGGTAATGGATTTTCACCCAAACTCCTCTTTCCCCTTTTGTCTTGAAAAGATTATAATTGAACTATTGATTATTGATGAAGTACAGAGAGAAAACATAAGAAGGCCCAGTTGATACCCAGAGTTAATGTACATCCAGCAAAATAATAATAATAATAATAATAATAACAATTTATTGTTATTATAAATTCTAAGAAGTAGTAGTCACATAAAAAGGAGAAGAACTGAGAGAGAAAACAGGGAAACCTAGAGTATGAGAAGATGGTCAGCAGTGCCAAATAATGCAAAGCAGTTAAGGAAAAACAGTATCTACAAGAGGCCAAGATTTGTTGATGAAAATAAATTTGGTGGTTCCACTCCCACACAATTATTCCATCTAAAATCTAACAATAAACCTAATAATTACACCAAACTAAGTATCTTCTGCAGTCATTTCAAATATCGTGAGCAGATTAAAGTAAATTGTAGGATGCCCTCTAAGCCAATTACTTATACAGAAAAGTTTGTTATATTGCAAAGAATAACATATCCTGTTTTACAAGTTTACTAAAATTTGTCTGCAATAGAACAGCCCATTAATTTCCAATTTGAGATTACAAAGCAAAGAAATACTATAATATTTTTGTGAAAGTAGGTCTTTTTCCATTTTCTTTGTTCCTTGCTTATGTAGCAATAGTAGTTTTATGGATGAGTTGAAGGTATTAATAAGTCAGTTATTATTTAAGTGCCTACTATGTGCCAGAAGCTATAATTTCAAAACAATTTATAAGCATGGGGAGTACAAAGAAAAACAATGGCAAAAATAAAATCCCTGATTTCAAGGAGCTCCTACTTGAATGGGAGGAACATCATGCAAAGAACTATATGTAAATAAAAAATAAATGCAAGATAAATTGAAGGTAGTCTTTTGGTGGGAAACACTAAAGATTAAGAAGGACTAAGAAAACTTCTTGCAGAAGATAGAGATTAATGTGAAACTTGAAAAAAGCCAAGGAAAAAACAATATTTAGACATGCAAAGATAACAAATTCCAGGCATGGAATTGTAATAATTTTTGACCATAAATCAAGTTGCTTTCCAGAATGACCCAATCAACTCATGAGTCCACCAGTAGTATATTAGCATGTTTATTTTCTCTTAGTCCCAAGTAATGTTGCCATTTTCATTTGCCAATCTAATGGCCATGACAGAGAATTTTGAAGTCACTTAAATTTACATTTCTCTAATTATTAATGATTTAGAATATTATTTCATATAGCTGTTGATAGCTAGAATTTCATATCTGGAATGCACTCCCTTCCCATCTCTACTTCATACAATTCTTTATTCTTTCAAGATGCAGCCCAAGTATCAAGTTCTTTTGTTGTTTAGTCATTTCGGTCATACCCTACTTTTCCTGACCTCTTTTTGGAATTTGCTTGACAGAGATATTAGAGTGCTTTGACCTTTCCTTCTCCAAGTTCACATTAAGCCTTCTCTGATCCTTCATCTGTTAGTATCTTATCTCCTTAATTTAATTGTGTTAAATATGCATTTGTTTTCTTGCTTATTATTTTGTAAGTAGTTTTATAGATGTGTTGTCTCTCTCAATATAAAATGAGTTCTTTAAAAGGAATTCTCTTTTTTTTCTTTGAATCTGCAATGCCTGATACATTGTTTAGCACATTACAGATATTTAATAAATGTTTTTAAAATTAATTGATTGAAAGATAGGTTATAAATAAGTTGTGAAGGGATTTAAATACAAAAGAGAAGGATTTACATTTTATCATGTGTGGAATAAGAAGCCACTGAACTGTCTTTCAATTCAATGTAATAAACCTTTTTAAAATTATTTCTCTATGCCAAGCACTATACGAGATACCTACAATAGAAAACTATAGCAGTCCTTGCCTTCAAGGATCTTATAATAATGATGATCATTTTTAATCTCTCTGTAGCAGATAGAATTAATCTTTATCTATCAGATATTATTATTTGGTTGAAGATATAGTTATATAGGTATATGCTTTCTTAATAAATAACCTGTCAATATTGTCTATGAGAATAGATTAGAATAGATAGATTCGATTAGAATAGAATAGAATAGATTTTTAACCTCAGTGTTTATCAACCTTCAATTATTTATCTATAAATTGGAGAATTTTAATAGCTTATTGTCTCAATAGGTAGTAACACGTCCCCTCTTCTAGTCATAATGTCACTTGAGTAGTAGCATTTTTATGGGCATGGGAACAATATAATTTGGAGGAAACCTACAGGTATTGGAATGAAGAGAAAAGATTCTACATTTTATTCTGTTGCTTAAAACCCATGTGGTATTGAACAAGTACCTTTTCTGATCCTTAGTTCCCTTTATGATATGGAAAATAATATTTAAAATTACACAAAGAAATTGTGTTGAGTGAATTGCTGTTAATGAACCATTATTGCTTTCTTCTAAAAAATAATGTAAATTTAAATTTTAGAAAACTTTTTTCAAATTGCTCTCAAAGGCTTTACTCATAGTTTTTCATTTTATCTTGTAAGAATACCTATGTCGTAGACAGGCCATTAATTATCACTATTGCCACAAAGAAAAAATGAAGGCAGAGAATGACTTCCCACATGGAATTTCTGAGACATCAAAATTTAAAGGATATTGACAAAACTCATATTCTATAGTAGAGTAGCTGAGTTTATTTTACTATGGATAAAAAGAATAATCAGTTAAAATGGGAAGTTTCCAGGTTTGGTCCTGACCTAATCCTCCTTCCCCTTCCCCCTCCATGAAAGCAATGTCTTAGACATATTGACTTCTTTCATGAAAGCCAATAACCTGTAGACTCTGACTCATTTATCTCAAAGACTTACTGTGGATTTTTTCTGACCCACTATGAACTTAATCTTATCTTAGACCTGGGGTTTGCTTCCTGGTCTTTCTGTTTCATTTAATTGTTTCCAAATAAAGTATATTAGGAATTAACTCTTCCTGCCTTCCTCCTCCATCACCATTTACAAAATAGCAATATATCAAATTGTCCCTGCCCCATTCCAATTAAATTAGCTGTATTAGTTTGATCACAAATTACTCATTGCAGTCTAGACTTTGAAATCTGGCCATTGGAATACAAGACTAAAACCTCAGTATCTAAACTAAACTTATGTACAATTATTAATATTTTAAATATATTATATTAAGTATTATATTAATCTATGTTTTTGTGTCTATTACTCCATTCTGATGTTAATTATTAGCTATAAGAATTAATCAAATGGGAGAAAATTAGTTTCATTTAAATCATCTTTACTAACTGAAATATATTGTTTATTTTTAAGCTCCTATTATCCTGCTATCAACATTCATCTGGGAGTAATTGCAAAATTTAATTTTAAGAGTTTGTTGGAGTTCAACTTCAGGAAGTTAAGATGTCAGAGTAAGCAGTGAATCATTGTAACCCTTCTATGTTACCTCCAGGCAACCACAAAATAGCACCATAAGACATGTTCTGAAGTGGTGGAACCAGCAAAGAAACAGAATGAAAGAATCATTTAGCCCAGTAAAGTTAGAGGATTGGCGAGAGATGTCCCATTCACTCCAGCAAGGAGTGGAAATAGAGCTCAGTTCAAGACAACAAATGTTAACAAAGCAAAACAGCAGGAGATTTTGAGCCCCACTGTGATTGAACAAAATCAGGGAAGCCTGTGGACTAAAGCTCTGGGTACTCCAGATTGCTTCAGACAATTAGGCATCCTGCAGCAGCCACATTTCTAGGCTTGTGCTTAGCACAACCCTGGGCAATTAGGCATCCCCCAGTTGCCAAACCAATATGCTTTATTATAGTACTAGACAAACATAGAAACACCCAATTTGGTCTCAGCACTCACCAGGTAAGTACTAGAACCCTAGTTCTAGGTACTACTAGATAGGTACTAAGATAGGTACTAGATAGGTACTAAATAGGTACTAAGTACTAGGTAACTACTAGAACCCTAGCTAAACACCAGGTTAGCTGCCAGAAACCTTCAGACTCTAATAGACCAGCTACCCCTTCCAAGCAAGGAGGATTCCTTGGGCCCCAAGGAAGCATTAGTACAGCACCAGAAAAATAGTCAGGACCTGCAGCTCTCGTCAGAGCAAGCATGAGACAGTCTCCCTTCTGTTTTTGGAGCAGAACTCAAATTTAAAAGATAGGAAAAATATGCTTGTATGTGGTATGTGTGGGGAGGGGGAAGAGAGAAAAAGAGAGAGAGAGAGAGAGAGAGAGAGAGAGAGAGAGAGAGAGAGAGACGAGAGAAGAGAGAAAGAAAAGAGGAGAAGCAAACAAAACCAAAAACAACAACAACAAAATATCTAAGCCTAGAAAGTTATTATGGTAATAGAAAAAAGAGGTCACAAACTCAGAAGAGTACAATAATGTCAAAACATGTTTAAGTAAACACCCCCAAAATAAACAGGAAGTGTTCTCAAGCACAAAGAGAACTCATGGAAAAATTTAAAAAGGAGCTTAAAAATTATATGAGAGATAGAAGAAAGATTGGAAAAAAGAAAGGAAAATGATTCTGAAAAATCAAGAAAATGAGTCAACATCTTAGAAAACTGATTAAAAAGTAGAATTGGTCAAATGGAAAAGGAGATTTTAAAAAATCTACCAAAGAAAAGAAATCCCTAAAATGTACAATTGGCTAAATGAAAAGAAAACACATAAAATAACTGAGGAAAACAACACCATAAAAACTAGAACTGAGCAAATAGAAGTTAATGACTCTATGAAACATCAAAAATCCATCAAACAAATTCAAAAGATTGAAAAAAGACTCAAAAGATTGAAGGAAGAAAGTGTAAAATGTTCTATAGGAACAACAACCAACCTGGAAAACAGATTCATAAGAGTATATCAAAATCACTGAACTATCTGAAAAACATAATCAAAAGGAGGACCTGAACAATATCTTCCAAGAAATTATCAAGAAAAACTGCCCTAATGTCCTGGAACCAGAGTAAAAAGTAGGCATTAAGAGGGTGGAGCCAAAATGGCAGAGAAGGCACAAGTGATTTTCTAAGCTCCTCTGATGCCCTCACAACCAACATTAAATTCAGCCTCAAAAATAGTGCTTGACTGGTAAAATCCATGAAGATTAGAAGCACAACAACTCACCAGCCAAAGATAATCTGGAAGATCGCCAGGAAAGGTTTGTCTTGAAGGGCCAGGAACAGACCAGCACAGGCAGGGAGAGACTAGGATCCAGAGCAGACCAAGGGCAGGGGTGACTTCTGCATCTAGAGACAACTCTTCCATAGGCTAACTGCTCTGCCTTAATTATAAAGAAGTAAACCAGCAGAGAAATTAAAGCCAAAGACAGAGAGTACTCTCTAAAAAATACCAGAACCTAACAAGATCTGGCTATAACCACCCCAAACCAGAAGTGACTCAGGTAGACCTGTAACACAGCCCTGCAGCAACATTCTACATTACTGGGCTTTTGTGGGGGCAGTTACAAATCTGCACAGCAGCGGGGCACAGCCCAGAGCAGCCTCTAATCTGTATAGTGGGGGTCTTGGCTCAGGGCAATAGAACTTTCACAGCACGACCCTGCTTCCCTGAACAGGGACATTTCCAGTCCCTGAAGGGCTATTCACTGCTCAGCTACTAATACCCACAATCCCAGGGTGGGCTTTGGTTTGGGATACTAAAACTTTCACTGCTCAGCATCTAGCCCCAGGGCAGTCCTTAACCCTGCACAACAGGGTTCTTTACAGGGCACTTCTGCAGCTCCGAAATACAGGCCTGAGTTACTTCCTGGGGAACTCTTTCCAAGAGCACTCCAATACTTCGCTGCTCTTTGTAGCCAGTTGGCAGGACAGCTACCATCCATACACCTATCACTGCTCTGCAGAGGAAGCTGGTAACCTCCTGGCCCTGATGGAAGACCCTACAGGCTTTAACAAAATGAGTAAAATAATAAAAAGATGATTGATAGTTTCTATACAGAAAGAGAGCAGCTTTTCAACCCAAAGGAGACTAATAGCAGTCTCCAGACAATTGTTGGTCCCCAACACTAAAGGCTCCTCTAGAAGAGACTATTAAAAACCTTAAATGAGAACTAGAAGAAAAATGGGGAAAGGAAAGAGAAGCTATGCAAGAGAGCAACAATTTCCTAAAGTGTGAATTGGAAAAGGTAAAAAACACCCAAGAAGTGCAGGGAAACAGAATTTATGAATTGGAAAAGATTAAGAATTCCCAAGAAAGTAGGATTTGTGAATTGGAAAAAGAAAATAACTCACAAAAAAAAAATAGTGAAATGGAAAAAAACTGCATAGAGCAAAACAACTCATTTAAAAACTCAATTGGACATATAGAAAAAGAAGTAAAAAGAAAGCTAATGAAGAAAGTTACTCACTAAAAATCAAAATTGAACAAATAGAAATGACTGATTCATTGAGACATCAAGAATCAGTCAAGCAAAACCCAAAAAATGAGAAATTAGAAAAAAATATCAAATATTTATTTGGAAAAACAATAGACCTGGAAAATAGATCTAGGAGAGAGAACCTGAGGATCATTGGACTACTCAAAAATTATGATGAAAAAAAGAGTCTAGATACTGTTTTACAGGAAATTATCAAAGAGAACTGCTCAGAAGTAATAGAACCAGAAGATAAAATAGGCATTGAAAGAATTTATTGAAAATCTTCTAAAAAAGACCCTAAAATAAAAATTCCAAGGAATATTGTGGCCAAATTTCAGAACTATCAGACTAAAGAAAAAATATTACAACCAGCCAGGAAAAAGTAATTCAAATACCAAGGTGCCAAAATAAGGGTCACTCAAGATATGGCTGCCTCAAAATTAAAGGATCAAAGGGCCTGGAATCTGATATTCCAAGAGGCAAAATAACTTGGAAAGCAGCCAAGAATAAATTACCCACCTAAGCTGAGCATTTTTATTTCCATGGAAGAACATGGACATTTAATGAAACGAGGAATTCCATTTGTTTCTAAGGAAAAAGCCAGAGTTAAACAAAAATTTTGGTCTCTAACCATAGGACTCAAGAGAAGCAGAAAAAGGTAAAAGGAACTCTTAAGAACTGTATTTCTGTAGTGGATATACAAAAAAACCACATGTATAATTTGATTTTACTGATATGACGTAAAAAAAGGAAAGTAGAAATGTAAAGGGGATAGTGCCAGAAAAAGGGAAAAGGGGAGATAAAAAAAAGGAAAGTACATCCCACAATGAGGCAAAGGAAACCTATCATATCAGAAGGAACTTAGAGAGGGGGAAAAATATTGTGTGAATCTTACTCTCATCAGAGTTGGCTCAAAGATAAAATAATTGACATTTATTTTACAGAGAATCTTCTATCACTTCATTAAAAAGTGGGAGAGGAAAAGGGAAAGGGAAAAAGAGTAATAAGGGAAGGTTACAAGAAAGGGGAAGGGATTTAAAGGGAGGAAGGAGGAATTTTGAAGAGGGAGAGCTGCATGACACAAGTGGGGCCCATACGTTTAATACTAGGGAAGGGGGGAAGGGGGAAAAAGAAAAAGAAAAGCACAATCTGGGAATATTATGATGGCAGGAAATATAAAATTAGTCATTTTAACCATAAATGTTAATGGGATAAACTCTCCCATAAAGCAGAAGTAGATAGCAGACTGGATCAAAAGTCAGAACCCTATAATATGCTGTTTACAGGAAACACATTTAAAACAGGGAGATCCATACAGAGTAAAGGTTAAAGGCTGGAGCAGAATCTATTATGCTTCAGGTGAAGTCAAAAAAGCAGGGGTATCCATCCTTAGATCAAGAAAAAGCAAAAATTGATCTAATTAAAAGAGACACGAAAGGAAACTATATCTTGCTAAAGGGTACTATGGACAATGAAGCAATATCAATATGAAACATATATGCACCAAGTGGTATAACATCTAACTTCCTAAAGGAGAAGTTAAGAGAATTGCAAGAAGAAATAGATTGCAAGAAGAAATAGACAGCAAAACTATAATAATAAGAGATCTCAACCTTGCACTTTCAGAATTAGATAAATCAAACCACAAAATAAATAAGAAAGAAATTAAAAAGGTAAATAGAATATTAGAAAAATTAGGTATGATAGATCTCTGGAAAAAACTGAATGGTGTCAGAAAGGAGTATACTTTCTTCTCAGCAGTTCATGGAATCTACCCAAAACTTGGCCATATATTAGGACATAAAGAAGTCAAAATTAAATGCAGGAAGGCAGAAATAATAAATGCTTTCTTTTCAGATCACAATGCAATAAAAACTACATTCAACAAAGATAGGGGTAAATAGACCAAAAAGTAATTGGAAACTAAATAATCTCATCTTAAAGATGGATTGGGTGAAACAGCAAATTATAAACGCAATTAATAATTTCACTCAAGATAATGACAACGATGAGACATCATACCAAAATTTGTGGGATGCAGCCAAAGCGGTAATAAGGGGAAATTTTATATCCTTAGAGGCTTACTTAAATAAAATAGAGAAAGAGAAGATCAATGAATTGGGCTTGCAATTTAAAAAGCTAGAAAAAACCAAGTTAAAAGCCCCCAATCAATTACTAAACTTGAAATTCTAAAATTAAAAGGAGAAATTAATAATATTGAAAGTTAAAAAAAAAACTATTGAACTAATAAATAAAACTAAGAGTTGGTTTTATATAAAAAACAATAAAATTGATAAACCTTTGGTCAATCTGATTAGAAAAAGGAGAAAGGAAAATCATATTAGTAGTCTTAAAAATGAAAAGGGAGAACTTTTCACCAATGAAAAGGAAATTAAATAAATAATAAGGGGCTACTTTGCCTAATTTTATGCCAATAAATTTGATAACCTAAGTGAAATGGGTGACTACCTCCAAAAATATAGACTTCCCAGACTAACAGAGGAGGAAGTAAATTGCTTGAATAGTCCCATTTCAGAAAAAGAAATAGAACAGGCAATTAAACAACACCCTAAGAAAAAATCCCCAGGACCAGATGGATTTACATGTGAATTCTACCAAACATTTAAAGAATAATTGGCCCCAATGCTATATAAATTATTTGATAAAATAGGGAATGAAGGAGTCCTACCAAATTCCTTCTATGACACAGACATGGTACTGATACCTAAACCAGGCATGTTGAAAACAGAGAAAGAAAATTATAGACCAATCTCCCTAATGAATATTGATGCTAAAATCTTAAATAAGATATTAGCAAAAAGACTACAGAAAATCATCCCCAGGAAAATACACTATGATCAAGTAGGATTTATAGCAGGAATGCAGGGTTGGTTCAATATTAGGAAAACTATCAATATAATTGGCCATATTAATAACCAAATTACCAAAAATCACATGATCATCTCAATAGATGGAGAAAAAGCATTTGACAAAATCCAACAACCATTCTTATTAAAAAACACTTGAGAGTATAGGAATAAATGGACTTTTCCTTAAAATAATCAGCAGCATCTATTTAAAACCATCAGTAAGCATCATATGTAATGGGGACAAACTGCAACCATTCCTAATAAGATCAGGAGTCAAACAAGGTTGCCCACTATCACCGTTACTATTTAATATTGTATTAGTAACGGTAGCTTTGGCAATAAGAGCTGAGAAAGAGATTAAAGGAATAAGAATAGGTAATGAGGAAAGCAAATTATCACTCTTTGCTGATAATATGATGGTATACTTAGAGAACCCCAAAGATTCTACTAAAGTTATTAGAAATAATCTACAATTTTAGCAAAGTTGCTGGTTATAAAATAAACTCACATAAGTCATCAGCATTCTTATATATCACTAACAAAATCCAACAGTCAGAGTTACAAAGAGAATTCCATTTAAAGTAACTACTGATAATATAAAATATTTAGGAATCTATCTGCCAAGGGAAAATCAGAAACTTTATGAGCAAAATTACAGACCACTTTTCACACAAATTAAGTCTGATGTAACCAATTGGAAAAATATTAAATGCTCTTGGATAGGGCGAGCAAATATAATAAAGATAACAATATTATCTAAACTAATCTATTTATTTAGCGCTATACCAATCAGACTCCCAAAAAACTATTTTAATGACCTAGAAAAAATAACAACAAAATTCATATGGAAAAACAAAAGGTCAAGAATTTCAAGGGAATTAATGAAAAAAAAATCAAATGAAGGTGGCTTAGCAGTACCAGATCTAAAATTATATTATAGAGCAGCAGTTACCAAAACTATTTGGTATTGGCTAAGGAATAGATTAGTTGATCAGTGGAATAGGTTAGGTTCAAGGAACAAAACAGTCAACAACTATAGCAACCTAGTGTTTGACAAACCCAAAGATCCCAGCTTTTGGGATAAGAACTTATTGTTTGACAAAAATTGCTGGGAAAATTGGAAACTAATATGGCAGAAAATAGGCACTGATCCACACTTAACATCATACACCAAGATAAGGTCAAAATGGGTTCATGACCTAGGCATAAAGACTGAAATTATTAATAAATTAGAGGAACACAGGATAGTTTACCTCTCAGACCTGTGGAAGGGGAAGGACTTTATGACCAAAGAAGAACTAGAGATCATTATTGATCACAAAATAGAAAATTTCGACTATACCAAACTGAAAAGTTTTTGTACAAACAAAACTAATGCAGACAAGATTAGAAAGGAAGCAATAAAATGGGAAAATATTTTTACAGTCAAAGCTTCTGATAAAGGCCTCATTTCCAAAATATATAGAGAATTAACTCTAATTTATAAAAAAATCAAGCCATTCTCCAATTGAAAAATGGTCAAAGGGGCGGAGCCAAGATGGCGGAGAAGGCACACCCGACTTTCTAAGCTCTTCTCTTACCCTCTTTATCAATATTATATCGAGCCTCAAAAATAGTCTTGACTGCTAAAATTCGTAAAGATAAGAAGTAGAACAACTCACCGGCCGAAGAAAATCTGCAGTCTCGCCAACAAAAAAGGTTGGTTCCGGGGCCAGGGGGGAGATCAGCGCAGACGGGAGAGAAATTAGGTTCCGAGGAGAGCCTCAAACCGAAAGTGAAAGCACAGATCTCAGCACAAGCACGCAGCCCCAACCCGCAGTACGGGGCTTTTCCTTGGAGCAGCTGTGATCCTGCAAGGCAGGAGGACGCAGCCTGGGTTAGCCTCCAATCTGAGCAGTGGGGAGCTCGGCTTGGGGCCATAGAGCTTTTCCAGGGCCGATTTGCATCAGGCAGAGACACTGGGCAGAGTTTGAGGCATCTGCGGTCTGCGGTCAGCTGCTAATACTCACAGTCCCACTAGAGGCTCGGCCTGGGGCAGTGACACTTTCACCCCTTAGTCTCTAGCGGAGGGCAATTCCTAACCCACACAGCCCAACTGGACACTTCGATAGCTCGGCCAGTGCTGAATCCACTTCCTGTTGGGGGAAGGGAAGACTCTCACTCAGAGCACTCCCATACCTTGGAGCAGGAAATCGGTTTACATCTCTCCCTGCTCTGCAGAGGAAGCTGGTAACCCCCTTGCCTAGGAGACCTACCCTAAAGGCTTTAAAACATGAATAAAAAGATGAAAAGAACTATCTACAGCTTCTATGCAGAAAAAGAGCAGGTCAGCAAACCCGAAGAGACCTGAAACAGCAAAAATGCATGAGACTGTCCTCCTTAACATGATGCTCTCATAGAAGAGACCATTAAAAGTCTCAAAAGAGAGTTAGAAGATAAATGGGGAAAGGAAAGAGAAGCCTTACAACAAGTGCAGCGAAATAAAATTGGTGAATTGGAAAAAATAAAAAAATCTCAGGAAAGTAAGAATTGTGAATTGGAAAAAATAAAGAATTCACTAGAAAGTAGGATTTGTGAATTGGAAAAGACAAAGAAGTCGCAAGAAAGTAGGATCTGTGAATTGGAAAAGACAAAGAACACTCAAGAAAGTAGGATCTGTGAATTGGAAAAAGAAAATAATTCACTAAAAAAAAAATTAGTGAAATGGAAAAAAATTCCAAAGACCAAAACAATACATTTAAAACTCAATTGGACATATACAGAAAGAAGTAAAAAAAAAAGCTAATGAAGAAAATAATTCTTTAAAAATTAGAACTGAAGAAATAGAAACTAATGATTCATTGAGACAGCAAGAATCAGTCAAGCAGAAACAAAAAAATGACAAACTGGAAAAAACCATGAATTATCTACTTGCAAAAACGACAGATTTGGAAAATAGATCTAGGAGAGATAATCTGAGGATTATTGGACTTTCTGAAAACTATGATGAAAAAGAGCCTAATGCTTTACAAGAAATCATCAAAGAGAACTGCCCAGATGTAATAGAATCAGAAGGTAAAATAGGCATTGAAAGAATTCACGAACACCTTCTAAAAAACCCTAAAAATAAAACCCAAGGAATATTGTAAATTTCAGAATTATCAGATTAAGGAAAAAATTTTACACAAAAAAAAACATTTAAATACCGAGGTGCCACAATAGGATCACCCAAGATCTGGCTGCCTCTACATTAAAGGAAAGAAGGCCTGGAATATGATATTCCGAAAGGCACAAGAACTTGGATGCAGCCAAGAATAACTACCACTAAGCTGACATTTTCTAGGGAAGAAGATGGACATTTAATGAAACAAATAATTCCATTTGTTTCTGAAGAAAAACAGAACTAAACAAAATTTGATCTCCAACCATAGAATCAAAGAGATGAGAAAAGGTAAAAATAAATCTTGAGAATTGTATTTCGTTTGGATATACAAAAGAATACATGTATAATTTGATTGTACTGATATAACATAAAAAGGGAAGTAGATATGGAAAGGATGATGGCAGAATAAGGGGAAGGAGGGATAAAAGGGAAACCACATCTCACAAAGAGGCAAAGGAAACTTATCATATCTGAGGGAACTTAGAGAGGGGAGGAACATTGTGTGAATCTTACCCATCAGAGTTCTAAAGAAAAATAATTGACATTTGTTTTAGAGAAAATTCTCTCTCCTATAAAAACGGGGGAGAGGAAAGGAAAGAAAAGAGTAAAAAGGAAGGAAGGAAAAGACTCAAAGGGGAGGGAGGGATTATAAAGAGGGTAAGCATCTGATACAAGAGGGGTACAAAGTTTAAAAGGGGAAAGAGGGTTGGGAGGCAAGAATAACTAAAGCATAACTCTGGGTTATTGGATACAGATTGTAATTCTAACCGTAAATGTGAATGGGATGAACTCCCATAAAGAGGAGGCAGATACAGACTGGATCAAAAGTCAGAACCCTACAATATATTGTTTACAAGAAACACATTTAAAGCAGGAGATACATATAGAGTAAAGGTAAAAGGCTGGAGCAAAATCTATTATGCTTCAGGTGAAGTCAAAAAGGGGTAGCATCCTTATCCAGATCAAGCAAAAGTAAAAATTGATCTAATTAAAAGAGATAAGGAAGGAAACTACATCCTCTAAAGGGTAACATAAACAACGAAGCAATATCAATATTAAACATATATGCACCAAGTGGTATGACATCCAACTTCCTAAAGGAGAAGTTAAGAGGAGCAAGAAGAAATGAACAACAAAACTGTAATAATAGGAGATCTAACCTTCATCAGAATTAGACAAATCAAACCACAAAACAAATGAAAGAAATTAAGAAGCAAATGAATATTGAAAAATTAGGTATGTTTGGATCTTGGAGAAAAGTGAATGGAGATAGAAAGGAATATACTTTCTTCTCAGCAGTTCAGGAACCTATTCAAAATTGACCATATATTAGGACATAAAGACTAAATTAAATGCAAGAAAGCAGAAATAGTAAATGCTTTCTTCAGATCATCTCAATAAAAACTACATTCAACAAAAAGTTAGGGAAATAGACCAAAAAGTAATTGGAAACTAAACAATCTCATCTTAAAGAATGATTGGGAAGCAGCAAATTATAGATCAATTAAAAATTTCACTAAGATAATGACAATGATGAGACATCATACCAAAATTTGTGGGATGCAGCCAAGAGGTAATAAGAGGGAATTTATATCCTTAGAGGCATTGAATAAACAGAAGAAAAGATTAATGAATTTTGCAACTAAAAACTAAAAGACCAAATTAAAACCCATAAAATACTAAATTGGAAATTCTAAAATTAAAAGGAGAAATTAAAATATTGAAAGGAAAACAACTATTGAACTAATTAATAAAACTAAGAGTTGGTTCTATGAAAAAGCCAATAAAATAGATAAGCCTTTGGTAAATCTGACTAGAAAAGGAGGAGAAATGAAATTAGTAGTCTTAAAAGAAAAGGGAGAACTTTCCACCAATGAAGGAAATTAGAAAATAAGAGTTATTTTGTCAACTTTATGCCAAATTTAATAACCTATGAAATGGATGACACCCCAAAATATAGACTTAGACTAAGAGAGGAGGAAGTAAATTGTTGAATAGTCCCATTTCAGAAAAAGAAATAGAACAGGCAATTAAACAACTCCCTAAGAAAAATCCCCAGGACCAGATGGATTTACATGTGAATTTTACCAAACATTTAAAGAACAATTGGCCCCAATGCTATATAAATTATTTGATAAAATAAGGAATGAAGGAGTCCTATCAAATTCCTTCTACGACACAGACATGGTACTGATACTTAAACCAGGTAGGCTGAAAACAGAGAAAGAAAATTATAGACCAATCTCCCTAATGAATATTGACTAAATCTTAAATAAGATATTAGCAAAAGACCAGAAAATCATCTCCAAGATAATACACTATGATCAAGTAGGATTTATACCAGAATGCAGGGCTGGTTCAATATTAGGAAACTATCAATATAATTGGCCATGTTAATAACCAAATTAACAAAACCATATGATCATCTCAATAGATGCAGAAAAAGCATTTGATAAAATTCAACATCATTCTATTAAAAACACTTGAGGTATAGGGAATAAATGGACTTTTCCTTAAAATAATCAGCAGCATCTATTTAAAACCATCAGTAAGCATCATATGTAATGGGGACAAACTGCAACCATTCCCAATAAGATCTAGAGTAAAACAAGGTTGCCCACTATCACCGTTACTATTTAATATTGTATTAGAAACGCTAGCTTTAGCAATAAGAGCTGAGAAAGATTAGGAATAAGAATAGCAATGAGGACGCCAAATTATCACTCTTTGCCGATGACATGATGGTATACTTAGAGAACCCCAGATTCTGCTAAAAGTTATTAGAAATAATCCACAACTTTAGCAAGTTGCTGGTCATAAAATAAACCCACATAAGTCATCAGCATTCTTATATATCACTAACAAAATCCAACAGTCAGAGTTACAAAGAGAAATTCCATTTAAAGTAACTACTGATAATATAAAATATTTAGGAATCTATCTGCCAAGGGAAAATCAGAAACTTTATGAGCAAAATTACAGACCACTTTTCATAAAAATTAAGTCTGATGTAACCAATTGGAAAAATATTAAATGCTCTTGGATAGGGCGAACAAATATAATAAAGATGAAAATATTACCTAAACTAATCTATTTATTTAGCGCTATACCAGAGTCCCAAAAAACTATTTTAATGACCTAGAAAAAATAACAACAAAGTTCATATGGAAAAACAAAAGGTCAAGAATTTCAAGTGAATTAATGAAAAAAAATCAAATGAAGGTGCTTAGCTGTACTATATCTAAAATTATATTATAGGCAGCAGTTACCAAAACTATTTATTAGCTAAGGAATAGATTAGTTGATCAGTGGAATAGTTTAGGTTCAAGGATAAAACAGTCCAACAAATATAGCAACCTAGTCTTTGACAAACCAAAGATCCCAGCTTTCGGATAAGAACTTATGATAAAAATTGCTGGGAAAATTGAAACTAATATGGCAGAAACTAGGCATTGATCCAAAGTAACGCCGACACCAAGATTAGGTCAAAATGGGTTCATGACCTAGGCATAAAGAATGAAATTATTAATAAATTAAGGAACACAGGATATTTACCTCTCAGACCTGTGGAAGGGAAGGTCTTATGACCAAAGAGAACTAGAGATCATTACTGATCACAAAATAGAAAATTTCAATTATACCAAACTGAAAAGTTTTTGTACAAAGAAACTAATGCAGACAAGATTAGAAGGAAGCAAAAACTGGGAAAATATTTTTACAGTCAAAGGTTCTGATAAAGGCCTCATTTCCAAAATATATAAGAAATTAACTCTAATTTATAAAAAATCAAGCCATTCTCCAATTGAAAAATGGTCAAAGGATATGAACAGACAATTCTCAGATGAAGAAATTGAAACTATTTCTAGTCATATGAAAAGATGCTCCAAGTCATTATTAATCAGAGAAATGCAAATTAAGACAACTCTAAGATCACTACACACCTGTCAGATTGGCTAAGATGACAGGAAAAAATATATGTTATTGGAGGGGATGCGGAAAACTGGGACATTGATGCATTGTTGGTGGAGTTGTGAACGAATCCAACCATTTTGGAGAGTAGTTTGGAACTATTCAAAAAGTTATCAAACTTGCATATCCTTTGATCCAGCATGTTACTACTGGGATTATATCCCAAAGAGATTATAAAGAAAGGAAGGGACCTGTATGTGCACGAATTTTGTGCAAGCCTTTTGTAGTGGCTAAAAACTGGAAACTGAATGGATGTCCATCAGTTGGAGAATGGCTGAATAAATTATGGTATATGAATATTATGGAATTACTGTTCTGTAGAAATGACCAACAGGATGATTTCAGAAAGACCTGGGAGACTTACACGAACTGATGCTGAGTGAAATGAGCAGGACCAGGAGATCATTATATACCAACAACAATACTATATGATGACCACCTCTGATGGACCAGGCCATCCTCAGCAACGAGATCAACCAAATCATTTCCAAAGGGCAGTAATGAACTATGCCAGAAAAGAACCTGGGAGATGACTAAAACCATTACAATGAATTCCCAATCCCTATATTTATGAACACCTGCATTTTTGATTTCCTTCACAACCTAATTGTACAATATTTCAGAGTCTGATTCTTTTGTCACAAAATAACGTTTTGGTCATGTATACTTATTGTTATCTAATTTATATTTTAATATATTTAACATCTACTGGTCATCCTGACATCTAGGGGAGGGGGGGGGGGGGGAAGAGGCGAAAAATTGGAACAAGAGGTTTGGCAATTGTTAATGCTGTAAAGTTACACATGCATATATCCTGTAAATAAAAGGCTATTAAAAAAAATGGTCAAAGGATATGAACAGACAATTCTCAGATCAAGAAATTGAAACTATTTCTAGTCATATGAAAAGATGCTCCAAGTCATTATTAATCAGAGAAATGCAAATTAAGACAACTCTAAGATAGCACTACACACCTGTCAGATTGGCTAAGATGACAGGAAAAAATAATGATGATTGTTGGAGGGGATGCGGGTAAACTGGGACATTGATACATTGTTGGTAGAGTTGTGAACGAATCCAACCATTCTGGAGAGCAGTTTGGAACTATACTCAAAAAGTTATCAAACTTTGCATACCCTTTGATCCAGCAGTGTTACTACTGGGCTTATATCCCAAAGAGATCATAAAGAAGGGAAAGGGACGTGTATGTGCAAGAACGTTTGTGGCAGCCCTCTTTATAGTGGCTAGAAACTGGAAACTGAGTTGATGCCCATCAGTTGGAGAATGGCTGACTAAATTGTGGTATATGAATATTATGGAATATTATTGTTCTATAAGAAATGACCAACAGGATGATTTCAGAAAGGCCTGGAGAGACTTACATGAACTGATGCTGAGTGAAATGAGGAGAATCAGGCGATCATTATATACTTCAACAACAATACTATATGATGACCAGTTCTGATGGACCTGGCCATCCTCAGCAATGAGATCAACCAAATCATTTCCAATGGAGTAGTAATGAAATGAACCAGCTATGCCCAGAGAGAGAACTCTGGGAGATGACTAAAAACCATTACATTGAATTCCCAATCCCTATATTTTTGCCCACCTACATTTTTGATTTCCTTCACAAGCTAATTGTACAATATTTCAGAGTCTGATTCTTTTTGTACAGCAAAATAACAGTTTGGTCATGTATACTTATTGTGTATCTAATTTATATTTTAATATATTTAACATTTACTGGTCATCCTGCCATCTGGGGGAGGGGATGGGGGGTAAGAGGTGAAAAATTGGAACAAGAGGTTTGGCAATTGTTAATCCTGTAAAGTTACCCATGTATATATCCTGTAAATAAAAGGCTATTAAATAAAAAAATAAATAAAAATAAAAAAATAAAAAAGAAATGTGATCATCCCACTGCCATTTGCCTTAGTTAGATTTATCTAGAATAGTACTCAATTTGAGTCACTGCATTTTGGAAAAGAGAACAAATTTGAGAATATTTAGATTAGAGCAAGCAAGATGAAGAGTGGACTTGATTCTCAAATCTAAAGTCTAACTTTCATAGACATATTAAACTCAACATATGTAAAACTCAACTCATTATCTCTCCCTAAATAAAACAAAACAAACAAACAAAAAACAACAATAACAAAACCCCTCCTTTCCAAAATTTCCTATTGATATCAGGGGCACCACCATCCTCTTACCTCCCCACCCAACCCAAGCTCCCAACCTGTGTTTCTTCCTCAACTTCTTCCTATTTCTCACTTTATATCCAATCTATTGCAAAGAATTGATGAGTTCATCTTCATAACATTTGTTTAATATCCCCTATTCTTTCCTTTGATACTGGCCCCTCCTTGGTTCAAGAATTTATCATCTCACACCTGGCCAATTGCAATTGCCTGCTAATCAGTCACACCTCAAATCTCTCTTCACTCTAGTCCATTCTTCAGCAGCCGAAATGACATTTTTTAAAGTACATATGAAACCATGTGATTCCCCCTCCCTCACACATGCAAATATACACATAAATGTAATGTTCTGGTTAGCTTTCTGGAGGTCTTGGGACCAGGCTTTGTTTTAGCAGAGTAATAACCAGGAAAATAGTCAGGGATAAAGTCCAAAAGTCTTTATTGTCTCCTTCACAGTTTGTCTCCTTGCCTGGGTTTCTGGCTAGCTTTCTGGAGGTCCTTCAGACAGGACTTGGGCTCAGTGGAGGAAATGCAGGAGAACCACCACAGAGGCTGATAAAGATGGAATGTCTAATGTCCAGTTCTTGTTGGCTCTTATATACTTTATTATAATTACATCATTGTAGGTGTCAATCATATAGAATAGGTCTCAATCTTGTAGAACTATATTAAGTACTAAGAACAGGTAAAACTAGATTACCATTTTCTTATCAATTCCACTGAATTAATACCTTGTTGTAGGACTAAATGAATCCTACTGAGCCTTATGTATATTTCTCCAAAGTCCTGGCCCTTTATACATATATATTCGGTAAACTTCAATGTCTCATTATCACATCTAGGATCATATATAAAATCTGTTTGGCATTTAAAGCCTCTCATAATTCACTCCCTTGTCTTTTCCAATTATTTTTTACACCTTATAGCCCTTCACATGCTTTTCAATACAATGATACTAGAGCAAGAAATTTCTCCTCTCAACTCTGGGCACTTTCACTGACTGTCCCCTATATCTGGAATACTATTTCTTCTCATCTTTATCTTTTGTTGTAAATGGCTTCCACCAGTGCTCAGCTAAAATCCTTCTACATTAATCTATTCCCAGCCTCACAGTTCCAGTACCTTTCCTCTATTGATTATTTTCATTTATTGAATAAATAGCTTGTTTTTAAGAAATAACTTATATATGACCTCCCCATTAGACTACACTCTTCTCAATGACAGTAACTGGCTTTGGCCTTTCATTGTATCCCAGGACTTAGTGTCTGAAGCATAGTAGGACTTTAATGAACACTTAGTTACTGACTTGACATTTTGAGAAGTCCTTTAAATAATTGAAAAAGTTTAGCTTAAAGAAGTTTGTTCTAATATGATAGCTGTTTTCAAGGTTTTGAAAAGCAGCGTGATAGGAGGACCAGAATATTTTGCTTAGCCATAGAGTCTGTGTAGGGAACCATTCCAACTGGGAGGATGGAAAAAATTTCTCATTCCTTTCTTCCTCTCTTCTCCCCCACACTCAACACTCAAAAAAAGTACAGAGGGAGTCCCTTAATAACTTTCTAACAACTGGTCCTCACCTCATCACACACAGAAGAAAGAATTGAGTTAAACTTGATTTTATACAAAAGTGGTTATGCTTAATGAGCCTAATAGAAATGCAAATATAACAGGAGATTTAAAAAGGAGGAAATTCACTTGATAAAAAATGAAAACAAGAATAACAACAACCATCACTACCACCAGTAGTATCACTACCACCTTATTAACAGAGTAAACGCAAAGTAGAATAGGCTGTGTTCAAAAGTCATTATTTCCTCCCCATTACAGATATTTATAAATATAGAATTTAATATGCAAGTATTGGATCCATTAGACAATAATTAAGTTGCCTCCCAACTCAAAGATTCTGTTAAATCGAAGAGGTATTTTTGTCTCACAATTCTAATAAATAAGTACAAAGCATACATTAAATACTTTTTTTATTGGCCAAGTTGTAAGTGGCTAAGTAAGTTTTGCTGATACACACACTTACCATGTGCCAGATACCATACTAAATTCCAAAGATACCAAAAAGAGGTAAAAGAAAATCTCTGTTCTATGGGAGTTCACAATTTAAAGTGGGGAATACTTGCAAACTACTATGTACATGCGAGATAAATATATTGTTTATAGGAGTTGATTTCGTAGGGAAGGCACTGGAGAAATGAAGGTGATACAAAAACAGGAAGAAAATATAATTAAATGGTATCAGAGTCAGAGTGAATGGCAAATATAGTAATAAAATAGCTGGGTAATTAGCAGCTGGAATTACATGGTAACTTGGTATAGAGATAGCCAAGTTTGAGACAAAGAACAATAAGGTAAGTGCTCACAAATCCAAACCCAAGACCCTAGGGTCTCAAAGTGGAGTCTGGAACCAAGATGGTTGGTTGACATAGAGAAAGACAGGAAGTGGCTTGGTGGATCAAAGATTGGGCAAAATGGAGCTTTAACTATTGATATATCTCATGTCTTAAACTCTCTGCTACTATCTACACATTCTCTTCTACAATCAGACTTTCCAAGGTTGCCCTCAGCTGGGATTCCCTTGCCTATTTCTTCCGGCCAGCCCAAGTAGGACAGGCTGTTATGGAAAGCCTCCTATGCCAGTTTAAAATATTTGCACAATAATTCCTCTATAGAAGGTCACTATTGAGCCACAATTATTATTCACTCCACAGACCTTTCTAAAGGAGCCCTCATTGGTAAATGTAATTATTCCTTAGATTCTTCCACTTAATCTCTCTCTGCTTGTTCCTTCATTATTTGACATGACCTTTATTTTTTTCAACATTTATTTTTATGAATTAATGTGTAATTTAAATTAGATTTAATCATGAATCATCCTACACAATGATCAACATTTTGAACCTGTGCATTGCTTTCTAACTTTCAGTTATAAAAATCCTTGTCTGCTAATTGCTTGACATCAAATTTGACATCAGTAATAGATAATGAAGAGGTCAGTTTGCAAAGTCAATGATAGCTAAATGTCACAGCTAGGGAGGAGAAAGGCATATTATGGTTACTTTTCATTTCCCCATAAATTTTAATAATTTGGGGGATGTCTAACAAACTAATATCATCCAGTCAATTAATAAGTATTTATTAAGCACCTATTATGTGCCAGATATTATGCTAAATGCTGAGATGGAAAGAAAGGCTAAAATATTTCTCATCTTTCAAGGATTTCACATTCTAATGGCAGAGACAATATATAAGCTATTAGGTACATCAGTAATACATGCAGTGTCAAAGAAAGGTAACCTTAGGACAAAGTCTCTAGCAGTCAGGATGGAGGAGAGGAGGGAAGAGGATTGGGAAAGACTTCTTGCAGAAGGTTTGAGTTGAGGCTTAGAGGAAGATAGAGATATCATGAGGTAGAGGTGAAGGGGTAGAGATGAAGAGGAAGAGAATTCTAGGTGTAGGAATAGTTAACAAAAAATCACAAAATCAAAAGACCAAATGTTGTGCAAAGGAACGCCAGAAGGGGAGTGTAACCAGATACTTGCAAGATAGAAAATTAGAAAGGTAAGAAGGAACCAAGATTGTCAAGATTATACATGCCAAATAAAGGATTTTATGTTTGATCTTGAAAGTAATTTGGAATCACAGGTATTTATTGGGTGCTGGAAGTTAGACATAATCAAATCTGAAAAAAGTAAGGATTTGTCATGATCATCATTTGGACATATTCTGTGGATGTGTTGATATAATTGATTATCAAATGAAATATTATATTAAAGCACTGTGTAAACTACACATTGCTATGTACAAGTGGCTTGTTATTGTTCATTCTTGAAGTTATTTTGACAATAATGATAATGAGTTTTAGGAAAAAAATCTATATATTATCAATCCATCCCACTGTATATATGATTGCGCAGGCCTCAGATTAAATTTTTTATTTCAATAATATAATGTTTTTCCAATACATGCAATGATACTTTTCAACATTCATTTCTGTAAGATTTCGAGTTACAATTTTTTTCTTCTCCCTTGCTCGCTTCCCCCATTCCAAAACAACAAGCAATTTCATAGACAATTTTTTTGTATATATACAATGATTTTAAACATATTTTATATTAGTCATGATGTGCAAGAAAAATTAGAGTAAAAAGGAAAAACTATGAAAATAAAGCAAACAAAAAAGATAAAAATAGAGGAATTTGGGAAGATGGTGGGGTATGTTGATAAATTTCAAGCTTTCCAAATTTCCCCCACAAATAGAAAACATTTTTTCCCCTCAGAATGAACAAACACTGATGAAAATCAAGAAAACTTGGGGCAAAACAGGTGTTTTCTGGCACAACCCAAGAAGCTCTAAAGAAAGACCCCAACCAGAAACTGGAAACTGAGTGGAGGCCCATCAATTGGAGAATGGCTGAATAAATTGTGATATATGAATATTATGGAATATTATTGTTCTGTAAGAAATGACCTGTAGGATGATTTCAGAAAGGCCTGGAGAGACTTACATGAACTGATGCTGAGTGAAATGAGCAAAACCAGAAGAACATTATATACTTCAACAACAATACTATATGATGATCAATTCTGATGTATGTAGCCCTCTTCAACAATGAAGATGAACCAAATCAGTTCCAATAGAGCAGTAATGAACTGAATCAGCTACACCCAGGGAAAGAACTCTGGGAGATGACTATGAACCACTATATAGAATTCCCAATCCCTCTATTTTTGTCCGCCTGTATTTTTGATTTCCTTCACAGGCTAATTGTACACTATTTCAAAGTCCGACTCTTTTTATACAGCAAATTAACTGTTTAGACATGTATACATATATTGTATTTAACTTATACTTTAACATATTTAACATATATTGGTCAACCTGCCATCTGGGGAAAGGGGTGGGGGGAAGGAGGGAAAAAGTTGGAACAAAAGGATGTGCAACTGTCAATGCTGAAAAATTACCTATGCATATATCTTGTAAATAAAAAGCTATTTAAAAAAAATAAAGACCCCCTAGCTAGGGATCTACCCTTGTGAAGCATAAACACCTCCAAACTAGTTCCACAGAAACACCAAATGAGGAGCCTTGGTTGGAGGCTGGAGCCTCAGCAGGAACTACATAAATTTTCACCTCAGATTATTTGCAGAGTCAAGGTCTGAGTACAAGAAGCATAAGTGAACCTAGGGTAATCTGGAACACCAGGCCCATCTGTGCTGCAGAGATGTGACCCTGGCAAAAAGGAGCCCCCCCCCCAAGAGTACAGAAGCAGTGGGGTCAAGATGCTGCTAACTTGTGGGCATTTTCAGGAATATGGAGCTCTTGGTTTGGGGTTGCTGGGGTTCCCAGTCAGAGGGAAAAACCGAAGGGAAGCTAGAGGCACCATTCCCCCCAAAGTATGATTAGAGAGGCTTTCATTAATACCTTGTTCTTATTTTTTAAAAAATGAACTAGCTAAGGAGGAAAAACCCAACTATGGGGTTACTCGGGGACAAAAGAAGACCAAAGTTCATCATCAGAGGAGGATACTGAAGTTAAAAAAGTTTCTGTCCCAAAGAGTAATGTGAAATGGCTTCCTGTCCAGAAAGAATTTATAGAGCTCAAAAGAGAATTTAAAAATCAAATGAGGGACATTGAGTAAAAACTTAAAAAAAAAAGTCTATCCAAGAAAAACAAGAAGATTATGACAATAAGTTAACCAACCAGACAAGGAGATACAGAGTCTCAAAGATGAAAACAAATTTTTAAACTTAGAATTTGTCAAGGAAAAGCCAATGAAGCTATGAGAGATCAAGTAATAACAAAACAGATTATAAAGAATAAAAAAAAAAAATAGAACAGAATGTGAAACAATTTATAAAAAAAAAAAAATAGGAGAACACATGAGGAGAAAATAGGAGAATAATTGGGCTCCCTTAAAGTTGTGACCAAAAAAATGAACTTTGACACAATAATGCAATAAATAATCCAAAAAAAAAAAATTATCCTGGAGTGATGCAACATGAAGAGAAAGTAGGAATAGACAAAATCCACCAGTTACTACCTCAATGAGATTCTTTGTAGAAAACACATAGGAATATTATTGCCAAATTTCAAAACTCCCAGATCATTTATTTATTTATTTAATGTTTTCCTCAGTTACATTCAAAACAAACAAAAAAATTAATATTTGTTTCTAAAATTTTTGAGTTCTAGGTTCTCTTCTTTGTAGCCACCTACAATTTAGAAACCACAATGAATTTATGCTAAATATTTCTGTAAAAGTCAAATTGTGGGAAAAAAAATACAAATCTCCCATCCTAATGAAAATAAAAATACTCAAGAATAAATTGAGAGAAAGAGGGAGGAAGGTGGGAGAGAGAGAGAGAGAGAGAGAGAGAGAGAGAGAGAGAGAGAGAAGGAGGAAAGGAGAGAGAAAACTTTAGTCTGTATTCAGAGGCAATCAGTTCCTTCCTTCTCTGTGTAATGGATAGGATTTTTCATCATACTTCCTTCAGAGTAATTGTGAATGAATGTACTATTAAGAATAGCAAAGTTATTCACAGCTGGTCATCCAGGAACATTGCTAATACTTTATATACAATAAATTTCACTTTGCTTGAATTCATGGAGGATTTTCCAGTTGTTTTTTTCTTTCCTGAATCCTGTTCATCATTACCCATAGAATAATATTCCATTATAAACATGAATGATGTTTATTGTACCATTCTCTCATTTTCCTTTTTTTTTTTTTTTGCTCTGAGAAGAGAGCCGCTGTGAATATTTTTTGTACATATGTGTGATTTTACATTTTTTAGAAGCTTTTTTGGTATTCATTTCAAATAGTGGCATTGTTAGATCAAAGTATATGCATGAATTTATAGGTCTTTGGGCACAGGTTATATTTTTTTAATCATTTGTCAATTGGGGTATAGTTCTTATTTTTTATAAATTTGACTCAGTTCCTTCACATTTAAGAAATGAGGTCTTATCAGAGAATATTGCCTTGAAATTCTTTTTTACAATGACTATTGGTAAATGTATTTCCCTCCATTTATTCTCTCCCTTTATCCTGATCCTCCTCAAAAGTATTTTGGTAGGACCACTCCCTCCTCCAATATGCCCTCACTTTTATCATCCTCCTCCATTCCCATATCCCATTCCCCTCCTATTTTCCTGCAGGGTATGATAGGTTTCTATATTTCTATTGAGTGTGTATTATGTTATTTCCTCTTTGAGCCCATTCTGATGAGAAGAGGTTCATTTTCTCAACTCTCCTCTTCCTCCACTGTAAAAGCTTTTCCTTGCCTCTTTTTTATGACACATAATTTGCCTCTCTCACTTCTTAATTTCTTTCTCATTCCTTAATTTCAATAGGAAGATTTCAATAAATTCCAATAAAAAAGATATTATTCCTTCATATTCAGCTCACATTCAACCTTATTAAGTTCTTTATGATTACTTTCCTGAATACCTCCTTATACTTTTACAGGTTCTTATATGTGAAAATCAGATTTTTCATTTAGCTCTGGTCTTTCCAACACAAATGTTTGAAAATCTTCTATTTCATTGAATGATCACCTTTTCCTCTGAAGGATTATACTCAATTTTTCTGGGTAGGTGATTCTTGGTTGAAATCTTACCTCTATTACAGTCAGAATATCATATTCCAAGACCTCCAGTTCTTTAAGCTAGAAACTGCTAAATCTTGTGTTTTCCTGACTGTGGCTCCACTCTCATTTACAGTATTTTCTTCTTGATCTGGGAATTAAGGAATTTCCTGGCAGTATTCAATTTGAGATTTATTTCAGTAAGTGATCATTGGAGTTTTTCAATTTCTATTTTGCCCTCTGTTTCTACAATGTTAGGATAGTTTTCCTTGATAATTTCTTAAAAGAGGATATGAAGGCTCTTTTTTTGATCATGACTTTTAGTTGAGCCATTTGGGAAGGGGAGGTTATTGGGGTTAAGTGACTTGCCCAGGGTCACACAGCTAGGAAGTGTTAAGTATCTGAGACTACATTTGAACTGAGGTTCTGCTGACTTCAGGGCTAGTACTCTATCCGCTGCACCACCTAGCTGCCCCTAAACCCAAAATTTTTAAAATTATTTCTCTTGGATCTATTTTCTAGGAGACTTGTTTGTGCAACAACATATTTTACAATTTTTTTTCTATTTTTTTCATTTTTTTTGGTTTTTGCTTTGTTGTAGTTTGATTTCTCATGAAGTCATTGGCTTCCATTTGCTCAATTTCATTTCCTAAATGAGCTTTTTGTACCTACTATCCCAATTAGCCAAATTTGCTTTTTAAGGCATTCGCTTCATTAACTTTTTGCATTTCCTTTTGCACCACTCTCAATTTTTTTCCTAATTTTTTCTCTATGTTTCTTACTTGATTATCAAAATCCCTCTTGAATTTTCCATGGCTTGACTCCAATTTTTATTTTTCCGTGAGATTTTGGATGTATGAACTTTGACTTTGTTATCAACTTCTGAATGTGTTTTGTTCTTCCTAGTCACCATAATAACTTTCAGTGATCAAAAACTTTTTTTTTTTTTGTTTTCTAATTTTCCTAGCCTATTACTAGGTTTTTAACTATTTGTTAAAGTAGGACTCTGGTTCCATGGTGGAAGGCATTGTCTCAAGCTTCAGGGGATTTGGCAGCTGTTTTCAGAGATTCTTCTACTAATTTGGCTACAAGCACTCTTTTCTGCCCTGAAGCTGTTAGAACTATCCCTTACCCACTGTAGCTATAAAGTGTGCTAAATCAGATAAATCAAAAGAGTTCTTATTTGCTAATGCTTGGGACCTAGAATTAGGGCCAGGTCTGCACTGGCGCGGCCTGCAGTGGGACTTTATTGGGACTGCATACCAGATTCCCAGTCCCCTAACCTTCTGAGTTTTCCTTGGTGTTCTCAGCTCCAGAGGTCCAGAAGCCTCTAGTGCTACTGCTGATATAGAGGAATCACCTTGCTGAAACTGGGGTCCAGTCTGGGTCAGGTCCTTTCTGCTTCCGGAGACTTTTTCTGCTGACTTCCCAGATCCTCTTTGGTGTCTCTGGACTGATGGTTCTGAAAGTTACCAGCATTGCTGCTCATTCAGAGATTGAACTGGGGCTGAATCAGGTCCTGGTAAACCCCCAAATCAAAAAGAACATTTTGTAAGAAACAAGAAAAATACTATTTACATATGCTGCTACAATTAGAATTGTACAGGACTTATCAGTAACCACCATAAAAAAACACAGATCCTGGAACCATATCTACCTACAAAAAAAAAAAAAAAAAAAAAAAAACTAGGCCTGTGGCCAAAAATATCATATCCAACAAAATTATCTATAATATTGATTGAGAAAAAATGGACAGTGTAGATTTTTAGGACTTTCTATAAACCTAACCCAAACTTAATAGAAAATTTACCATATAAAAACCAATATCAAAGATCAGTTTCAACGAACTCAACATGGACAAATTGTTTATGTTTTTTTCTTTTTAAATGAGAAATGTATTTCATGATTTATATCAACTATAAGATAGCTCAAAAGAAAGATCAGGGTAGAGCAAAAATAAAAATAGCAATTGTTATAAAAATGATGGGCAGAGGAAGTAACGTCACAGAGGCATTAGAAGGGGGAGGAAGCTTATAGTTCTGAAAACCTACTCACATCAGAAATAGATTAAATAGGTAACACTACAAATGTAGCATGAAAGGTATAGCACCCAAAATATATAAAGAAATAAGGGAGAGAAATAGGCAAATGGGGAAGCAAAGAGTGAGGGAAGAAGACAAGGAAGAGGGGGAGGTTAATAATAACAAGGCAAATTAAAGAGTAGAATTAAAGCAAAGAGTCAGCAGGAATATAGGAAGGATATGTGTGGGTATGTGGGGGGCAATGTCGGTGTACCTATGGACACATAAATATATCTTTTCTTAACCGTAGCTTTCTTGGGGGGGAGGGGGAATCAAATGGGAGAAAAGAATAAAGTAAAAAGTGCACAGCAGAGAACAAAAGAGTCATTTAAAAGGAAGAAAAGATGTACATTCATGAACATAATTTCTTCTGCTAATATATATATTCTTGAACAGGTAATTTGTTATATATTTTGAATCCTCTCTAATGTTCATCTAGGCACATGACATTCTCTTTTATTTTGTATTCCTTTTATGTTGTTCTTTCTTCTTAAAAATATTTTTTATAAAGAAAAGGTAAAAATATTATACTTTTATCCACATTCAGTCTCCATACATTTCTTTCTGGATGTGGATGGCATTTTCTGTCGCTAGTTTATTGGTCACACACACAACTCTTCCCTCCATCTTAATTACTTAGATTAATTAATTAGATGCCATAATAATTTCTAATTGAGCAAAATGTCCCAATCCAACTGAAACTGGAGTAATCATCCATATATAATTGTTTTTAGTTATGCCAAAGATTTATGTGCACATCTAAATGAAAATAATATTTTTTACCAAGAAAATGTGGCAATGATAATAATAATGGTTTAATAATAGGTTACAGGTACACACACTGCTTAGTGGTTCACAAAGTATTATCATGTCTATTCCCTCACTTCATACAACAGGTCTAGGAAAATTTTCATTCTATTTTACTGATAAACAAATTGAATTTCAGAACACGGTTTAAGGGAAGTTCTCAAGGAACCACAACTTGTAAATGCAGAGCCAGCCTTCCAAGTAAATTGAGTTTATATTTCATAAACCACACTGACAATCTATAGAAAATTTCACATCATCAAAGTAGCCTACTTGTAGAGAGCCAGAATTCTGGAGAAGCTTACTTGAAACAAGGTGTTAACTCAGAGGAATTGATAATACAATGGTTATCTAGTTTAGAATCGTGATTAATAGTTCTCTAGTTCAGTACATGTACTTAGTACTTAATATAGTTCTACAAGATTGACACCTATTCTACAAGATTGACTTCTACAACAATGTAATTATAACAGAGTATAAAAGAGCCAACAAGGACTGCAGGAAAGATATTCCATCTTTGATCAGGCTCTGGTGGTTCTCCTTCATTTCTCCACTGAAACCAAGTCCCATCTGAGGGCGCCCCACCCCCCCTCCCAGAAAGCTAGCCAGACCCCAAATGAAGGAGACAGACTATGAAAGAGATAATAAAGAATTTGGACTTTATCTCTGACAATTTTCATGGTGATTACTCAGCTGAAATGAGGCTGGTCCCAAGACCACCAGAAAGCTAACCAGAACGTTACACCTACTAAACTAAGGAAGGAGAAGAAGAAGGAACAAAATTGTGAAAATTTGGCTAATTTGGACAAAATTTGACTTTACAAAAGGAGAGAATATTTTGGAGACGTGGAAACTCAGTGGACCTGACCAGGAGTAAAGAATTATTCAAGGAGTCATATGGGAAAAATATGGAAAAGTTATTGAATTTGAATTTCTTGTGGCTTTGAATACCTAAATAGATTTTTTTTTCTTTTCTTATAATTATGGGCTTTATCCAGTCCAAGGTGATACCAAAGCTAGTTTTGAAGAATGAGCAACATTAAGGTTCTGTGGCAATCTGGAACAAGTGATTAAAAAACAAGGACAATTCAGTTAAGTACACATTTTAAAAGAACTGAGTTGGATATTGAGTAAACAAAGGGGAAATATTATATTCTTATCTCTTTCAAACAATCTTAAAAGGTGCTTTTTCTCACCTTAGAGATCCAATGATGTTATGATTTGATGGCTTTCTTGTCTTTGAACTCTTACCCTTGGCACTTTTATCTTCCATGCATGCAGGAAGCATTTGGAGCAGAAGTTTGATACCAAAGAATCTGGGAGAAAAACTGTTATTTTTCTAAAGAGCAGAAGCCAGGATGAACTAGATCAATGACTTAAAAATAATCTATAATGAGGACATCTATATCAAAGTGAATCAAGCAATGTGATATTGTAATTTCATTGATGTAGATTTTCCCTCCAAGGTTTCAGATATCCTTTCACCCACAGCTTCTCCATCCTTCATTGTCACTCATCTCTTCATGTAAATTCACTCTCAGAAGATCTGTCTTTTGTCTAGTTATTATGAGGATAGGAGTGATGTACAAATGCTGTCCATCTGTAGTCAAATAATAACTTAAAAGTCAACCTATGACATTTCTCTGAGTTAGTGAGTATGACTATCATTATTTCTATTTGAATTTAAAGGGAAAGAGGTTGAACAAAGTTATGTGATTTTCTATGAATTACATAACTGTAATTTTTTTTTCCTGATATTAAATCCCAAGCCTCTCAAACTCTGAACTGAAAGCTTTCTTGGCTAATTGAATATATGTGGCAATAGAATGATCAAGATCAGAGAGGATGTCCCATAATGGGGTAAGGATTGTAGACTCAGACCACATGATATTCAAAACAAATCCTGACCACCATGAGTAGTAGCAGTGGAGAATTAGCTACTTAAAAAGTCAGAACAGATGAGGAGTCTTTGTGGTCAAACCAGGCAACATTTTCTCACAGCTTTTCAAACAGAACTTAATAACATAGATTTCAGTAGAATTTTCACCTATGAAACATGTTTATAAATCATAGTATGCAGATAGACATATGGCTCTGTAGCTTAGGCATATTTTGCTAGACAACATAGTAGAATAGGGTGGATGAAATTTCCCCCATTACTAATCTAGTAGCTAAAATATAGACTGTCTGTGGGTATTGGTTGATTTTGCCCTTTAACTAGGTTAGTGCCTAACATAAATAGAAAGTGAAAACCCATTTTTTTTTCTATTCGGTTTTAAGTAAAACTTTATCCCAGTTAATATTAATTTGTTTGCCTCTATTGAGCTATTAGATGAAAAGAATGATTAAGTTTTTAATTTTCCTATGAGCTATTGCAAAGGTATGACAAGTGCTAATTAGATAAAAGGGAATGTCTCCAGTGAACTGGTATGGAAGACCTGTTTGAAAGCAACACACACCCACCCTCAGATGGAATCCCTTACTGATGCAAATTTGTCTTTGGATATATTCAATCCATATACAAAATGAAAAGCCTCAAAAATATAGTTGAAACAAATAGGCTAAAAGGGAAGGTAAAATTTTCTTTAGTGAATAATAAAGCACATGCTGAATTGAACATTGCCAGAGGCAGTGTGACATAGTAGATGAAACATTGATTTTATAATCAGAAGCCCTGGATTCAAACTCTACCTCTCAACATTTATCATATTTCCCTGACCCTCATTTTCCTTGTTGACAAAATGAGCAAATGGGTTAAATGGCCTTTGTGGTCTCTTCTGGTTCTAATTCTATAATTCTACCAGAATTGAAATGCCTAAGAAGAAAATCTCTTTGTAACCTTTCCCCACTTTTCAAGATTCATTCCTCTATTCTCACACTGCTCTCATCATATTCTCAAGGCCCCTACTTACTCCAAGAAAGTATTTGGATAAAGTAATTTAACAAACAAATAAATATTAACCTTGTGCATTTATCATTAATCATGAAGAGAGAGAATTAAGCTATTTATGATTTCATGGTTACCCCTTCCAATAGCAATTACATTTTATAAAAGGATGGCTGGGACAAAATAATGCTTAATGCAATAAAATCACTAAGAGTGGGCTTTTGGTGCTAGAGTATGTTCCTGAAGAAGATGTTTGGGGCATTAAATCATTTTATTGTTTATATATGAGACTGGGTTTATTTTGCTTTATTTGTTTGTGTGTTTGTTGTTATATAATTAATCAAGGCTGGCAAGGTAATCAGCTAACTGGCACAGTGGTTATAGAACTGGATCTGGAGTCAGGAAATCAGAGTTCAAATTTGATCTGTAAAATGAGCTGGAGAAGAAAATGGCAAAACTCTCCAGTATCTTTACCAACAAAACCCCAAATGGGGTTACAAAGATATTTAAAGATATAAGGAAGACAGAGCAACTAGACTTTTTTCTCCAGGTAGCAAATTTTAAGGGTTAAAGACAATATTAATATGTTTCAAAAAAAAACAACACAGAAATTAGTGAATTTTGTATGTAATGAGTAAGAATAATTAAATTAGGAAACTAGCAAATGATGCTTGCTCTCTCATCAGCAATATACCAAGTAAATTTTTCCCCACTAACTCTATATGGAAGTGTCTAGTGATTCCTGTTTATTTTGGAACAATTTTGTGGACACTACAATTGTTTATTATTACTATACCTCCACTGTTCTAATAGCCATTTATGGACTATCAGTTATATTCTTAATATTACAGAGATCTAGAGGCTATGGGGAACTGTTATGGGCCAGAACTGTACTTAAAACAAGGATTCTTACAAGGTGCTAATTCAGTGGAATTGATGAGACAATGTTTATCTAGTTTAGCATGGTGATTAATAGCTCTCTAAGTTCAGCATGGTTGATTTAATCTTACAACAAATAATGGTTTCCTAGTGATATAATGATTGGTTTAAACTCAAAATAGAGCATATAAAGCTTCAACAAACTCAGCCAGAGTCAGAGCCAGACTCAGAAGGGCCAGAGACTGACTCAGAAAAGGGACTAAAAGCCAGATTCACTCACTTCATCTCACACCACCCTGGTGGCTGGCCTCCTACACTTCCCCCACTGAGACCAAGGCCTGTCTGGAAGGCCTCTAAGAAAGCTAGCCTGATTCTAGGCAAGGAAACTAAATTGTGAAGCAGATAATAAAAGATTTGGACTTTAACACCTGGCTATTCTTGTGATGATTACTCTACTGAAAAGAACGCTGTCCCCACCCCCTACCCCGACCTCCAGAAAACCAAACAGAATATTACAGGGAACTTATTAAATTAAAAAAAAAATCAAGAAGCTGTTACATACAAATGAATGAATATAGAAGAAAGGAGAGGGGAGAGGATGGAGCAGGAAGGGTGGGAAGGAGGGAGGGGGAGGAATGGAGGAAAGGAGGGAAAGAGGGAGAGATAGGGAGAGAGCAGGAAGGAGAGAAAGAGAAGGACGGAGCCTAGTTCTGATCAAAGTTCTAATAATCTAAGGATTTATATCTGATATATAGTCACTTCTGCAATGTGACAACAAAATTGCTTGATCTTCACTGAGATCAACAGGCTTCAAACTGTAATAGTGACAACATTTGACTTGGAACTAGGAATCTGGAACTTGTAACCTGGAATTTAGAATGTAGTTTCAAACCTTGCCTTGGACTTTATTATTATATAATTCTGGGTAAGTCATTTCATCTTACTCAGTTTCTTCATTGAGAAAATAAGAAAAATTAATGACCTCTAAGTTCCTTTTCATCTCTAGATTTATGACATGATTTTAAATATCGGCTCTCCATTTTCTAACTATGTCACATTAATAATCTAGCGTGTCCAGGGAAAAGTAAACAGATGCAATCCAGTCCTTGATGCATATGCCTTATCTTCTTCCAATTCACATGGAGACTTGGTCAGCCTTATTCCAGAAATGTATGCTGTAAGACCCTTTCCTTTTCTACTTCTGAACATGTATGGCTGTTCTCTGATTGCATTTAAGAAGGGCTCTCAGAGTAAGCCTGCCCCTAATTTCCCACCCACTTGTACTTCTAGATTTCATCATGATTTCAAGAAACTTTTTCTGCAAAGTCACATCATCCCTGAAACTCATACCTCATAAATGTCACTCACTTTTGGTTTCTCTTCTCGCATTATGATTGGAGAGAATAGTGTATGGACTTTGTAGAACTTTTCTTAGATCCTCTGTTTAAAGAGAGTGCCCAGTTCAGTTATTTTATTATTTCCCAAATTTCTCTGGTTTTTTCCATGCACCCCTTCCTTTGCCTTGCATTTCTTTTATTCCCCTGATCTTCTACTCACCTAGTGTTCCTTTTCAACTTCTTTATATATGTTGTCTTCCTCTATTAGATTGTGAGCTCCTTAAGAGTAGACATTGTCTTTTGTCATTTTTTTATTTATTCATTTATTTTTAAATTCTTTATTCATTCTTCTGTACCTTGTCCAGGACTTAGCAGAGGATCTGGCACATCATAAAAAGTTACTATATGTTTATTGAATTGCTGTTCAATTGATGCCTGTTCAATCAGTAGGGAATGACAAAAGGCTGTTTTATTGAGATGCTGAGGCAGAATTGAGCATAGATCCAGTCAGAATGCATAAACTAGATTCCTCACCCATTAGTGAATAAGGCAAAAACTGCCTTGAGCTTACAGGTAGGGGGAGTCCCTTCCTAAATGGATAATGCATATCCATGAATTCCAAGTAATTTTTTATCTTTTATCTCTGTTATGTTCTTTCTGAATCTAATGTAACTGAGTAATGTGAATAGAAGTAATCAGATATGACTCTGTAAGAGAACTGTTTGGTTCTGCACACATATATTGTATCTAGGATATACTGCAACATATTCAACATATATAGGACTGCTTGCCATCTAGGGGAGGGGGTGGAGGGAGAGAGGGGGGAAATCGGAACAGAAGTGAGTGCAAGGGATAATGTTGTTAAAAAATTACCCTGGCATGGGTTCTGTCAATAAAAAGTTATTATAATAATAATTTTAAAAAAGATATGACTCTGTAAACTTCAAAAGGTCTTAAGAACCCTCAGATGTCCAGCAACTGGTGTTAATAACAAAATTCATAGATTCATTAGTCAAACGCAGTAAGGAGTTACAAAGCAGGGAAGCAAATGACTAGAAACATCTTATAAAAGAGTAAATTCAGTTTATGGTGACATCCTTCTCCTAGACAATTCCTGGAAATGAACTTGGTAAAGAGAATATTTTGTAGCAAATACTTTAAAGTTTCATTCATTCTTGCCAATGCTTACCAGGGGTTCAGTTTAGAGAAAAATATGCAACCCTGGTATGGGTAGTGATTTGTATTTGGTTCTTGTTATATTCTTTCAGCAAATATTCTTTTGTAAAAGCTAATTAATGTTCTTTCTTTTTTTTTTTCATATTGGGTACATTAACTGGAAAGCTGATATTAGAGTGTGAACACTGCTTATAAATAATTGTAATAGAACTCTGAAGATTATCCTGAGAATCCTGAAAGAGGAACTAATAGTCACCTCTGAGGTTCAAGCCAGCCAGCATTATTGGTGTTTGGGGAAATGAACTCCAGGGCCTATAATATTCAGGGCAGTAGAAGATCTCAAGATTATGTCACATAAGGATCTACTGGAAGACCTAGGGAAATATAAATTGTAGAAAAGGAAACTTAGGAGGACACCTTACTGTGTTTTTCAGTCTTAAACTTTTCTTACTTCCACGTACTAGACAATCCTGCAACATGTTTTTGTTGGGCACAGCACTTTAAAAAGACCATTGTTAATGTGAAGAGAATTAAAAACAAAACAAACAAACAAACAAAAAACCCCAGCATGATAAGGGTGTGTGAAAAGATTGAATAAAATGAAAGAAGTGGAAATTTTTGGTTTAAAAACAGAAGGCATGACAAGGTGTTTGAAAGTAGGACAGATTAGGCTTTCTCATCTAAGATGATGAGATAGATTTTGACAATGTATAAGAACAATTCCCAACAATTAGAGATATGCTAAAGTGCAATCATCTGTCTTGGGAAGTAGTTAGATTCTCTTTTATTAGAGGTCTTTAAACAAAGAATAGATTATTTCTTATTGGGGATATTATAGATCTGCTTCTTTTAATATATGTAGTAGCTTAAATGACCTCTTAGGTTCCTTCTAATGCTAAAATTCAATAATACTGGTCATCTAACTTGATTGCCTCCTCAAAGCTGACAGCCTTGGTATCTGGGTACCGATCACAATTATGTTGGGTGTGGGAATAGTGAAGAGTATTATTTAATTATAAATGTACTTTGCATAGGATCACAAAACATAGAGTTGAAGATGATTTTAAAATTCGTATTTTCTAACCCTTAATGTTTAGAGAGGAGAAAGGTAAAACCACTTCTTGGAATAGTAGTGGACTTCGTGATATCTATTTATATCAAAAGCAAATATTAAGCAATATAAAACTGACTTAGATTTTGATCAAAGTTCCAACATAATTCTTTCAGAATAAAATAAAGTATATAAAAGAAAATTGTGAATCATTGAGATGATTCATCAAGGAACTTTAAAAAAGTTGGAAATATTTATTTTAATGCCAACACAAGAAGAATAATGTAGTTAATATTCAGAAATATACATGGACTTTTAAAAATCGTAAATGCAGTTGTTTCATCTCACTAGTGTAATTGGATAATATTATTGTTCAATGCAAAATATGTGCAATTTGGGCCCACTTCTATATTTGTCATTGACTGAAAACTATCAGAGAAGGCCAGAAGAGAATATCCTTTTGTCATGCTGGTTTTAGGTAAAAAAATTTCTCCCTTGTTTGAACTGATTCTAAACACAGCCTTACTAATGAGTCACTGTCTTTGAAGATGTTTTTGATGGCACTCACTTTGAATGTAAAATGCAAGTTTTGATGTCCCTCTAACTAGGAAGTTCCTATATTTTCTGTTTGCCCAAAAATAAGCATCACACTTGACATGCAAATTTGTTTTAACATTTTTATAACATACAGCGATAAAAATAATAATTTTGTCAGACGAAATCTACCCCAGCTACTTCTTAAGGAAGTACTTTCTGAGTTCCTGGGTATTTAGCCCTGACAATTTTTATTTATCCAACTTTTTCATTCCCTTCTACCAACATATAGACATTCACTGATGCAGTCATATACAAACACACATGTGTATGCATGGCTATGTATGTGTATAACTGGAGTAATGAATATATACATACACACATATGTAATTATATACATGTATGTGTACATACATATATGTATGGTATGTATGTATATAAGTGTACATGCACACAAATTGCTTTATTTGATAGACATTTTGGATTTTGAGGTTACTTATTTCTCTTCATAAAAAGTCATATTTTCCACCTATTCTAAACACCCCTCTTTGTATCCACTGTTCCTCATAGGATATGTTTTCTAAAACTTTATTTTACTCTTTAAACTTATGATCCAAGCATGGCCTACTTATCACATCTTGTGCTTGGCTCTAAAGTGCTATCAGAAGTATATTAATTATCTTTCTTTATTATTAGAGATATCAAATAATTTTCATCTGGTGATTGACAATTTATATTTCATCTCCTAAGAACTGTCTATTTTTATATTTGAGCTCATGTCTATTGGGGACTGGATACTATTCTAATATATTTATGTCAATTCTAATAGATTTTAAATGAACAATCTCATTGGGAATATTTATAAAATAATTTCCCCCAAAATTTTCTTCTCTTTTTATTGCTTTTTTGCTATGCAAGGATTCGTTACATTTACGAAATCAAATATTTTACCTTCTGACACTTTGTTTTTGTCAAATAATAAAAGAAATGCCATCTAATTTTGATAGAAATGCCATTCCATTTTAATTTTATTATTTGTGCTTTATTATGCAAGTCACTGATCTATTTGTGATTTGCTGTGGTATATTTTGCCAAATACACATTTAATTTTATTTTTAGCAGTAGTTCAAATTGTATCCCCCTCAGATCCTTTTTTTTTAATTTGGTTAAGTAATTACTTTTCTAGTAGAATGATTGTTCTATCAAGATTTAAATTGGATGATATTTCTTATTTAAAAAATTTACAAGAAGTAAAATTTATTTTGTAAAAGAAAACATTTGCATAGAAAAAAAGCAATATATGCACAATAAAAAAGCAAAAAGGAGTTTGTTTGTTTTTTTTAACTGAAATAATTGGGAGCACATTGATTTAGTTCCATTGTAGGAGCTGAGTCTCCACTGAGGCTCCAGTCAGGGACATAAGTTTTGACCGGGACCTTGCCATTTCATAACTGAGTGGTGTTTTATACATGCTACAATAGAAAGAATGTTGACTGTAAAATCAAAATACTTGAGTCTAAATCCTTTGGGCACTTTCAATTTGGTTAACTTCAGAAGAGTCATTTAATTTTCCTGAACCTCAATTTTTTATCTAAACGTTTGGGGTTTGACTAGATGATTTCTTTGATCCCAACTGTAAATGAATGATAATTTGGTTCAATGATGCTGATAGGTGTCAAATATAGCAGCTGTATTCCATTAAATAGCAATTCAAGTAACAACTTGAAAAATCAGTTCAACAATTATTTTTGTAATATATAAAAATCTTATTTCAACATTTCCAAACATAACTGCATATTTGAAAACAAGCATAAAACCTGATTAAAAAAAAAAAGGAAGTCTAATGATCTTTCTTATTTACTATGGGTAATGAAGTTTGAAGGCTAAAGTTAAAGTATATATCAAGTCAGGAGAATTTTACATTTTGTGAGAAGATATGGCCAAGACCAATTGATTTTTCTACCATGCAGCAGAAACACCTTGAAAACATATACTTGACCTCACCTCTCTTATTCAAAATCAGAAAAGCTTGAAAAAGAGCTCTTAACCCATTTTGACAAATGATGGTTGGTAAAAAGCTTCATCGTTGACATTCAGTTATATACAATGTTTTCCTTTAAAGTAAAAATAAGGAATATCATAGCAGTTACTACATTCACTGAATCAAAGATAAAAATGATGACTGGTTTGGAAAGTTTGAGATAAATCTCTCAGGATATTTTATTTTTGCTTCTTTGAAATTTCAAATGCTTATAGTATCACATTTGTGCAATTCATAAATTATTTATTCAGTTACTAGAAATGTATTATAAATAAAATATATATATATATATATATATATATATATATATATATATATATATATATATATATATATATATATATATATATATATATATTAGAATCATTGTGGCAACTATTGTCATATCTGACTCTTTCTGTTTTGGGGTTTTCTTGACAAACATCCTGGAGTGGTTTCTCATTTTGTATTCTATATCATTTTACAATGAGAAAAGTGAGGCAAAAAAAAAAAAAAAGTTTTGTCCAGGGTTACACAGCAAACAAGTGTCTGAGGTCTTATTTGCATTTAGGTCTTCCTGAATCCAGGAAGTGCTCTAATCATTGCATCACCTAGCTGCCCTAAATCAGTAATCCTTTTCAGTTATATTTTCTAAATCAGTTAACATTTTTAGTGTAAGCATTAGGAAGTTTTGTTAAATTCAGTATAAATATTATTTCATTTTGCTAAAGTTATTGTAGTGTGAACTTTAGTGAAATGTGCTAATGTTTGAAAAAGTCCTTCAGGTTTCTAAATGTAGCTTGCTATAAGTTTTCAAGGGCTATGTGCTTGACATTTGTTAGATAAAGACATCAAAAGAGATATACACAATGGTCTTTAGGGCTTTAAATTTGCATTTCAGTGCAGCTTTAAGCAAGGGTAAATCTGGTGATATATTTAGACAATAACTGGATTGTTGGTGAGAATTTAATTTAATTACATTTTTAGGATAGAGATCTGTCTTTTATGAAATTAATGTCTAGGGACATCTATCTCTAAAATAATATTACTACATTTTTTAAATGTTGGTTGGAAAATTTGGGTATATTTACATAGAACTAATTTTAAAGGATACTAATCTCCATGAACCCAATTTCATCTAATTGCCTAATCTAATTTGGTGTCTAGGTGGAGTACTATATAAAGTCCTAGTATTTTTTTTTTAGCAATATCTGAGTTCAAATATAACCTAGTAAGTTAATTCTTAGCTATATGACATTGGGCATGTCACTTAACTGCTGTCACTAAAAAGAATTTACTGCAAAATATTTAACACATAAATTAACATCTGATGAGGATTGCATTTTAAATAGCACACAGAACTTTTCCCCCATTGACAGAATTTTTTTTATGTTTCTGGTTCCCTCTGGTTCCCATTCCCCCTGGTCTTCCCAGCTATCAAAATTTTATTTATTAAAGGGGAGAGACTGAAGAAAAAAATTAGCTGGTTATGCTTTACCCAAGTCAGATAGATTTGTCACTTTATAAAAGTCCTGATCTCCCAATCTTACAGATGAGGTCCTGAGACACTAGGTGGAGTTGGCAGAGAAAGTTTGAAGATTGATAAAATTACCCCCTCAGACAAGCAGGGAAGGACATTAATGGGGATAGCTCAGCTTTATATTCCCACCCCTGGGGAAGTCTTGTATAATCCCACTTTACTATATCCAATCTGAAAGCCAAATTATGTCAACCCCCCAATTTAAATTTCCCTATAAATCTGTCTATGGCTCATGCTATCTTGACTGAATGCTTTTTGGATTAGCCTACCACAGTGTTCTGCTCTTAGTGTCTTTCTTACCACCCTCTCCTCCATGCTTCACGGTGTTTTTCTCCCTAAAGCTAATTTCTTTTAGAGTCCTAACTCCTGTAGGGATTTAGCTACAAGTTAATACCATATTCCCTCCTCATGGAGAATTTTTGATGAAGTGCTAGAATTGAGGGTTAGAGATCCCCTCTGGTCGAGGTCACAGATTCCTTGCAAAAGAATTCGTAAACCTGAAGTCTGTGGCAAAAGGGGATTTATTTGCACTAACAAGACAGCTTTCTTAGTGCGCAAAGAATCCTGGCAGGATAGATTTGCAAAGATGAGTTGATACTGAGAAGAAAATATCTTCATCAGTGGGCTAAATCCAGAAGGGCAAATAGCTCTTCTGATTAGGAATTAGCAAAGGTGAGTTTACATTGAGAAGAAAATATCTTCATCAGTGGACAAAATCCTGTTAGGAATTCTGCAAAAATTCTTAGCATCCAGGGCTAAATATATTGGAGTTGCTTTGATTTTTGGCCGTTGGGGGCCTAATCTCTACATGAATCTGAGAGACTGATTTTCAATTCAATTCAAAATTGAATGAGATTACTTATCTTGGGAGTTTAATTTATGGACAGGATGGTGTACCCCTCCTAGAGGAGAGTTTGAGACCCTGAATTACCCTTCCCCCACAGATTAAAGGAGATACAGTTCACATCAGGACCTTTCCAACCCTTCCTCCAAAAAGATCTCAGTTTATATCATTTTCTTTCTTCTGGTTAATTGTGAGTTCCACTGGGGAACTTATCTTTTCCATAATTAATTATTACATGCTCTTCCAAATCTATTACATATTTACCATTCCTGGTGCCTATTTTACCTCTTCATTTTGTTTCTTCCTAAATAAATGTCGCTTTTGGCAAAGAGAATGGTTGTTTTGAACTTGTCACATAATCATTTTGAACTAGAAATTGCTACCCTGACCTCATTATCACAATTTAAAAGAAATCTTCATTCATTGCCTTGTGAAGAAATACTAAACCATAAATCAAGAAGTTGTTAATTACATTTTTCCTTCTTCACTTTGCCTGATTCTACTGACAACTTCCCCTTCTTTTAAAAATTCATTCACATATGCTGTCTTTCTTTTCTCATGGATATTACAATAAGGTTAGGAATAAAAATTGTTAGCCTCACAAGCATTAGTGAATCAATTGCTTAAACTTCCATGTTTTTGCTTACCTTTCTTATATTCTTATTGTATGATGGGGGAGCATCCCATATATATTATTCACCTCTCATTTCTTTTTAAGAAATAATGCAATATTTTTCTTTTTACTGAAAGTCATCTTTTTCATAGATGATTTAATTCAATTTTGTAGGATCCTTTTTAGTAATAATTGGTTCTTTAGAATGTTGTCTTGGGGCCACACTTTTCTTGATTTTGAAATATCCAAGTGAAAGGATATTGCTTCTAGGGGAAACAGCACTAGGGTAGTTCCCCATCTCCCCCAACCTCGGAGTACTATTGTTCAGGCAATCTGTCTGTCAATGACTGTAAAAGTCTTCTGGCCTAAGAATATAATATTTCTTCCTTTAGACTTTAGGGAAGTTATATTAGTGATCCTGAGACTCATTAACCTTAGAATACTATTGTTCTGACAATGATTCTAAAGTCTTCTGGCTTTAGTATACTACTAGGTCTGCTGGTCAGTAATAACCAAATTTCTGAGACCATTCCTCTGTTCTACTCTAGCCATAAAATTAGCATGTCAATAACATGAAGAGCTAACTAAATGTATCTCCTTGCTTCTGGTTCTTTGCTAAATTCTTTTTGAATTAGAGGAATTCAGCATTATAATTACAATAAACATTGCCCCAAGACTTGGATATTGATTCAAGCCTGCAAATTCTTTTGATACATTTCATACATTGGTCTGTAATCCTTAACCTTTTGGAGTGACTTCCCAACCTCAACACAAGGAAAAGAGAAATCAAAATCCTTAGTAGGTTCAGGAAGAAAGGACATTTAAGGGATAAAAGCTTTAGAGCAATGATGTGAGAAGCTCCAAAATTTGTGAGGTAAATGTGAGAGCCTGCTTTTGGACTGAATTATATGATCCTTAACTTAAATCTATAACATTATGCCAATTCCTATGTGAATTGAAATTTCTCATTATGGGACTCCATTAGAGGATATTTCAGGCAAGAAGATGAAAATGGGAATATAAGAAAGATACATAATGACACTTTTTTTGTTTTTTTTCCTTAAGGTACAGGATATGGATTTTTATCTTCAAGAAATCTTAATTTCCATACAGGTTATAGAGTAAGAAGAGAAATTTATTGTGTTAGATGATTTCCTGGAAGAGGAAAATAATAAGGAAGAGGAGAAATTTAATTGATATTCTTGAAAATGGGTACCAAAAATTAATATTATTTGAACATAGATATTTGATAATAAGACAAGAAAAAAGTTAGGGAGGCATATGCAACTGCACTCTTATGAATGGGAAAGGAAACGGTTTTTTAAAAATACAGATTTATTATAAATTCCTTATTAATAAAATTTCTTATAAATAAAAATATGAGGAATTTGATTTGGGCAAAGTAGTGCCAAGGTAGGGGTGGTAAAACCTGTGAGTATAGCATTAATATTATCTGGAAACTTTAAAACATTATAACTATAAGCTTTCATTATCAACATTAATATTAAAGATTATGGATGAATTATAATGTTTCTTTGCCATAATAAATGATGAAATGGATGATTTCTGAAGAAATTGGGAAGATCTTTGTGAGGAATTAATTGAGTGAAGATGATCTCTTGGGAATATAGCTTTAAACTGTACTTTAATTGCAACTTGAAACTTTATAATAACAAATGGAGATATAGCTAAAAGGCTAAAGATGTTTCATAGTCTTAGCATTTAAGTACTTCTTTTAAAGGTAATGATGGCTTTGATTTTCTTAAGAATTTATTACTTGTGTTTTTTTTTTTGTTTGTTTGTTTGTTTGTTTCTGGGTTAGATTTCTGCAATTAGAATGTAAGCCTAGATTCCCCCAAACAATGGGAAAAAAGGCCAGTCTGGGGGGGATGGCATGGGGTGGGCTTCTGTGTTCAGACTATTTAATTTGGTATTTTGCAGTTTATGCTTTGCATTTCTTGGCTGACAAACACCTTGTCAGATGGAAGATACCCTTTTTCCCTTTCTCACAAGATCTTAATAAACCCCTTTTTGCTTTTTATTACTCTGAGAGTTTCCGATTGTTTTTGTGAACAATACTGTCCTAGATACCTTTATGAGCTTATACAAAGTAATGTGAGCATAAAATAATAATGTGAGTCCATAAAATAATGTTAATGTGAATCCTATAATCAGCTTATTCTCTCTGCCTCTTTAGGAAAATTAGGAAAAAGACATCTTGGAAAGTTAGATTCTCATACTCTTATTACAATGGTTAAGGTGATCTAGTGCTGAGACTGCCTTGATTAGCATCTTAAAGATACCTTTTAAGATACTTATGGGGGAAGTTCCCAGATTCTTTTGTTAAGCTTGGATGAGAATCAAGTTTTCCCAGAATATCTTTAAGATAGTCTTAATGTTAATACACATCCTTTATCTCCCCAATTCTTCCCTGGTTTTTCCCTTCCTTCTCTGAGAAACCCCCAAGATTTTATTTCCCCTATAAAAGAAGCATTTATGATGAAGATCTTTACTAAGTCCTTTTCAGGACTAAGCCTATCTTGAGGTATTTTCTCCCTCCTCATGGTGCCTTCCCTTTTAATGGCACCTTTTGCCTTACTATAGGTGATGAGGTGCCAGAATTGAGGATAAGAGATCCTCTAAAAGCAATGGTATCCTCTAGGCTGGTGGTAGACTTTGCAAAAGAATTTGCAAACCCCAATGAATATAGGCACAAGGTTTGTGGCAAAAAATAGGAATTATTTACACTAAGAAGTCAGCTTGTTAGGAAAACAGTCTTCTTAGTGGGCAAGGTCCAATTAGGACTTCTTCAAAGATTCAGCTTAAGAGTCTCCTTTTATTTAGCCTTCTGAGTCTTGAGACTGCAATTCAATTCAAAATTAAATGAGGTTACTTAACTGGGAATTTGAGTCACTCAATGTTGACTATGCCCCAGGCCAAGATTTCCCATTGAAAAGAGATTAATTATCTTGGAGGGGTCACACACACCCCTCCCAAGAGAATGGGAGATTTTGAGACTCAGGAATTTCCCCCAAAATTGAGTCCAGTACAAATTTTCAGGGCCCTCCAAATGTTAAAGGGGGACATAGTCCTGCCAAATTCATTTTGGGTAACAGGATGAAGGTGTCGTCTTCTGGAGCTGCTTCAGGCTGACAAGGATCATAGAGTTATACCCATATTCAAAGGGGGCTCAGGCCAGGAGGGGAAGTGGAAGATCTGAAGATAGCAGCAGCTCAGACCAGGAGATGTGAAATGTTCCATGATTTTCAGGCTAAAGGAGTAGTTACAAGTTTGTAGCTTGGAGCCTAGAGAAAACAAATCTCAGGAGCAGATTAAAAGTGGGGTGGATATGGTGATGTTTGGGAATGGGGCCTTTGCAAAAAATGCATCAGGTCTCATCTGTGGGCCACCTTGGGGATGTTGATGGCACACCCAACAATACTGAATGGCCCCAGTGCCCACGGAGCTGCCTAGCTGAAAGGCTAAGAAGGAGTTAACTACTGGCAAGGACATCAAGAAAAGCCAAAGAGAAAATGCTAGAAGCAAAGTTCTCATTTGTGGAGTGAGAAAAAGTTAGGTAGAAGAGTGAGAATGAGAGAAAGAAAGACAATTTCACCCTTCTTTCTCCAGTGTGTTCCGAAAAGTAAAAGCTGGACTATTTGTCAGTTTGCAAAGAGCTAGAGTTATGGCTAGTTATGCTCTCTTTTGGGGATCTCATTTAGCAAGTGCTTTAGAAAGCACCGTATTAACATTATAAGGGAAGGTTTTGTTGTGCTACAGTTCCCTTTTATTGTCCTGATTCAGTTTCCCTAATTTTCTTAATCCAGTTTCCCTAAATTGTTCTGCCTCAGTTCCTAACTAATTGTAATCCTGCAACACCACCCTTCCCTCTTAATTATTAAAATTAATAATAATAATAATATATAATATGTAATAAATAAAATAATAATATAGTTTGATAGGATAAAGGTCTTATATCTTAGATACATCATTAGAATATCAGGAGCCTCTCCCCATCCTGGTATCTCCCTCTATTATGTCATCCCCATCCTAGGTACCTCTCCTCCATTACATCATCCCCATTCCAGGTATCTCCCCACATTATCTCATCATTCTTGTTACCCTATAAAAGAATCTTTTTATCTGACATTCGTTGATGGATTCTTGAAGATGACAGTCTCATTCAGCTCTGGGACCAAACTATGGATCCATTTGGTCCCAGTAAATCTCTCTCTTGAAAATAAAACATTAAAAACTCTTTAATCTCTATCTTGCCTCAGTTTCTCTGTCATTACAGTTTTTACCCAATTAGTACAGGTGTTAACAAAACCAAAAGCAGTTTGAACCTCCTGCAAGAGGCACATGTGCAGAATTTACTTGCCTGGGAGCTATATGAGGGAATGCAGGAGTCAGGAATTGGGAAATGAAGTTGCCATGGTCAGGAGCAAACAATCACCAACATGGGCAACTGATCTGTAAGTCTACTTCTCTTCACCTGAAGTGAATTCCTCTTCATTTAAGGAACAACAGTCTCTATGAATAACCTCCCAACTAAGTGTTTTCCAGGAGCAAAGTGGCATGATTAAGAGTACAATACACCCAGAGAATCAGATTGAGGGCATCTAGCAGGAGAGTCTTAGATCTAGTAAGCTTCCACTAGCAAGTCACTAGCAAGAAGCATGTGGCTTCTAAATTTTGGCTTCTAAAATGCTCTGGTGCCTTAAGGTAAATTTTGAGGCTTCTTCTCTAAGTTACAAGAGTTATTCTAGGGAAATTGAGTCCAGTTTCATTGAGAAATAAGCAAAGGGTCTGGGATCTCCCAGGGCATATCCTTGCCTGTTGAGACTGCAGATCAAGATAAGAATGCAGTTAAGCAGCTCCAATTCCCTTAAATTTTTAGCCAGGGCCTGTTAGAATATGTGTGAGCTATCTCAGAAGCTTTGGGGCAGAACTGTCCAAATTAGTTGGAGATGTTCCCTCGGCTTTGTCAATTCAAAAGCAAAGAGAAATTATGAGTTTTTATGCGATGGTTTACAAAAGAAAATATCTTTAAGGTCTAGGGTGGAAAACCATTCTGTGACTGCTTCATTAATTGCCCTGAGGTCCTGCATCATGCAAAACTCCCCATTTGATTTTCTAACACAAAGAATTGGAGTATTGCCGGGAGACTCTGGAGGTCTGAAAAGAGAAAATTGGGTCCCCAATTTCACCATTAAATCACACCCCAATAAGGGAGAAGGATAGGAAGGAATAATAAGAAATGAGTTTAAATAATAGGTCACAAAACTGGTAAGCAGAGGGAAAGTCTCAAAACAGTTCTTAAGTTCCCCTACAATCCCTCATAGGGGGAGGGGCAAGTAAGACCAGAGTGCCAGAGCAAGAAGGAATGAGTAGTCCCCCACCCATAGCAAAGAGAAATTCACTTATCTCACCAACCACATCTGGGTGTTGGGCTGTTGGATGTTGGGTTATCTATCCTGGTGGAGCAAGGAGGAGCGTGACCAAGCCCCAAACTCTTGCCAAAGGACAGGGCATTGGTGGGGGGATAGGGGAGCAACTTCCCCTGTAGGCATTGCCCCTCAGGGCAAGGACTAAGGGAGTTTTCTCAGACAGTTTCCATGACACCTAGAGCACAAACCTCTATGGATCCTGGAAATGTCAGCAGCCAAGAGTAGGGACAATTCTTTAAATCTTGCTTCAATTTTGTGTTCTCTCTCTTCTGCTGCAGTTTGTTCCCTGTCATTAAAGACTCCAACAGCTGTTTCTAGAAGCTAAGGGGGAGAAATTTGAGAGCCTAAAACTGGCTTCTGCAGCTTCCTCTGGGTATCTGAGGCAGATTATTTAATATTAACATGTCCACAGGAAAGATCAAGGAGGGTGTTGACCTTGGATCCCTCAAAAAACTGCATGGGGTTCTCAGAATAATGGCCAGGTTTTTCCTTAGTCTGAGAGAGAGTTGACATTGAAAGAGCCACTTTTACTCTGAGTGTTTCTCTCAGAGAGTCTGCTGCTTCTCCCAGGGGGCAGAAGTTAAAATCAGTATCTTGAGGAGGAGAAAAAAAGTCCCACTCCATGTATCAGAGGTTTTGAGGACTGAGGACTAGGAAATCTCAGCATCTAGTTCATGTGAGGGGGATAGACTTAAAGAAATATTGTGGGATAAGGTCCTGTTCTGGAAGGGATTCAGAAACTTCCTGATAAGAACTGCATAGAGGTGCAAAGGAGGGATTCTGTGTCCCTAAAGGAGTAGGAAGGAGGGAGTTCCTCCAGGCTTCAAGCTATGAATTTTTAACTGCTCCTTCAGCCTGGAGATCATGGAATAACTGCCTGGGACACACAATATTCCTTAGATGCTGCTGCTGCTATCCTCAGATCTCACACTTCCTCTCTTGGCCTTAACCCCCCCAGTGAAAGTAGGGGCAGCTCTATGACCCCTGTCAGCTTCAAGTGGCTACTGAAAATGAGACCTTCGTCCTGTTACCCCAAATGAATTTGCGAGGACTGCTTGAGTGGGGAATAATATAACCTGAGATCTTTTGGGAGAAAAACCTGAGATGAATAAAAAGACATACATTCAAACATTGTTAGTGCAGGAATCTATTTTGTCAAACAATTTATCTCTGTATTATGTAAATTGTGTCCCCTTTAACCTTTGGGGGGGGCAGATATAAACTGTGTCATCTTTGGGGAGACTCTCCCTGGGAAAAGCATACCTTTCCCAGATAACACTTTTTCCAAGTTAAGTAGTCTCATTCAATTGGAGATCTTGCTCTGAGGTAGTCAATAGTTCTCTATTGAATGGCTCAAACTGCTCCCCAGCCCTCAGACCAAGATTTACCCAATATAATCAAGTGTCTCTTAACTCATTTTTGCCAAATTCCTAATCAGGAGTTTTGCCTGCTAAGAAAGCTTTCTTTTTAGTGAAAATAAATTCCCTTTTGCCACACAGACTTTGGGTTGTAAATTCTTTTCCAAGGGATCTGTGACTTCGACCAGATCTCTCACCCCAATTCTCTCAACTCATCATAATAACTTTGGTTAGTCTGCTAAGCTCCTGTATGGATTTAGTTGCCAGTCAATGATGTACTTACATCTCATGGCATATTCTTTTTGTGGCTTCTTCCAAACCTCTTTCCTTCCTAATTCCATTGCTCTCTGGAATCTTACATATCCACCACTCTTGGTGTCTATTTTACCTCTTCATTTTTTCTATAACCTATTCACTTAAATAAATAAAAGTATCTTTGGCAAGGAAAAAGGCTTTATGAATTTGCCACATTGGCCTTGTGCTTTGTATTTAGAAGTAGAATTTATCCTCTGACCTCACCAATGTTATAGAGAAAACAATTTTTAAAGACTCCCAAGCACTCATCAATATAATAATAAATATAAGTCCAAAAGAAGAAAGATGATATAAACCACTTATTTCCTGAAAAGATGATGAAAAACCTGAGATGAATAAAAAGACATATATTCAAACATTGTTAGTGCAGGAATCTATTTTGTCAAACAGTGTATCTCTGTCTTATGTTTTTTGGGTTTATTCTCATTGCTCAATGGAGTGGGAGTTGGTGGGATAAGTAAAAAACAACAACAATAACAACAACAATCTCTTACTTAAAAAAAAGCTTGATGAAAAATATTGACAACAGTTATCTTTGGAATGTGATTGGATTAAAATGAAAGAAAATAGACAAAGCACACAAGGGAAACATGTAAGGACAGAGTGAAAATGATTAGCTACAACAAAATCTATCATATTTCATGCAATTTCATGAAATCATGATTACAATAGTAAAAATTAATATTATAAATAGCAATAAACAAAGAATCTATGTTTTGTAAAACAGTGTCATGAACAATGAAAATTACATATTTATCATCTGTAAATCTATTTTTATATCTGCCCATTTATCTATCTGCTATTTCTCTGTTGATTATAGATTTAAAACTAGAAGACACCTTATTTATACACCAAATGGCACAACTTTTAAATGAAAAGCAAATTAAAACACAAAAATTAGATCCAGTAAAATAATTATAGGTAATTTACTATTTCTCTTTCAGAACAAGAGAGATCTAAAGAAGTTTTAAAATGAGAAAAAATTATCAATCATAAAAAATGGCCAGAATAAATTTAAAAATAATTATGGCAAATCTTGAATTGAAATACTAAAGAATAGAAATATTTTTCATTTTCATAGTTACTATTACCTTTAGGGAAAATTGCCCTATTGTTGAAACAAATGTAAAGCCTAAATAAATGTAAAAAGTAAAAATAGTAAGCATTATTTAGAGATCTGACTGCAATAAATACATTAATGGGATAAAAAGATACCTTACCAAAATCTATAGATGCAAATGGAAGCTACTTTATTTTAAAGAATAACAACAACAACAACAACAAAAATCATTTTCAAAATAATTAAACATTTTACAGATAATATCAATGAAAAAAGTTTTAGGATGTGACTAAAACAATATTTATATTTCAGAAAATATCCTGAGAAAAAGAAAGCAATAATAAGTACATGATTTAAAAGTAGGAAATCAACAATTCACAAAAAGAACAAAATATGACATTTTCAAATTTGGAGTAATAGCTAAAATTGAATGAATAAATAGCCAGTCAGTAAACATTTATTAAGAACTTATTATAATTTAGGTACTATACTAATATTGGAGATACACATATGAAAAAGAAAGAAATAGACTTTAGACTTTGCCCTCAAGAACTTTAAAATCTAATGGAGGAAGAAAACAGAAAAGAAAGCTAAAAAAAAAAAAAAGGAGGAGGGGAGGGGAGAATGAGTACAAAAAGGTGGGCTAAAGTCAGGAAGGGGTCATTGTGTTGAAGCTAGAGATGTCCAACTATACTGCATTCTGAGATAAAATGAAAAGTTCTGAGCAAATATGTTTTATTCAGTGGAGATTTTGGAAATCATAACTTTTTTAAATGCCTACTAAAATCAATAAATTATTAACTAATTTTACATAACAAAGAAAAAAACTGGCAAAGTAGACAAGGTGAATGCATAGCAAATAAGAAGAGTAAGTATATTTATCAGAAATTACTTTATATAATTTTATGTAGCAAACTTCTGAATGTAAATGAAATTAGAGGATAAATGTATATAAAATATCAAATAAAGAACTGAGAAAACAACAAATACATATATAAAACAGTTCAATCTCTGGAAAAGGATAGAACATTAATAATAAATAAATGACAAAATCAGGGAAGAAAAATCAAGTCCATTTATATAAATAGCAGACTAAAGAACCTAGGTTTATAATTTTATTGATGTAGGGAAAATGAGAATGAGGGAATTCTCTATACCAATTCAAGTCAATGTCTGTTCCCAAACATATAGTCTTATAGATGAGTCTAGCTCATAGAGGTTAGGTGATTTGCAAGGGTTAGTCAATCATTCAATCAATAAACATTTATTGAACAACAACCACAGGCACCATATAGGATACAAAGAAAAATCAAAAGACATTCCCTGCTCTCAAGAAATTCATTCTGATGGGAGGAACAATTGACAAACAACTATGACAAACACTCTACATAAAGGATAAATAGGAAGTAATTTATCAGAGTGAAGAGCCTAGAATTAAAAAGGGTTGCCAATAGTTTCTTGTAGATGAGAGTGTGCTTGGGACTAAAAGGATGCCAGGGAAGCTGTAAGATTGAGGAGGGAGAATGTTTTTGGCATAAGAGACACCCAGAAAAAATTTCAGGAGACAAGGGAGGACATGTGTTCTTTATGAGATATAAAGAAAACCAGTGTTAGTGATTCAAAGATCTTTTGGTTGGGAGAAACGTATAAGAATACTGGAAAGCTGGGGTAGAGATACATTATAAAGGTTGTTAATGCTAACCAAAGGACTTTATAATTGATCTTGTAAAGCAATAGAGAATCTAGGCATTTGAGTAGGGGACTCATTTTTCCTCTTACCTTACTTTAATAACTAACATTTCTGATATATCAAATAATATCCTTATATTATCATCTAACCCATAAGCTATTGGGAAAGTTTCTAATGTGGCTATTACAAATGATAGTTCTTGCTTTTTAACATATGCTTTCAATCAGATTAAAGGAGATTCATTAACCTGTTTCTTAAAGTTTAATGTAAATGTGCTGTATTATGTTAAAGATTGATTTCTTTTTTCATGCATCAATGGTTATAATTGTATTGTTTTATAGATTTTGTGATTTTATGATGCATTGTTTTTCCTAATGATGAAACATCTTTATATACCTGATATAAATTAAATTTAGTCACAGTGAATAATTTAATGGATGATATATTGCAAAGATCTGCATATACACATATTGTTTTAATAGTCTGTATGTGTGTTTATATATATGCATATCTACATATATACACATGCATGCATGTGCATATATAGTCATATATACATATATGTAAATACACATGTATCACACAAACACACACACATAGACACACATATATATATATATATACATTGTTTCCAGGAAAGAAAAGTGTCTAAAGAAACATTTAGTGCTCATAGCCTGGGTGCAAGAATATAAATAAATTATTGATGCTATTATATTAATCTACAGATTTTATATTGTATTAATTAAACCAGTGGTTCTCAAACTTTTGTTTTCAATATCTTTATTCTATTAAAAATTATTGTGGATCTCTCCAAAGAGTTTTTGTTTATCTGGATTATATTTATAGACATTTACCATGTTGGAAATAAAAAGTATTTTTGAATTTGTAAACCCTCTAAAAGGGTTTCAGAGATCTCCAGGATTCTCTGGACCATACTTTGAGAACCACTGAATTAAACTATCAGAGATTAGAGTAGGTAATAAAATAACACAAATTATGTAACTATGTACTTGGTTTTGTTCTCTTCATTTTTTATCAATTCATGTAAGTCCAGTTTTTTTTTCCCCCTTGAAAGCATCCTGTTCATCATTTCCTATAGCATATTAGTATTTCATGACAACCATATAGCACAAATTATTCAGGCAACTCCCAATTGATTTTCATTCCCTTAATTTCAAATGTTTTACCATCACAATACTATAAATATTTTTGTACATATGGGTTCTTTATAAAAAAATCTCTTTGGAATGCAGACGTAATAGAGATATTGGTATTGCTAGGTCAAAGGGTATGCAGTTTTACAGCCTCTTAGGGATAGTTCCAAATCACTTGCCAGAATGCTTAAATTAGTTCACAATTCCACCAAGAAGGATTGTGTGCAATTTTCCCATATCCCTTATCATTTTCTTTTCTATCATATTAGTCATTCTGGTAAGATATGAAATGGTACCTCAGAATTGTTTTCATTTGCATTTCTCTGATCAAGTGATTTAGAGAATTATAGATAGCTTTGATGATTGCATCTCAAAATTGCTTGTTCATATCTTTTGACCATTTGTCATTTGGGAAATGACTTTATTTTTATTAATTTTATTCAAAAATGAGAGAATATTTGCAAAGTACTTAACACAGTGCCTGGCAAAAATAGGTACTATATAAAGACTATGTTGTTATTGTTAATAATAATTATTATTTACTACCAGATATTACATAAATCAGCAACAACAACAACAACAAAAAGTCTTGCTATAGTTGTTTTAAAAAACAAAGAAATTTAAATCATTGTAATTGGACTACGTATAGAATACCTGAATTTAAATAGACACAAAAAAATTGTTTTCAGTAAGTCCAGCATGATTAATTTTTAACTGTGATATGAAAAAAGTTAATATTATATTCTATTGACAGAAATATTTTTTAAATAAATTTAATATTATTGTACCTTTGTGCCTATCTATTGTAGACAAAGAATTATTCAAATATCCATTCCTCAACATCCTTAAAGATTCTACTACCCCAAACAATGTGAGATGCCATTTACAGGGATCTTGGATAAGAAATCTGTAACATTATAAGAAAAAGTTTTGAATTAACATGAGAACATAAAACAATTGTCAACTAAGTTTCAAGTAGAATCCAATTCCTTTGTTAATTACTCTTCTTAAAGACTGAAAAAGTTTATTCTCTGATAAATATAAATCAATATAAAAATTGATCAATTTGATCAATTGATAGAAAATGATCAATATAGAAAAGGAGCTATTGCTCTTCGATGATCTGTGGTAGTGATCTCTTCAGAAGGGTAAGGAATCAATAATCCCAAATAGACAATAGTTAAATCCACATTTATTCCATTTCTAAGATCTCTTCTTCCTTTAGACTTTTCCCAAATTTTCCTAAAGATAGATTTCTGCAAAGGGTTTTGGATGGAAGGAATGTTATTATTTCTTATTATTTTCATTTGAGATAAAAGTAAACTTTTTAATATGCTTCCATAATTTACTCCTTTTATTTGTTATTAATTAATATTAATAATTATTAGTTTATCTTTACAATTATTTGGGAAATGATATCCAAGTCAAATTTACAGTTGTATAGGCATGGCAATTAATTCTCTTCTTATCTCTATGAAGTTTAAAAAAAAATTGTTAAAATTCATAATACCCTTTTCTAGGATTTTGGCCATTTCCCCATTATTGTCAGTTGAACAATGCTTGAGATTCTGAGAGCTAGTAAATATGCATACCTTATATTATTCTTTGCTTTAGAAAAAAATCTCTTTAGTCTTAATTTCATGATTTGGGGAAATTAGATATTGAAGCCACTTATCTTGAGTTCTGAATGAATCAATAACCCTGCATGTAAAATTGCATTTCAACTTTTTCTACTTTTAAGAGAATCTTTATACATTTTTCATTGTCTTTAAATTGAACTTTAGGTCTATACTGTGTCAGTATACTGTTGTTGTTTTTTAATTCCCTCTTTCTCTCTCTCTCTCTCTCTCTCTGTCTTCTCCCCCCCCTCCCTTCTCTCCCTCCTGTTCTCTCTCAAAATCATAGGAACACATCTCTACATATCACATATTGACATACAATACCACTAAATTAAAATTATTTTGTCCAATTATATTTTTATTTATTTAAAAAATTTCCAAATTATATTTTAATCTGTTTAAGACACTCAGACATGTTTCAGATCATGAGTTTTGACACATTGATTATGGAAAAGGATCTATTTATTTAAAAAAGTTAATTATTCTTTAAATCTTTATTTCTCTAAACACAGAACAAATGCATGACCACTAAACAAGCTACCTATAAACAGTAGAGAAAGTACTTTTATTAAAGTTTTTGTTTTCAAAACATATACATGTTTTGATAATTTTTCAACATTAGCACTTGTAAAACTTTGTGTTCTAATTTTCTCTGCCCTTCCTCCACTCCCTCCTCTAGATGACAAGTAATCTAATACATGTTACACATGGTGTAAATATACATTAAATCCTATATATGCATACATATTTATACAATTATCTTGCTGCACAAGAAAAATTGAATCAACCAGGAAAAAATGAGAAAGAAAATAAAAGGCAAGCAAACAACAACAAAAGTAGTGAAAATGCTATGTTGTGAACCACACTCAGTTCCCACAGACCTCTTTCTGGGTGTAGATGGCTCTCTTCATCACAAGATCAGTGGAATTGGTTTGATTCATCTCATTGTTGCTGAGAACCACAATCATCAAAATTGATTGTCATATAATCTTCTTGTTGCTGTGTACAATAAAGTCCTGGTTCTGCTAATTTCACTTAGCATCAGTTCATGTAGGTCTCTCTAAGCCTCTCTGAAATCATCGTGTTGATCATTTCTTTAAAGAACAATAAAATTCCAAAACATTCACATACCATAACTTATTCAGCCACTTTCCAACTGAATAATTCCAGTAAAAATATTGCTGGATCAAAGGGTATGCACAGTTTGATAACTCTGTGGGCATGGTTCCAATGATTGGATCAGTTCACAATTCTATCAACAATGTATTAGTGTCCCAGTTTTCCCACAGCCTCTCCAACATTCGTCATTATTTTTTCCTGTCATTTTAGACAATTTGAGAGGTGTGTAGTAGTATCTCAGAGTTGTCTTAATTTGCATTTCTCTGATCAATAGTGATTTAGAGAACCGTTTCATATAACTAGAAATGGTCTCAATTTCTTCATCTGAAAATTATCTGTTCATATCATTTGACCATATATTAATTGTAGAGAGACTTGAATTCTTATAAATTTGAGTCAATTATCTAATTATTTTAGAAATGAGATCTTTATCAGAACCTTTAAATGTAAAAAATGTTTGCCAGTTTGTTGCTTCCCTTCTGATCTAATCTGCATTAGTTTTGTTTGTATAAAAACTTTTTAACTTAATATAATCAAAATTATCTATTTTGTGATCAATAATGATTTCTAGTTCTTTGGTCACAAATTCCTTCCTCCTCCACAGATCTGAGAAGTAAACTATCCTATGTTTTTCTAATTTGCTTATATCACTCTTTATGTCTAGATCATGAACTCATTTCTATTGTGCCACAGTTCCCTTTTGATGTCCTGACCTAGTTTCCCCATTGTCCTATCTGCCTCAGATTCTAACCTTTCCCTCTTAATGTTTGATTTAGTTACCCTGCCTCAGGTTATAACCATTCCCTCTTAACGTTTGATGGGATAAAAGTCTTATATCTTAGACTTTAAGCTTTTGTTTAATAGGATAATGTTTAATGTTTAATGGGATAAAGGCCTTTATCCATTTTAGACATCATTAGAATGTCAGGAGCCTCTCCAGTACCTCCCATTATGTCATCCTAGGTGCCTCCCCCCAAGAGGTTATCCCCATCCAGGTACCTTCCCCAATTTGTCATTGTTCTTGTTATCCTATAAAAAAGCTTGCTATCTGATCCTTAAGGGCTGGATTCTTTGAGAAGATAGTCTCCTCCATCTCTGGGGCCAAACATGGATCCATTGGTCCCAGTATATCTCTCCATTTAATAAACTATTAAGTTGGTCTCTAATCTCTGTCTTGCTCAGTTTCTCCAGCATTACATTTTGACCTTATCATGGTATAGGGTGTGGGTCAATGCCTATTTTCTACCATACTAGTTTCCAATTTTCCCAGCAGTTTCTAAAACTAGGGTCTTTGGATTTGTGTAACACTAGATTATTATAGTCATTGACTATTTTGTCCTGATCACCTAACCTATTTCACTGATTGACTACTCTAATTTTTAGTCAGTAACAAATGCTTTTGATGACTAATTCTTCATAATAGAATTTTAGGTCTGGCACAGTTAAGACACTTTTGTTGGTATTTCTTTTTTTTTTTTTATTTATTAATTCCCTTGGAATTCTTGATCTTTTGTTCTCCAAATGAATTTGTTATTATTTTGTTTTCAGATGTGTAAAATAATTTCTTGACAGTTGGATTGTTATTACACTAAATAGATTAATTTAGTCAGTATTGTCATTTTTATTATATTTGCATATATGGTGATATATATGTTTAATGCTGATATTACTTCATTATCTGTGGTACCCTGTAGCACGATATAGTTTCCTTCCTTATGTCTTTTAATTAGATCTATTTTTGCTTTTATACTTAATCTGAGATCAGGATCTCTATCCCTGCTTTTTTTTTTTTTTAACTTTACCTGAAGCATAATAGATTCTGCTCCAGCCTTTCTTTTACTTTTACTTTTACTGTGTATGTATCATTCTGCTTTAAATGTGTTTCTTGTAAATAATGTATTTTAGGATTCTGGCTTTTAATCCCGTCTGCTATCTGCTTCCATTTTATGGAAGGGTTCAACTCATTCATATTCACAATTAAAACAACTAAGTCTGTATTTCCTGTCATTTTATTTACCCCAAATTATGCTTTTCTCTTTTCTTTTCCTCTTCCCTTCTCTTTAGTATTTTGCTTCTGGCCATCACTTCCTCCTTTATATCTCCAACCTTTTTTTTTTTCTTTTTAATTTTTTTTATTATAGCTTTTTATTTACAAATATATGCATAGGTAATTTTTCAGCATTGACAGTTGCAAATCCTTTTGTTCCAACTTTTTCCCTTCTTCCCCCGACCCCTTCCCCCAGATGGCAGGTTGACCAATACATGTTAAAGTATAAGTTAAATATAATACATGCATACATGTCCAAATAGTTATTTTGCTGTATAAAAAGAGTCAGACTTTGAAATAGTGTACAATTAGCCTGTGAAGAAAATTAAAAATGCAGGAGGACACAAATAGAGGGATTGGGAATTCTATGTAGTGGTTCATAGTCATCTCCCAGAATTCTTTCCCTGGGTGTAGCTAGTTCAGTTCATTACTCTTCTATTGGAACTGATTTAGTTCATCTCATTGTTGAAGTGGAGCCACGTGCATCACAATTGATCATCATATAGTATTGTTGTTAAAGTAAGTAATGATCTTCTGGTCCTGCTCATTTCACCTTTCAACCCCTTTCTTATATCTTTTCCTTACTACTTCTGTTTTCACTATTAACTTCTCCCTTTCCTTTCCCCTTTCCCCTCCCACTTCCCTATAAGGTGAGACAAATTTTTCTGTGAAACCAAATATGTCTAATATTCTGTTTTTGAGCCAAATCTGATAAAAGCAAGATTCACACAATGTTCATCCTCCTCTCTTCTTTCCCTCAATTATAATGTCTTTTTTGCCTCTTCATGAGATATAATTTCCCTCATTTTACCTCCATTTTCCTCTTTTTTTTTCAATACAATTCCCTTTCCACCTCTACTTTCATTTTTTTATATTATCACAGTAAAATCAAATTATACCTGCACTCTTTATGTATATTCATAATAGAGATATAGTTCTCAAGAGTTTTTTCCTTTCTACCTTTTTATGCTTCTCTTGAATTCTGTATTTGGAGGTCAAATTTTTTGTTCAGCTCTGGTCTTTTCATCAGAAATAAACAAAATTCACCTGTATCATTGAATGTCCATCTTCTTCCCTGAAAGATAATGCTCACTTTAGCTGTGTAGTTGATTCTTGACTGCATTACAGGATCATTTGCCTTTTGGAATATCAGATTCCAGGTCCTTTGTGCTTCTAAGGGGAAAGCTACTAGGTCCTGGATAATTCTGATTGTGGTTTCTCCTGAATTGTTTCTTTCTGTCTGCTTGCAATATTTTTTCTTTATCCAATAGTTCTGAAATTTAGCTATGATATTCCTTGGAGTTTTCATTTGGGGGTCTCAGGAGATAATCCATCAGTTCTTTCAATAGCTATTTTACCTTATGATTTTAGGACATCAGGGCAGTTTTCCTTGAAGATTTCTGAAAGATAATGTCTAGGCTCTGTTTTTCATCATGGTTTTCAGGAAATCCAATAATCAGATTTTCTCTCCTAGATCAGTTATTTTTCTAAGAAGGTATTTTACATTTTTTTCTATTTTTTTCATTTTACTTTCTTGGTTTTGCTTGACTGATTCTTGATGTCTCATTGGGTCGTTCATTTTCATTTGTTCATTTCTTAATTTTTAGTGAATTATTTTCTTCAGTTACCTTTTTTAGTTCTTTTTGTATTTGTGCAATTGACTTTTTAAATGAGTTGTTTTGTTCTATTTTTTTTCCCATTTCACAAATTCTGTTTTTCAGAGAGTTGTTTTCTTTTTTCATTTTGTCAAATCTATTTTGTAAAAAGTTAATGCTTTTTCCATATCACTAAATCTATTTAGTAAGGAGTTTTATTCATATAATTTCTGTGTTATCTTTTCCAAACCCTCTTGCAAAATTCTCATTTCCTTTCCTCATTTTTCTTTTAGATCTCTTTTAAGATCCTTTTTGAATTCTTTCAAGGGATCTTTATCTCTTTATAGTTCCCTTTGGGACTTCAATTGGACAGGAGATGCTTTTACTATCCTCAGAGTTTGAAATCTGTTCTCTTCATAAAAATTATCAATGGTCAGAGTTCTTTTTGCTTTTTGGCTAGTTTTTTTTTTTTTTTTTTTTTTTTTTTTAAAGTTTAGGTATGCTTTTAGGGCAAAAGGGAGAGAGTCCAAGCTTCCTTTATAGGTGATAGTGGCTGCCCTAGCTAAGTGAAGTGTAACCAATGGTGCTGGGTGGGTGTGGCCAGGTCCCATGAAATTTTGGCATTTATGGGATCATTATTTGCCTTTTGTATTTGTGTTGGATATCTTATAGTCTGCTGATGTTCTGGCTTGCAATCAGGACAGAATTGCCCACACTGCCCTGGGACTGTGTGCTGCCACCACTTGGTGCCTGCATTTGGTGTCTGTGCTTGACCTGTCTGCTTTGCCTACTTCCCTTCATGTCTGATTGAAACATCAGACATGTTTTGTGAAGATCTTTGAAATTATCTTCTGCTAGAAATTTGTTACATTCCCAATATTCACTGGTTCTGTCTCTTCAAAACCTAGTTCAGAGGTTGGATTTACTGTTAATTTAAAGGATATGCAACACTTGGGCTAGTTAAAGATTCCTCAACAGAGAAATAAATAGAAAAATAAATGAAAATAAAAATAAAAAAAGACAATTCCTCAACAGAGAGCCACAAATTTCTGGAATTTCCAGAGCACTTGGAAAAAATTAGGCTCCTAATCACCAAAAGGTCCTTTATTCAAAGCAATGATCAATTGCTTAAGAGATAATATGGGAAATTTGCTATTTATAACATCCAAGGTGTTACATATAAAGCAAGCACACGAACAAATAAAAATACTTTTCATCATATGTTTCATAGACTTGACCTTGACTTAAATGGTCAGATTCTATGAGTCTAATTAAGAATTAACAAATATTAGACAAATTGACTCTAATTATCTTTTTATAATGATTTACAATATTCTATATATTTCATTTACTACCCAATTACATTTATCTTTTAGTTCATTTAAAGTTTTTTGAATTTTAAATTCTTTCCCTCCTTCCCATACCTCTACCTCCCACTTGAAAAAGTAAGCAATATGATACCAATTATACGTGTGTGTGTGTGTGTATGTGTGTGTGTGTATGTAATGGGCTAAAGCTCGAATTGATGTACTGAGGTCCCAAGCACATGAGGCTAAATAGTAATTGGACCATATTCTATTAATATATATGCCTGGAGAAAGAATGGCCCCCACCCACTCTTTGTGCAAATCCTGATGTGTTGTATAGGAAATGACAATTTTGGTGGGTGGAGGCAGAGGAACAGGAAGAGAGACGGGGAGAGAAGGCTGGCTGGCTTCTGGTCTGTCTGACTTCTTTACTCAGCTGTACACATTGTGATCATGAACCTCCCTTCACCTCTGATCCCCCTTCACCTCCGATCCTTCTTCACCTCTACTGAGAATAAAGATTGAAGATTTTCCCTTAACCTGAATTTCTAACTCTGGTTGATTTTAAAATATGCAGTCATCACATGTGTGTGTTTATGTGTATGAGTATATATATATATATATATATATATATATATATATATATATAAAATGAAATCATGCAAAACATATTCCCTTTTAGCTATGTTACAAAAGAACAAAAATACACAAGAAAAAGAAAAGTAATAAAGTGAGGGGAAAAAAAGCATTTTTCAATTTGTCTTCAATTTATCAGTTCTTTCTCTGATACTTGATAGCACTATTTTTCATGTGTCCTTTGGTATGGTTTTAGGTCATTGGATTGATCAGAGAAGCTAATCTTTTACAATTTATCATCCTTATAGTATTGTTATTACTGTATGAAATGTTCTCTTGGTTCTGCTCACATCATGTTGCATCAGTTCATATAAATCTTCCCAGCTTTTTTGTTTGTTTCTGAAACTATTGTGTTCATCTTTTATGTACAATAGTATTCTATCATAATTATATGCTGTGACCTATTTAACCATCCCAAAGTTGATGAGCATCCCGTAGATTTTCAAATTGTTGCACAACAAACAGAACTGTTATAAATGTTATTGTCTATTTTTTTATTTTAATTATTTTTTTGTTTTATTGCTGCACTAGCATTCTTTCTTTCTTTTTTAAAAACTGAATTTAGTATTTTATTTCCCCCAATTACATATAAAAAACAATGTTTAATATTCATTTTTAAAATTTAAGTTCCAAATTCTCTCTCTTCCTCCTTCACCATATTCTTCTTTGAGAAAGCAATAATTTCCACATAGAAGATTATACATATGTGGTCATGCAAAACATATTTCCATGTTAATCATGTTGTGAAAGAAAACAAATCAAGACAACTGCAAGGAAAATAAAATTTACAAAAAAGTATTTTTCAGTTTCTATTTATAGACCATTACTACTTTGTCTGGAATTGGATAGCATTTTTCACTATAAATCCTTCAAAATTGTCTAGGATCACTGTATGGCTGAGAATAGCTAAATTATTCACAATTGATCATCTTGCAATGTTGCTGCTACTTTAGAAATGTGCATCTCACTTTCTAGGTTTTCTTGAGAACATCCTGTTCATCATTTCTTACAACACAATAGTTTTCCATCACAATCACATAACATAGTTTGTTCTGCCATTCTCCAATTTATGGTCAACTCCCTACCATCACAAAAGAAATACTATTCCCCCCTTTTCAAAAATCTTTTTTTTTTTTTTTTTGATCCACACTAAGTAACTTATTTGGTCAGATTCTTTTTGTTGTTGTTATTATTTGTCCATTTTTGCTATTATTAAAAAAAAAATTAACTTCATGTTATAGATGGGCTCTATTCCAAACATAGAAGGGATTGTCTCAAGCTTAATGCTTTTTTTATACTTTTTTTTTTTTTTTGAAATAGCTATATATGTTTGGAAATTTTTGGTTCTTTAAAGTTGATGTGATCAGGAGCAGCTAGGTGGTGCAGTGGATAGAGCACCAGCCCTGCAGTCAGGAGGACCTGAGTTCAAATCTGGTCTCAGACACTTAACACTTCCTAGCAGTGTTACCCTGCACAAGTCACTTAACTCCAACTGCCCCAGGGAGGAAAAATGGTGTGATTTGAATAGAGGGTAGTCACTATTGTTCTGCCTCCTCAGAATGTCTTATCTAGGAATGTCTCTGATCTCTTCGGACAGAGATATTGCTCAAAGTTCCCTGCTCTCTTGGAATCACAAGTCTTCATGATTTACTTGAAGTGGTCCTTTCTGACCTTAAAATATACCCTGGAAGTGAGCATAGGCAAAGATATTACCAAACAGCATCTGATAATGTCCACTCCTAGCACATGGGTCCTCTATCCTCTATACTCTCTTTCTGATCAATTGGTCAATGCTCTTGCTATCTGGTTTGAGAGTTACAAAAGTTGCTCCTGATATTATTGCTACCTCCAAATCCCATCATTAGTATGGTATCCACATGGGCTTTAAGCCAGCTTTCATTTCATGTCAAAGATTTTTCCTTCATAATTCCTATGTTGTCTTGGAAGAATGTCTCACCTTATCTTTTCATTGGCTCTGATGGTCCAGCTTTCAATTTGGTGTGCTATTTTACAGTTATTTTAAGGAAAACGTTGGGAGAGCTCTCCAGTAATGCTTTCTCGCTACCATCTTGGCTCCAGGTCTGGAACTCTCCTAAAATTATTTAATTTAGTTGGTTTGTCATGAAAATATTTTGAAGAGATGTGATTCTGGACCAATGACTGACAGTCATAATAATTTGAGTTTAAAAGGCATCATTTAACTGATGAAGAAAACAATAGTATGCCCTTAAATCATAGTCATCTTTCAGGGTTCTATCCTGGTCATATTTTCTTCTCCCTTTATACTATTTCATTTGGTAGCCTTTGATTACTTTCTCTATTCTAATGATAATCAAATTTACCTTTCTTGACCTAATCTCTCCATTGATTTTCAGTCTTGCCCAACTGCCTTTCAACTATCTTGAGCTAGATCCTAGTAAACATCTTAAACTCAACATGTCCAAAAAAACCCACTCCTCATTCTTTCCCCTCAATTCTTCTCCTTATACTTTCTTTATTGTTATGGAGATAACACTCTCCTTCCAGTTCCTCAGATTCACAATCTAAGAGTCCTTTTCACTGTCTTTCCCAATATCTAAGCTGTTGCCAATGCCTACTGATTTTACCTTTACAATATCTTTGAAATTTGGCCCTTTCTCTCTTCTGATACTGTCTCTGCTCTAGTGAGAGGCAATAGTACCTCACCCACATTATTGCAATATCCTGCAATGGATGCAAGAATGATCTCACTAAAATCCATTCTCCATTCAGCTACTAAAGTGATTTTCAAAAGTCACACTTCAATAAGTGAATTAAATAAGTATCTATTATAGTCTAGATCTTCTATCAGGTACTCACTTGGGAAATACAAACATAAATGTTGACTCAAGATGATTAATATTAAAATATACTTCTTCTCTGTTAAGAAATTATAACACTAAAAGAAATATTTAATTCAAAGTAAAGAAGGCTACATGTTGCCAGACATAATCCCTGTATCATATTATTTTAAATTTTTTTTTATTTTATCAGAGAAAATACTAGAAAGCAATACATAGATTTTGATGTTGATTTTATATAATAACAATGCATCAAGAAATCATGCAAAGTTTTGATCACACAAAAGGAAAGAAAAGTAGTTCAAAGAATGGGAGAAATTTGTGAGAATAAACAAAGGCAAAATTTGAAATATCAAAAAGGGGAAGAAAATAGAACAAAGAAGAAGAAAATAGCCATAGCTAGCTGGCACAGTGGATAGAGCACCAACCCTGAAGTCAGGAGGACCTGAGTTAAAATCTCGTCTCAGACACTTAACACTTCCTAGCTATGTGACCTGAGACAAGTCACTTAACCCCAATTGCCTCAGCAAAAAAAAAAAAAAAAAAAGAAGAAGAAGAAGAAAAAGAAAAAAAGAAAAAAGAAAATGGAAAATCCTCAATCTGGGAAGATTATAGTACTAGATGAAGGAAGAGTCTTACAAAGCACTTTAACGTTTGAGTTGGGTAGCTATTCCTATAGGGAAGAGACTCACAGAGATTCTGTAACTTAGTTTTATTATATAACCATAATGTTGAATTTAGAATCCTTTTACTCTTACTAAGTATGGGTTGTTATTCTTTATACATTTTTTGTCCAATGACTAGGACAGGGGCTGGGACAAAATAGGACCTCTGACAATACTTGTTAATTTTGTCTCCAATTATAGAGTTTTCTCTAACTCATGAGTTACATGTGAATTTGATGCCTTAAGAGTATTTTCCACCACTGTTACACTGTTTGACTTTGAGAAAAGATGATATATTTAGCCAAAATATTTGGTTTATGTCCCATTCTGCCTGTCAAGTTGTAGAGACTGATTTTCTCCTGTCAAGAGGTTTCCATTTAGTATACATATTGCTCTATTCATCAATTTTATACTGATTGTTATGATCATTCCCACATTGCTCATTAGATGTTACTTTCAAACTTCTAATCCACTTACATAACTCTGAATGTACTGTACAAACTCTGTTTTGAATTCCATCTGCTGAATGTTATTCTTTCTTTATTTTAAGAAAATTCTATAATCCATATAAGAGGACTGTTTTACTTGTTTAGTTTTTAACACAGACCCATATATAAGGATACTTTTTTAATCCCAAAGCATAAATATCCATGTAGGTACTAGGTGTGTTGCCACAGCTGGGGGGGGACAGGCAGAGATCCTTGTCTTTTTTCTTGTTTCCTATACAGTTTCCCACCCCACTCAACACACTCTCAGATTAGATTATAATAAGCCTATGTCATAATATATGCCCTGGGTAGCAGTGCTCAAGTTATCATTTCTTCTTCATACCAAAAGAAACATAGAAAAATAAATGTTTCTTCCTCTAGAAACATTAAAGCACTCTCATCCCACTAAGAAGGAAGATTCTGAGTGACATGAAAAAAACAAATATATATATATATATATATAATGCTATTTTCAGTATTATTACCCTAGTTTTACATACAAGATTCTGCAAACCTAGAGAAGTAAATCAATTTTCCTGGGGTCCTTATGCAGTAAGTGATTGATTAGAACATAATTCTTTAGTTTCTGACTACAATGAGCTTTTCACCAAGCTATGATTTCTCTATAGACCACAGACTCTATAAAGTAATGTATGGATAGAAAATAACTTCTTGTAGGGCCTCTAAGCTATCATTTTGGTATACAAAGTGAAGTGTTATCAACAAGGAATTGACCTACACCTTTCAATGTATTATCACTCTAATAATATATTCTACAATAAAACATTATACAAGAAAATCTGCTGAATTAGTATTCCTATTTTCATTAATGATATACTTTTGCATTCTTTTCACATGTGTAATAATATCATTCTATTAAAAATCTTATAGATGTGAGAGAGTAAGATGTATAAACTATTCAAATTGATACCTCAACTACTTACTAATACCTGACACTTTGAGCAAGATACTTAAATCATGTAAGCTTTACTTTCCTCATTGATACTATGAGGGAGTTGGATTTGATAGTCATTAAACTCCCTTCTGTCTTTTGATTTATGATCACAACTTCATATTTAGAGGGTAGATAGTTAAGGTTCTATTTATAACTAATTTAAAATCTATGAATTTTTAATTTTTTCTTCCTTTTGCTACACTTCATATAGCTACCATTTATAGAGCTCTTAAAGATTTTCAAAGTGTTTTTTTATTATTATCTTATTTTTATCCTCATAAAATTTTTCCGAAGTAAATGATGTTATTATCCCCATTTTATAGATGAGAAAATTGGGGAAAATAGATCATAAGTGACTTGCTTAGGTCTCAAAGCAAGTATGTGTCTGAAGTCAGATTTGAAGTAAGGTCTTCCAATCTTCAGGTCATTCTGTAATTATCATTATTATTATTCATTATATATTATTATATATATCATACATATATATTACACACAGGTTTGAGGGTGATTTTATGTTTTCCTTTGTTTCATGGATTACAGTGGCCAAAGAATCCATCACATCATTAATAGTTAACAATCACTGGTCACCACCAACCTCTGCATTTACCCAAGTTATTCTTGATATAGCGGTTTCATATTAGGACTATACTCAAAATCTTTTCAGCATAGCCAAACCTATGCCAGCTATGCCATGCTAATTGAGCCTTCAAGAAATCATTCCCTTATAGATCAAAATCCATTGTTGGAGAACTTTTATGGATATCTATAATGGAATCATAGAAATACAATATTTTAGGGTTAGAGTGGATAGGGAGAATCTTAAATTTAAGAAAGCTGTGACTCTCAGATGTCCAGGGGTCCTCAAACTACAGCCCGCGGGCCAGATGTGGCAGCTGAGGACGATTATCCCCCTCACCCAGGGCTATGAAGTTTCTTTATTTAAAGGCCCACAAAACAAAGTTTTTGTTTTTACTATAGTCTGGCCCTCCAACAGACTGAGGGACAGTGAACTGGCCCCCTATTTAAAAACTTTGAGGACCCCTGCATCTGTCAAATGATTATAGGATACTTAAATATATAGATTTTCTTTTCTTAAGGAGCTTTTCATTTAAATCAACTTTTCTGCATTTCTGGGTATTTTCTAAGACTTTTAAAAAAGATAAAAGTAACGTTCTGGAAGATAGTTGCCATTACTCCTCTATTATGTATTATGATACTTTAACACAATCCTTTTAGAATATTTCACTAATATAGAGACAAGCTTCTTTCTCTTCTCCACTATGGAGAACTTACAGAGGACTAGAAAACTAAATGATTTATATATCATTTTTTTATCTTGAACTTGGTGATTCATTGCAGCTGATTCTGAGTCATTTCAGAATAATAGTCAATGAAGAACATTCTAATGTACTGAGATGAGTAAGTAAATAAAGGTCTTTTGAACAATACTATCATTCTTTATGGCTAACTAGTTACTAGGTTTAAATAACAGTGAAATGAAGAAAATATTAGTTCTGAAAAAGAATTTTACCCTCCATTCTCTATGACTATATATTGTTTTAGGATAAAATACAAAACTATAGTTTGAAACCTATTTCAGTCTGGTTCTATTCTATCTTTCAAGATTGATTACAGATTCTGCCTACTGCCATACTCTATCTTTCAGCCAAAGTGTCCCATTTGTTGTTTCTCATGCATGATATTTAATTTCCTCCCTCTGTACTTTTACTTAGGCCGCCCCATGTTTAAAAACCTTTTCCTCCTCATCTCTTTCTTTTAGAATCTAATGTTCCATTCAAAGCTCAGCAAATCTCAAAACAGTTTTCCCTAATTCTCCGTGTTCCTGTTCCTCCTCTTCTCCACTATTCATTTATCTGTATGTCTATCTATTTATCTACCCATTCATTTACTTATTTAGTGAATCTTCTATATTTGCTTTTCTATGACAAGACACAACCTTTTGCAGGCTCTAGACATCGTGAGGACCAAGACAGTTTGATTTTTTAAATTTGTAACCTAAGTGCTTAATATATTGCCTGGTTCATAATATATATTTTTTATTAATTGAATGTCTTTTCTTAATACTTATGATATATATATATATATATATATATATATATCTGAAATTAATGTTTTTTCCCTTGATTTAATACATTTAACTTTATTGATATCGACACAGGTACATTTATGCATGCAAGCACAATACCTACATAATTCATAGGTGCATATTCATGTATACATATATATGCATCTATATAAACATGCAGTAAACATATATGTCTCTGTAGAAATACATTATATACATAAATAATATGATAAAAAGTTTTTGGGTAATGTTTATTTTATTGATGACAAATAAGAGAAAAATATCAACAAATTATAATGTTCTTTGTATCTCCAATATCTAGTTGCAGATGGCTGACATATGACTATTGGAAGAAGACTCTAACTTGAGAGGATCACAGATAACAAAACTCTTCCAAGGATGTACATAGCTGTGTGACTGAATGGTGTATGAAATAACTCATATAATAAATTAGTCAATATGTTATTCCCCTTACCTCTAAGTATCAGAACAAAAGATTCTCTAGATTTTGAGATATATGAAAAGAGAGAGGAGACCTTACATATTCATAAAGGAAACTAGTTCTTCCCAGTTTGGTTTTTTTTTCTAGAATAAAATATCAATTGTTTCCTCTCTTCAGGTCTTCTAAGTTCTAGAATTAGTATCTAACATGTTATATATTAGTCAACTACATACACAAACCAATCATGAAGTTTTTTTTTTTTTTTGGTATAACTTAATCAGGCAAATAAAATATTATTTTATGGATCTTATAACATATGGCAGTATCCTACACATTCATTTAAATAAATTATAAATGTAAACTATATTCTTTATAATGTTCCTACCATACTATGACATTTAATCCACACTACCTATTACTCAAATTATTTCAATGTCCTCCTAATAGATTGTGATTGTTTCTGTTATGTGTATAGCAATTATGCACAAGCTTACTCTGTGTGGAGCACTGTACTAGGATCTCAGAATATAAATAGAAGAAAAACTATCCTTTCTCTTAAGGCATTTGCATACTATTGGGGAAGACAACCCAAAAAAAGGAGTTGTAAAGGAGATTGTGAGGAAACAGAAGCTATCCTTCTGGGGTCATAATGGAGTTCTTATAGTCAGGTTTGGACTCAAGAGAAAAATAAAGGAATAAGCACGGTTGGCTTTCACAATTCCTTAAAACGAAGGTTCCCGGAGAAACTCACCAATGATGGAGTTAATAAAAAAAACAGAGAAATCTTTCAAGGTGAGAATGCTATAGGGTAGAGACATCTTCCAGGTCAAGAGGGCTGCTGGGAAAATAATCAACAAAGAAACCTGGAGAGGTAAGAGAAGAGTAAAGGTGTAAATGTGACTAACCTGGACCCTTTCTTAAAATGCAAATTTAGGGAGGAACTGATCAAAGGGTAGAGGAAGCTTGCAGTGTGAGGAAGTTAAAGGATAGGATCCTTTTTTAAAGGATCTTCTAGGGTGAGAAGTATGCTGAAGCATGATAGATGATTGAGAAAACTATTTTTCTTTGAAATAAATTCACCTGAAAGCATCAGCCCTATTTCCACTGCTCTCGGCAGTTAGCTAGCATAGGAAACAGAGCATTGGATATAGAGTCAGAACTTCTGAGTTTATATTCACTTTAAACACTTAGTAGTTGGGTAGTCCTGGATAAATTACTAAAGCTTACACCACAGTGTTAGCAAGGGATTACATCATTGATTGAACAATCAATCTAAGCTAAGTTCCCAAAAAAGAGTTACCCATTGTGATGCTTAATAAGCAGGCTAACCCTAAAAGGAGTTAGCCAAAAAAAAAAAAAAATGGTACCAGTAGGTTCTTTCAGAGGAGAAAAATAACCTTGAAGGTTGACATCATTACTTGGCTTTCTGATCAGATACAATAACTGTGGGGTCATGATAATTTTGACAATACAAGGAATTGGACAGAGAATTCAACAAGTGCTCATTGTAATAAAGACCTATTTAAGTATAACAAAAGGTCCACTTAAGGAGACAATGCGCGCTGACCTGATTGCTGTTTGCATCAGAGAGTACCTTTGATACTAATTTAGAGTCTCTCCTGTTAATATTCCTTCTTATGACCTACCCAGATACCAAGTGCCTGTAGTCTTTTTTCTGAAGTCTCATACATTCCATCAATAGAATGATTCAATGAGGCTATAATTATACCCATCATATAAACAAGGAAATGCATTTTGAGAAGTGGCCATTTGCCATTCAAATTAATTGTAAAAAACACTTGTTGAATGCAATAATTTTCTTGTGGGTTTTTTTGCCTCAAAATTCTTCCATCTTTCAGTAATTGATATTCCATTAGATTAGTTAGGGAATGGGGCAAAATATCTCTTAATATTAAAAAATAATATATAGAATAATAAACAATGTGCACAGTGTAAGAGTTCTAGGAACGAAGGGGGATCACTATTGCTGTTCATTTTTATTCTCAAAAAGGGCCAATGATGTTATGAAGTTAATGTTTTGTATGTGAATTGGATATGAAAGGGGCAGAGTTGCTCTCTCCTCCAGAGTAATTGGAGTCCAGTGGAAAGAAAAAGGTCAAGATGACTGGCAATGGCCCAGGATGTAATCAGTGACCCTGGCCTTTCTAAATTAACATCTTTCCCAGGTCTCAGTTTGTCAGAGGCAATACCCTTTCATTAACTAAAGGTTGGGTAACAGTAGAGACAAAAGGTTCCTCAATTTACTTTTGCAAACATATCAATCCCAGAGGGAAAGACCCTCAGAGTTTCTGGCCAAAAGAGAAGACAATTATTATTAACACTCATTCTAAGCCATTGAAACCTTAACAATAATTCACAGAATGATTGAATTGGAGTTATTATTGGTCATTCAGTGAAAGCCAGAGTATTTGAGGTTTTAAGTCAAGTTGTTCCATTTAAATCCATTTAAATTTAAGTCTTTCCAGAGAAATATTTCAATTAATCAAAAATAAAAACTAGAGGAAGAAAGAAGAAGATGATGAGGAGGAGGAGAAGGAGAAGCAGGAGAAGAACAAGAACAAGAAAAACAGAAGGAGCAGCTAGAGGAGGAGGAGAACAACAAGAAAACAGAAGGAGCAATAGGAGGAAGAGGAAGAGAAGAAGAAGATGAAGGAGGAAGAGAAGGAGAGAAGGAGGAAGAAGAATAAAAACAAAAATAAGAACAAGAAGTACAAGAAAAACAGGAGGAGCAGTAGCAGCAGGAGAAGAGGAAGGAGGAGGAAGAAGGAGAAGAACAAGAACAAGAAGAACAAGAAAAGAAGAAAAAGAAGAGAAGAAGAAGAGAAGAAGAAGAAAAAGAAGAAGAGAAGAAGAACAACAACAAGAAGAAAATTACCCAACTTAGTTTCCAATTTTCAGGTAGGCAATTCAAAAGGCAATAACTACTATTGTCATATATCACAGTAAAGACAGCCAATCTAAAATACTCTCTTAAGAACTTAGTTGACTCTATCCTACAAATATAGCCTCCAGGGGAAAACTAAGTTTAAATTTAGACTATTGTAATTGTTGTGAGGCACACATTTAAGAAATATAGCGATAGGGTGTTTAATAACATCTGCTCATGAAGTCCTTCTTTTTGCAGGAAGACTTCATCCTGAATTCTTGTTATTTTTGTCTGTCATGTGTTCTTAAACAGAATCCATAACACCATAAGAATGATATCCTGATTTGCACATGAATTGGATATGAGTGAAAGCTGTACAAAGTTATAAGTCTCATGCTCTCCTTCAGCATTATAAAAGTGCAATGGCAAACCAAAGATCAAGATGACTGACCATTGCCAGAGTGCTTAGCATGCTCAGCCTGCCAAAGGGATCATTTAAGTCTTCATGGAAGAAGTGTTAACTGAGCTTAACTTCAAAGAAAGGTGAGGAATCTGACAGGAATATAAGAAGCTGGGAGATATAATTTTGTAATCTAGTTTGGCTAAAACAGTATATTGAGGAAAATAATGAAAATAAGAGGAGAATCTAGTTGAAGTTCCATTATGGAATTTATCCTAGATTCAAACATTGCTTTTGAACAAGAAAATAACATGTTCAAATCCGTGCTTTAGGCAGATTATTTTCATGGTAGATTTTGTGGCAGATAAAGAGAGTGAAGAGATAGAAAGAGTAAAGAGACTTTTACAATGCTCCAAGTGAAAATCAAATCAAGTTAACAAGCCTTTATTAAGCATTTCCTATGTGCCGGAAACTATGCTAAGTGTTGGGAATTAAAAAAAAGAAAGAAAAAAAAAAGAAAGAAAGGGGGGAAAAACCATTACAATTTAATGGAAAACTTATAGGATCACCAAGTTAGAGCTGAAAGGTCATCTAGTCCAATTTCCTTATTTTATAGATGTAGAAATTTAGACCCAGAAAGGCAAAATCTATTCTGCAGGGTCATTTGTAAGACTCTGTTCTACAGTATGGGTCATAGAACAGCACAAAATTGGGGAATAGGGAAAGCTATGAGGAATGTTGTGACTGCCTCTCCTTTCTTTAAAATTTTTATGATCTTCATTGATTCCAGAGCAAAAACTCTGAAAAGTTTCCAACTATGAAAGTCAACCCAGTCCAGTATCATTCATTGTTTCAGTCTCTTCATTAAGGATAAAAATTCACTCCTTTTTTTCTCAAGCAGACGGTATTTCCGTAATGCTCGTCAGTGTCTCATCTGCTAATTCCAAGGCTCTAAATGGAGTCATTCACATTGTTCAGAAGCTCTTGTGTTCATAGATACATTGTTTGTGTACATTGTCCACATGCAGCTGGCCATATTATTCATGCCCACGCAGCTGGTGAAGTAAAAATAGCCCAAGATGGGCTTGATAAGATATTTCTTCCCTGATGCTTTGAGTAGTGAGAAGCTAAAAAGAGAGGAAAACATCACCTGGGAAGAGTAGACACAGTTGAGAAGCTCAGGCTGAAAAAGGCTAATGGGGTCATTATGACAGCTTGCATCTGGCATGACTTGTTCAGCACAAGATTATGACTTGAGTATATGCTAGGTCTTTGTGTATGATCAGAAAGGCTGTCATTATCTCACCCCTCCTTTTTTGTGATGCAAGATATTGAATGTGATTGAATTTAAATTTAAATTGTTGATGGGAAATAGATGAGATTCACAGCATCATAGAATTTGTGATGGAAACTGAGCCCTATTCCTTTCATTTTAAACATGAGGAAACTGAAGCATAGGAAAATGTGGTGCTTTGCATGGTCAGAGAGTTAACATATTCAATGTGGGATTCGAATCTGGGTCTTTTGTGTCTTATTGACAATGATAGATGACATAAAAGTATCTCACACAAAATAGGTACTTAATTTTATGTTGAAATGTTGAAGCACTATAGTGTGATAAAAGAAAATAAGTAGATTTTAGACTCGTGAGAACTGAGATTAAGTTTTGTCTCTGTCACCTAAGAAGAATATGATCTGGAATAAAGTTTTTGAACCTTAATCATTTCATTTTTAAATTAAGATAATAATGTCTTCATTTAACTACCAACACTATAAAGAATGCAATTTGGAAACATTAAACTGAAATACTTAATTGGGTTGATGATCTCATTAGGTCAGGCACTCTTTCCAATAATGTACATCAGGCATTCATGCCTGGCCATCCTATGTGACTCTCATCCATAAGTTCCCCAAAGTATGCTATGCTGTGTCTACAAAAATCATTGAAGACCTTCTTTGCTTTATCATACATTTAGAGAGTACCAGAATAGAACTCTGATCCCTCCACATTAGCCCAGGAGAACTGAATTTATTTTCTTTTTCCTTTGGAAAAAAAAATTTATCTACTGAACTTCAATGTAATTTGTTTCCTATGCAATTACACATGTGCACATGCGCACACACACACACACACACACACACACATACACACACATCTTATATATGTAAAAACATTTTTTTCTGAGAAGGGATCCATAGGCTTCACCAGAATGCCATCACAATGAGCACACACACACATACACACACATACACACACACACACACACAAACTCACACAGACACATGAACATATACACATTAAGAATCTCTAAATTCTAGCCTTGTCACAAAGCCCATCTTTTCTTTCTCTCATATAATTCTTTAATACACCATAATTTTCTGTTTTGCTTCTTCTAAATTGCTTGCAATGATTCATTGTAATCCATTCACATCCACAATCTTCCTTTGCATTATGGCCAACATTAGTTCTTCAGAGGCAATGGTATTCCAAGGTTCAAAATGTTTATATTAAAGAGATAGGACTTTGAGTTTACAGGAGATCAGTAAAATTGATTTTTTTTTTCCTTTTGGGCCCTGCTCATTGTCCATCTCTATCAGTTGTCCAAAATTTACATATTTTTGGAAAGTTCTATGGTTTATACATTAATATATGTCAAAACTATAGAAATGAAAGCAATAGTTACTTTTTAAAAATTTGAATATATATTTTTAAATGTATTTATAAAATGGATACAATTACACATAAATATATGTATACATATCAAACTGTGCATACCATTTAATCCAGCAGTGTTACTACTGGGCTTATATCCCCAAGAGATTTTAAAGAAGGGAAAAAGGCCTGTATGATCAAGAATGTTTGTGGAAGGTCTCTTTGTAGTGGCTAGAAATTGGAAACTGAGTGGATGCCCATCAATTGGAGAATGACTGAATAAATTGTGGTATATGAATATTATGGAATATTATTTTTGTAAGAAATGACCACCAGGATGATTTCAGAAAGGCCTAGAGAGACTTACACGAACTGATGCTGAGTGAAATGAGCAGGACCAGGAGATCATTATATACTTCAACAACAATACTGTATGATGATCAATTCTGATGGAGTGGCCATCTTCAGCAATGAGATAAACAAATCAGTTCCAATACAGCAGTAATGAATTTAACCAGCTACACCCAGTGAAAGAACTCTGGGAGATGACTATGAACCACTACATAGAATTCCCAAACCCTCTATTTTTGTCCACCTGCATTTTTGATTTCCTTCACAGCCTAATTGTATACTATTTCAAAGTCCAATTCTTTTTGTATAGCTCAATAACTGTTTGGATATGTATACTTATATTGTATTTAATTTATACTTTAACATATTTAACATGTATTGGTCAACCTGCCATATGGGGGAGGGAATGGGGGAAAGGAGGGGAAAAATTGGAACAAAAGGTTTGGCAATTGTCAATGCTGTAAAATTACCCATGCATATAACTTGTAAATAAAAAGCTATAATAATAATAATAAAAAACAAAATATATGTGTCTACACACACATGTGTGTATTCATACATACCTATAAAATAACAAATATCTTCCTAAATTTAAATCTGTCCTCAGATATTAACTTTGTGACCCTGGACAAGTCATTTAATTCTGCTTTAATATCCTCATCTGTAAAATGAATGGGAGAAAAAAATGGTAAACTACTTAACCTATCTACCAAGAAAATCCCAAATGAAATCATGAAGAGTCAGACACAACTGAAAACAATTGAGAAATTTATGCATATGATGCTCATTCTTATAGAAAATAACTTCATCAAGTACAGAAACTTTTATTTTTGTCTTTGTATCCCCAGAACATAGTACTTACATATTATTTACTGGCATATGGCCAGTATTTTATAATTTTTTAACAAATTGGTTTATCATTATTAGAAATTAAGTCATACTTTAGAGCGAGACAAGCTGTATTCTTATAATTGTCAGGAATTGCTCTTTTCTTTGCTCCTTTTGCTTCCCATCCTATTCATATGTGTCTATTTTCCAGGCTTCCTGATACTGATCAGGAGCAGGATCCTGATCCTAAGCAGGAAGCATAAGGAGCATCTCATATCAAAAATCCTTTTGTCTATTACAAAACTCATTTTTTTCAAAAGTAGATGATAAAGTGAATAGAGCACTGGGGACATAGTGTAAGGAAATGAGTTCATCATCGCAGACACTTATTAACAGTTTGATTCAGTCATTTAACCGCTTTATGGCTTAGTTTCCTCATGTTTAAAAAAGGGATAATAATAGCACCTGCTATTTTTTTTATTATGTACAATTTGCTATTTCTTTTAAGCATATAATAAAGTTATCATGTAAATCTCTGTTATCCTGAACCCCCAGAGGTAGCTACCTTTAGACACAAATATGTATATGTCTGTGCACACACACACACACATATATATACATATGTGTAGATAATTATTCTATATACACTTCTATTTTTCCATTTTCTCTTTGAATGCAGATATTTTCCTTTATGTGTCCTTTATAATTATTCACAATAGTGAAAATTACAGTGAAAAAAAAGTTTTTCTTAAAACATTATTGTTATTGTACAAAATGTTCTTTAGCCTCTGTTTAGTTCACTCCATTATTTCATGCAAGTATTTTCATGTTTTCTTAAGATCAATAAGCTCATAATTTCTTATAGAACATTAGTATTCCATTTCAATCACACATCACAACTTGTTCATCCATTTCCAAATTTGACAGGTATTCCTTCAATTTCTAGTTCTTTGTCACCACAAGGAGAGCTGCTAATAAATATTTTAGAACATGTAGGAACTTTTTACCTTTGGAAACAGTTATTAGTTGTATTGTTGGATCAAAGGACATTGGCATTTAATAACTTTTTGTGTATAATTCTAGATTGCTCTCCAAAATTATTGGAACATTTGACAATTCTACTAACAACGAATTGGTGTCCCAATTTTTTTCTACATTCTCTTCAAAATATTTTTCTTTCCTCTTCAATTGTTTTAGTCAGTCTGGTAGGTTTAAAATTATATCTCAAGATAGTTTTAATTTACATTTCTCTTATTAATAATGATGTAGAGCATTGTTTCATATGACTACACATTATTTTGATGTCTTCATTGGAAAACTTCCAATTTCATATTCTTTAACAATTTATGAAATGGGGAACAACATATTCCTATAGATTTGACAAAATTCTTTATATATTTGAGATATAAAGTATTTATTTGAGAAGGTATATACAATTTTTCTCAATTTTGTTTATCTTCTGACCATGGTTACATTTATTTTATTTGCCCCAAATTTTCTAACTTAATATACTCAGCATTATCCATTTTATTCCTCATTTTCCCCTTGATTTCTTGTTTATTCATAATTTTTTTTTTGCTATCTGTAAGTTCAATAATTGATTTGTTCCATGCTCTTCAAATTTTCTTGTAATATCTCTTTTTATCTGGGTCATGTATCCATTTTGATCTTATCTTAATAAAATATTGGTCTATGCCTATGTCTATGTCTGCAATACTGCTTTCCAATTTTCCCAATAATTGTTACTAAATAATTGACTCATCTTAAAATCTTAAATCTTTACATTTCTCAAATACAAGATTGCTATATTTATCTGTATTGTAAATGTTGTATTTATTTCTTCTGTACCTATTTTTTAGCCACCACCAGATAGTTTTGATAATTACTTCTTTAAATATAATTTAAAATCTAGTCTTTCCTTCCTTTACATTTTTAAAGATTTCCTTTGATATTTTTGATTTTCTTTTCTTCCAAATGAATTTTGTTGTTATTTTTTCTATGCAGTAAAGTATATTTAGTTATTAAATTGGGATCACATTGAATATACAAACTAGTTCAGGTAAAGCTGCAATTTTTATAATATGAGCTCTGTTTACCCTTGAACAATTAATATTCTCCCATCATTTAAATCTGATTTTATTTGTAGAAAATGTTTTTATATATTTTTGATTATGTAATTCTTGAGTTTCTTTTGACAAATGTACTCCATTTTATTTTCTACTATCTAGAGCTATTTTAAATGGGATATCTTTTACTATCTTGTTTTTTATGGCCTTTTTGGTTTTATATACGAATTTATGTGAATTTACTTTGTATCTTGCTACTTTGCTAAAATAATTAATTATTTCAACTAGTTTTTAGTGGAGTCTTTGGGATTTTCCAAGTATATAAAATCATATTCTCTGCAAAGATGAGAGTTTTATCCCATTTCCTATTCTGATTCCTTCTATTTCTTTTTCTTCTCTTACTGCTTTGATTTCCAGTACAATATTGAAAGTACAATATTGAATAATATTGGTGACAATGGGCATTTTTGTTTCACATCTAATCTTACTGAGAGGGCTTCTAGCTTATTACAAATAATGCTTGCTAATGCATTTAGATAAATGCTATTAACCAAATTAATGAAAAATTCATTTATACTTAATGTTAATATAATCAATTATATTAATCATTTTACTTATTCTAAACTATTCCAGGATTATTTTAAAGTACACTGCAAATCTTAGAGTTCTATATAAATGCTAGATATTACTGAGTACATTCAGCAGAATAAAACTGCATATTCATACAAAAGTTCTGGAGAAGAACTCTTTCTGTTTGAGTACCAAAACCTGGAAATTTTCTTTTTGATTAGTTGTAGGAGAATATTATGTTTTATATTTTGATATAAAATTTTGTTATGTAAATGGAAAGTTCTACTGGGAAGATTAAATGTTTTTACTATTCTTCCCCTTTTCTGAGTAGAACAAATTCCTACCTTATTGAGGTCTCTGGAATACTTTGGTAATTTTCACTGTGATTAACACATGGAATTGGAATTGAGTCAAAGTAAATGGGAAAAAATGCCTCCAAAGGGAGGTTCAAATGATTAATCTTGGACCAAGAAGCTACCTTTTAAATCTTTTGTTGTTGGTTTTTGTTGTTTCAAAATTTTTTCATTTATTTTTTTAAGTAGCATTTTTTTTTTTACAAATTAATTTGTTCCTTCTGTTACTTCCAATAATAATCAAATACACACATATATATATATATATATGACTTAATGCATAGATACTTACAGAATGGAAAAAAAAAATTTCCTTATGAGATTTATATATCAAAAAAAAAAAAAAAAGTATGTCTCTTTCTGTATTTTAAGTTCATTTCCTCCCTTGCAGGAGGTAAGTAGAATGTTCCATCTTAGTTCTTTTGGACTTATGGTTTATTATAGTACTAATAAGAGTTCTAAAGTCATTCAAAGTTGTCTATTTCCATAATTTTATCACTGCATGAATTTTTAATAGTTCTGCTCACTTCCCTTTGCATCAATTCATAAGTCTTCCAAGGTTTTTTCCTGAATTTATCTATTTCAGCAGTTATTATACCAATAATATTCCATCATATTTATATAACAAAAGTCATTCTCCAAAAGGAAAACTTCCCTTTTAATTCCAATTTTGGATACCACAACAACAGCATTATAAATTAATTTTTACATATAATTTTTCAATCTTTTTAAATTTATTTGGGGTATAGCATTAGTTCCAAAAAGCAGTTTATTAGCTGAGTATAGTCCCAAATTGCTTTTCAATTTTAGCCCCACTAAGTTTCATGAGTATTCCATGTTTCTTGTAGTCCTTCCAATATTTGCCATTTTCCTTTATTTTTTTGTTTGTCTGTCAGGTATGAAGTAGACCCTTAATAATTTCCCATATGGCTATTGATAGCTTTTATTTCTTCTGTTAAAAACTGGCTGACCATATACAATTATCCCTTCCACATTGTGACTTTCCTCATCATGTTTCAATATATCACAGGTCAGCATAGGAAATTAAATGGTAATTTGGGAAGAGTTTTACAAAAGCCACAGATGACATATCAAGGCCAGCAGACAACATAGCAAAAGTTTAAAAACTCAGAAATACATTATACAAACATACATACATATATATGTGTATACATATAGACATTATCTATATAAATATCTAGCTATGTATATTATATCAACATATTTTTGTCTTTTAAGACCATAATGGATTTTAATATATTTAACATCCGCTGGTCATCCTGCCATCTGGGGGAGGGAGTGGGGGGAAGGAGGGGAGAAATTGGAACAAGAGGTTTGGCAATTGTCAATGCTGTAAAGTTACCCATACATATAACCTGTAAATAAGTGTCTGTTAAAAAAAAAAAGACCATAATGGGACAAATGTTTAGAAAGGAGCCTTTTCCACCTCAAGGGAAATGCTTCAAAAGTTTAGTTAAACTCATAAAAAACCAAGGTTTGATTGTAACTTGGATGCAGATCATTGAACTCTTCTAAATATTAAAATACACATCTTCTTGGTTCTCTATGGAAAAAGAATTAGATCCAGACAAGTGGAAATTCAATTCCTAAAGAGACATTTTATACAACTGGTTTTAGGAAATTATATGTTATAAAATAAGGAAAAAGAAGAAAGTGCAGGAGGGGGAGGATACTAACAAACAGGTGAAAAGCATGAAGAATTAGACAAGAATGGAGTTAAGTACAATTCTAATGAAATTAAGGAATGTGATACTTCCCAGCAGGAGCCATTAGGGCATTCCACATCCTCTGACCTACCCTTCACGGGTGGAGGGAGAAGGAGGAGGGGTAGGGACAGTGACACCATCAGCACCACCCTTACAGTAGCTTTGTCTACCCCCTATGCAATATTACAAAAGGCACTAGTTAAAGCTAAAAAAAGGACAGGCAATATCTGCTTTGATAAATGCATATCCTGTTATTGAAGAGTTTGATTCTTCAGGTCAACAAAGGAGAAAATATAATCCTTTTGATCTGGAAAAAATTAAGGATTTAAAAAAAGGGTTGAACTCTTTAAGGGGCTACATCATCTTATGTTAAGCTGGTATTAAAGAATTTGGCTTATGAAATTTTAACCCCTGGTGATTGGATGGCAAGGACATCTTTACAAACTGGACAAAATTTGTTGTGGCTTTCTGAGTATAGTGAACTATGTAGGATACAAGACCAATGAAATAGGCAAACTGGAGTTAACATACAAATCACCTTTGACCAACTAGCAGGTAAAGATCAGTATGCAGACACTTCAGTACAGATTAATTACCCTTTGATAGCATATGAGCAAATTGCTGCTTCTGCTGTCAAAGCATGGGGCACCCTCCCAGGACAACAAGATAGAGGGGAAGCCTTCATGAAAATAGAACAAGGTCCAAATGGACCTTTTGCTAATTTTGTGGGACATCCGCAAACAGCTGCCAAAAGAACCACTGGAGAAAATACAGCTACAGGAGTTATGATTAGACAACTGGCTAAGGAAAATGCTAATGAAGTTTGTAGAAGAGTTATTCTGGGACTACAAAAGGATGCTCGAGATCATAAGATGCTGTGCCACAATGGGCACAAATGCCTTTTATACCCAGGCTATGATGCAGAACATGGGAAGACAGGGTCCCTCTTCCAGAGAGGACTCATAAGTGCTTTCAGTGTGGTAAATTAGGGCATCTGAAAGCTCAATGTAGGCATAGAGATAGAGTGAGTGGACAGGATGAGAGAGAACAAGACTCAAAACCCCATGTACAAAATGCAGTAAGGGCTTCTACTGGGCCTCAGAATGTAGATTGACCCAGGGAAATGAGAGACAGGGCCCAGCTCTAAGACCTCAAACAAAAGAACAAGTGAGGCATGATGGCAACCGAGGTTACACCCAGAGAGTCTTTAGAAGTTCAGGACTCTGATATGATCAATCTGCAGAAAAGCAATCAGATGGCAGAAAGGAATTACAATTAAGGAGAATATAGGCTTTTTAATCTGACAGAAAGGCAGTGTTTAGTGTGAGCAGCTCCAATATAATTGCGAGATGATGAGGAGAGATCCAGAAAGTGATAAATAGACGGGCCTAGATAGGTTAACTGCTTGGAGGAAAGGGTTTACTTGTATTTCTACAGATGGAGAAGGAATCAGATGAGTGCCAATGAGCACCTGGAAAGAGACAAACAAAGAGAAAAAACCTCAAAACAAAGGAGAAGACCTAAGAAACATCTGACACTGAAAGAGCATGGCTAATAATGAGACTATTACAGAACTTCAAAACCAGCAGGAATCTGGAGGAATCATTGGATTCCCTGAGATAAAAAATTGTTGATAAGACTGTTGCAGAACTTCAAAACTTGCAGGAATCATTGAATTCTCTGACACATGAAGTGATGGACAATAGATTGGTTTTGGACTATTTCTAGGACATATGGATATGTATGATTCCTCATGTTGATTCATGTTGTTTGTTTGTAATACCTCCCATGTTGATGGATTTATGTATACCTGTTTCAAATGAGACCCTTCAGAAACTTGCTAATCTGGTTTGATTCCCCATTTTCCTTTGATTTTCATCTGCTTTCCTAAGATGTCAGGGAGGGCACGGTCACCTCCTTTTTGGTGTTTTCATCCCCATTTTGAGCAGTCAGGGAAGGTGTGATCACCTCTTTTTGGGGGTTCTCACCTCCTTGATCACCCTATGTTCTAAAGCAAAAGAAGCCAGAGATGTTATGGGCCAGAACTCTGTACTTAAGACTAAGATTCTTACAAAATGTTTTAAGTCAGTGGAATTGATAAATACAATGGTTATCTAGTTTAGCATGGTGCTTTATAGTTCTCTAGTTTGGTACATGTACTTTGTAATGTTCTCTGTAAAATGTAACGTTCTCTGTTGAGGTTTTCTTGGGGTCTCTGGAGGCAGCCTTTGCTTTAGTTCAGTAATCACCACAAGTGCAGCCAGGGTTTAAAGTCCAAATCCTTAATTGTTTCCTTCAAAGTCTTGTCTCCTTTCCTGGGGCCCCAGTTAGCTTTCTTAGAGGCCTATCTTTCTCCTTGCTTCTGAGAGCTTGCACTCCTGCCTCCTTTTTTGCCCTCTGAATCTCTCCTAATCCAAAGGTTTGTGCTTCAGCCTCCAGCCACCACAAAGGTGGATGATGGAATGAGTCTGTCTCAGTCTCTGAGAGCTTCTAGTGCTCCTGCCCTTTCTGGCCCTGAGAGCTTCTTGCTTATATGCTCTACACTGAGTGTAAATCAATCATATCACTAGGAAACCATTATTTGTTGTAGGATTAAATCAATGCTAAACTAGATTTAACCACTGTCTCCTCAATTCCACTTAGTACCTTGTAAGCATCCTTTGTTTCAAGTTCAGAGTCCTGGTACTTAGTGCTTAATATAGTTCTAAAAGATTCACACCTATGATAATTAACTATAAGAGGACATATAAGCTCGGAAAAACTCAGCCAGAGGCAGAGCCAGAGAAGACAAGCAGACTAGAGAGTGGAGCTCAAGCTCTTCGAGCTAAGGAGAGAGCCATCTTCATTAGTCTTGTGGTGGATAGCCTGTCCTCCTGCATTTTCTCCACTGAAACCAAGTTCCCTCTGAAGGCCATGAGAACGTAGCTGAGCACCAAGAGAAAGAGACAATAAAGACTTTTGAACTTTAACACTTGGCTATTCTCTTGGCGATTACTCTATTAAAAAAAGGCTGCTCCAAGACTTCCAGAAAATCAAATGAGAGCATTACATAACTGGGATCCTCTTTAAAGAAAATTTATTATGAACAAGGAGGTTCAACATGACTTAATTCTTTGGGCTAATTAGGGCCGTTCTTACTAGATGCTTGTTCAGAGAGTAGGTGAGGGCTCTAAAATAAAAAGGTCTAATTGGCAGTTTTACTTATGAATGTCCTTAAGTAAAAATATGAATCACTTTCCTAGTTCATAAATGGTGAAAAAATATGAAAATGCAGTTTTCCAGTAAAGAAATCCAAACTAATTACATTCATACTAAAAAAAAAATTCCAGGTGATTAATAATTAGATCAATAATAATTAAATCATCTGTGAGATTCTATATCATACTTCTCAGACTGGCAAAATCAATAAAAAAGGAAAATTATGTATGTTGGAGAGGCTTTAGGAAAATAAGTACATCAATCTCTTATGTTGGAGCTATTAATTACTCCAGTATTTCCTAGTAAATAATTTGAAACTATTCAGAATTATTAAACTGTGCATATCCTTTCATTCAGGATTTCTACTATAAGGCCTGTAATCAGAAGAAAGAAGAAAAGATCTTATATGTGCAGAAATATTCATGGCAGCTTTTTAAATTTATGTAATAAAAAAGCTATAAAAATATGACCACTTATTGGGGAATAAATGAATACATTATGCTATATGAATGTAATGCAATATTATTGTACAGTAAGGAATGATGATAGATGATATCAGAGAAACCTAAGAAAATTTATATGAAATGATGCATAGTAAAGTGAATAGAATAGAGAATAATTTATAGTATAATTGAATTGTAAACATGAATAATTATGAAAAACTTAAGAACTCTTATCAATTCAATGATAGAGACCAAAGATTCCAGAGGACCAGCAAAGAATATTGCTTACTTCCTAAGAGTTAATAGACTAAAAAAATATGTAGAATAAGACACATTTTTGGATATGGTCAATACTAAATTTTGTTTTTCTTGATTATTCCTAACTGGAACAAGGGCATATGTTTCTTCTCTCTCTTTTCCTCTTTTCCCTGCCCACTCATGAAGGGAAATATGTGTGAAGGAGAATAAATATGAAATAATTGAAAAATGCAAAAAAGTGAATCATTGAGTGCATTAGGAGTCTGTAAGTGAGCACATATTTCCTCAGTAATTGAAAATAAACATACAGCTCACACTTCTCACATCTTTTTTCCAAAAATAGAAGATTTCCCTTAGTTACTGACTTGAAAAGAAAAGTATAGAATATTAGTGTAAGATGAAACCTTAGAATCTGTTGAATAGAATTCTCTCATCATACCTCTGAGGCCCAGGGTAACAGACTAATCTGGGGGTTAGAACCCTGACTGTGAAGATAAGGTTATAGGTCAATGAATGTCTTCCTCAATAGATGAATGAATTATAGCTTCTTTACAAGATCACCCTGGTTGTACCAATGTGTGGCAGTACTATCACAGTTCTATGCCACCATCTTCAATTCTATCTCTCTTCTTTTGTACTCCTATACAAATTCTCCCCTAAATTTTATAATGGTGTGTGTGTGTGTGTGTGTGTGTGTGTGTGTTTGTGTGTAGTATAGATAGATAGATATAGAATAAAGATATTCCATAAGTGCATGGAGAACAAAAATGCATTCTGTTGTAAAACTTCTTATAGACCCCCAAGTGTAACTCCAATTCTCTTGAAACCTCCAGGAAATCAAACTGAATATACTTTAAAATATAAGTGGACTTGCATTTTGCTGGTTAAGGATTGAAAAATCCCTAAAAGTCAAGGATGGTATAAAATAGCTTTTCACTATAATACTCTGTATACTAATTAACATGTTATTTACTTTTTGAATGTCAAAACATATAAGTAGCATATTGACTGTCTGTTTTAATAATAAAAAGTCTGTTTTGAAATAATGTGCTTTGCAGACTATATAATATTTGAATTTTTTAAAGGGCATAAACATTAACTACCTGACTTTAAAAAGAAGGAAACTGAGGAATGTCAAAATTAAGTGGTATATACAGAGTCACAGTATTGGTAGTATAACTGAAACTAGATAGAAGCCAAATCTTTTGAGCCTAATAAATTTTTAAATGTTTTTTTCCCCACCATTAGCTAAAAGGTACTGAGGATCAAATGAAATCATTTTTGTAAAGTACTTTGCCAACCTAAAGGTTTTGAAAACATCAAATATTTGTGATGCAATAACTTTATTTGGTTTTGAGGCTTATGCCACAGAAGCATATTTCAACTCATATATAATCTTAGAGAGCTTCCTGGAATTTCTGAGAAGTTATGGGACTTGTCTGTATCAGACAAAGTCCCAGCTATAAAGTATCAGAGGTGGAATTTGAATCCAAATCTTTTAGACTCCAACTTTATGCCACTATACTTTAATATTACTTCCACCCCTATTTCACTGGTCATCATCATCTACCTTACATCTAAACAGCCATTTACCATCTACCACAATCACCACTTTCTTATTCCTCCTCTTCTTATCTTTCTTTGTATACTAGCATCTATTCATTGTTTTAAAAATCCATAAGTACATTTAAGCAGTTTATGATAACTAACTATAATCTATTATATAATATAATATTTTAAAGTTATACATCAGTGGAAACTAGTACAACTAAACAGTCATTTCAAAAAGAAATTACCACCAGTGTAATAAGATTTAAAAGCAAATAAACAAGCTCGTAACATTATATACCATTTATCTTTCTCATTCAATTTCTGCTATGAGCCTTTGTGATACATGTAGGTGTCCTATTGGTTTATATATTTACAATAATCCTCTCTCCTTTTTTTGGGGGGGGGGGAGGTGAGGATAGGGATGAGGACCATTGAAAGATGAGACTCAATCAGATGAATAAAATCCTGTCATTTCTATTTTGAAAATTGGGGGTTTTTACCTGATTAAGTCATTATAATTCAATAGTTCTATGATCTCATTCATGTGGGCACTCATTCCCCTGGGTGCAGATTACAACTCATCAAAAGTCATTATCAGTTTAAAAATGATTCAATAATATTCTTTGTACATATGGGCAACAAGTGTCAAAAAGGATAAAAAAAGTGTAGAAGTAGATAGCTGCCAGTGCGTTTCTCAGAAGAAATACTTCATAAGAAGTGACAGATTACTTAGGATTCAGAAGACCTGGATTCAAGTCTTAATTCTAGCACTTACATTGTTCACTGGGGGAAGTAACTTTAGCAAACAAGTCTCCAGTTTCTTCATCAGTAATAACAGGGGTGATAACATTTGTATTGCTTTTTCTAAAAAAGAGTTTTATGAATCTAATACAATAAATAAGACCTACATAATTAATGGTTCAGATGAAGCTCCGAGTTCAATCATGGAGACTTCTCAATAATTCTGTCTTTGGGCCACAACTAATTTTTCCTTTGGGGAAAAACAAAATTTTCCTCCTGTGTCAGAGAGAGAGAGAGAGAGAGAGAGAGAAAGAGAGAGAAAGGAGAAGCAGAAGCGGAAGAAGCAGAAGAAGCAGAAGAAGAAGAAGAAGAAGAAGAAGAAGAAGAAGAAGAAGAAGAAGAAGAAGAAGAAGGAAAAGGAAGAGGAGAGAGGGAGGAAAGGAGAAAGGAGGAAAGAGAGAAAAAAAGAAAGAGTGAGAGAAAGAAAGAGTAGAAACAAAGAAAAGAAAAAAAGAAGGATATTAGCTCTCATGATAATGCTCAGACTACTAAAACATTAAATTTAGCACAGATTTTATCTCACCTTCACATAAACAAGCAAATTCATTCTCCTTCCACCTCTGATAAAATCTACTTTATCCACAGATTTGTAATCTTGCCCAGAGTACTTCCCCAAAGCAAGGAGAAAGATTTGTTCAATTAAGTCAAGCTCACCATTTTGATAAGCTACTTCCCATTTATCCTCAAAGTTTATATTATTCTCAGCACCACCATTACCCTAGCCCCAACCTGCACTAATTCAGGTGAAGGTAAGAGTTTGCTATTTGTACATAGTAGTTTGTATCTCCACCATTATACTGTGAGTTCCTTAAAAACAGGGATTGTATTTTTCGTTACTTCTTTTTAAATCCTTAAAATTTAGCACATATTGTGTCATTCAGTAGATACTTCATGAATGCTTGTTGACTAGAACTGTTTATAGACATCATCAAACCTCCCAAAGTAATCCTTTAAATACAAAAAAAAAAATTAAGAACCCCTGTATCAGAACCTTTAAAGATCAAATAGAGGAAGAATTGGGAAAGAAAAGAGAACAATCATTCCCCCTTTCCTGTTCTTCTAATTGAAGAAAGAGATTATCTCAACATAGAAAGAATATTTTGCCTGATTCTGTATTACATAAGCAAGATTTGTGTTTGACTCCAGAGAAGAAAATGAAATGAAAGAAGTTACAAGGAAGTAAATATCAATTCAACTCAAGAAACATTAAAAAACTCTCCTATGTGCAAGACAATATGCTAAGAGTTAGAGACACAAAGACAAAAATGATGTAAACTTTCCCCTAAAAGACTGAAGGTAAGTTATATTTGCCTGTGTAAATAAATTCAAAGTATAACAAAGTAGTTTCAAGACCTAAGAAATTCTAAGTATTGGAAGGATCAGAAAAGTATTGTAGCAAGTAGTGCTTTTTTATAGAGAACTATATTTAATATAAATAACATGATTAAAGCTATCCTTTGAGGGATGGTCTGCAAAATAAAACTACACTTGGTAAAATAAAAATAATAAAGGACGACTAGAAAATAAATAACATATCCTTTTTAATCTTGTTTTATTTTTGAAGTCCATTTCTTCTGAAAACATTTTCTATATTGTATTCTGCTTCCATCGATTGTAAAATTAAATCAAATTTCCTTTTCTAATGAGTGCTTCCTAAAGTTGTGAATTGGTAGTATTTTAAAGTTAACTGAACTACTTAAAGTTATAACAGTGGGGATTAATATCTCAGGAATGAAGAGTTGGTAAAATATAATTTCCCTTCCCATTCTAGGACACTATAAGTTTGATTATATGGCACCTAAAAGGATATGGAGTGAGGAATATAGGGAATGGGGCTTCAGAATAATTAATAATAGTTATCCATACCAATAATAATTCTATTTATTATGAGCCATTTATAGCATACTGGACACCATTCAATTTCTTCTTTATTTATTTTGCACACAAGACTCATATGGACGGAGAATGCAGAAGTAAAACAGACTGAATTTTTGCCTGTGGATAAACAAAGAAGTGTGGAGATCCTGGTCTATCTACGATGCTGGATTTCATCATTCAGGAAATAATCATATTTTGCATATTTAGGATATGGCCATTAGTTGAAAACTGTTAAAACATTTTGCACGTGATGAATGGTCTAAAGAAATCATGCTTAAGTAGAAGAAATTAAACCTGTATGATTCATAAGTGCAAAGTGCTCTGGAAAGTCTAGATATATGAATATGTTGTCCCCTTATGCTTTCCAGAACCCTACTTATTGACACTAAAATAAGGAGTTTCTGAATTCATCTCAGCAAAAAAAAATTGTTATTATGTTTCTACTACTATATGCAAGCCATATGCTAGATGTTATGTATGCAAAATTGAAAAAAGAAACAGTTCCTCTCCTACAAGAATTTACAGCCTAAAATAAGAGTTAAGATAAATGAAGAAGTATGATGTAAGATATAATGTGGCAATGTCAAATTTGAGATTTAGAGAAAATTCTGAGAAATTTAAGGAAACTTAAATTTTACTTAGGAGGAGGCAGAATCAGGGAAATTTTCAGGATCAGGTGGTATCTAGGTTTGGCTTTGGATAAATGGAGCAAAAGATTGGGATTGTGGGGGATATCCTTTTTCAAACATAGTGGATAACATCAAGAAAGACATGAAGATAGGAAAAAGCAAAACAAGAAAAACAGAAGTAAATATGGACAGTCACTTAATCTCTCAATTTCCTCATCTTTAAAATGAGGATATTAATAGCATCTGTCTCCTAAGTTGGAACATCAAATAACTTGAAATTTGTAAGTTAATATTGTAAGGTTTTGTAAACTTTAAACAACTATATAAATGCTAGTTACTATTACTCTTGTACTACTGATATATAAAGCAGTGGTGTCATTTGGTTGAAATTCAGTATATATATATATTTTTTTTTTTTTTTTTGAAAAGAGACTACCATGAAAACATAATATATTTGAATACAGAGGGCAATGTTCTGAAGAACTTGATAAGACCCTCCAGACTAAATCTAGACATATTTTGACATTCACTAAATTCAAAGAGAAAGTGGGAAAAGATAAAGCAGTGAAAAATCAGTTGGAATAAATATTTCAGGAACAAGGAATGAAAGAAGCCAAAGACTTAGATCTTACATAGAAAATTCATGTTTTACATCACAAATACTCTGAAAAAAAGAATAGTAAGATACTAAATGTAGAAAGCACTGAATAACAAATGGATTATATTTGAACAGATTAGAAATTACCGTTTAATAATGTGAGAAATTCTTCAATAGGCTCTGTGTATGATATAGAAAAACTATTAACTTGTTAGAGCAAATATTAAAAAAGAAGTCAGAAGAAAAAATAGTGAAAAATGGCATAAAATGATAAGTACTCCAATGACTTATTTTTTAAAAGTTATTGATGAAAAATTAAACAGAAGAAAAACTATTAATGCCATGTTCAATAGTTCCATATAAAAGTTTAACAGAAGAAAATGAATTGTTATAAAAAAGAAGAAAAAATACGAAAATAAGTGTCTAAGTAAAGACTAGATTTATCTGCAAAGTGAGTGATATAGTGGCACAGGACAGAGCTAGCTTAGAATTTGAACATATGATAATCTTGCTGAGAAATATGATAAAATCTATTAGAAATGTTTATTTATAAAAGAGTGAAACATTAGAAAAAAAGAGCATTTTTGTTTAAACTCAGTGAGAAATACAACTAACTAAAGTCATCCTAAGGCCATTTAAGGAAGTAAATGTAAGGACAATGAATGGAACAAAAATGGACTAAATCTACCAAAGATGTTTTATAATATATCCTTTCGACTATCAAAACCAGTTAATTGGCTCTAATATCATAGTCAAAAATAAAGATATAGAAGCTAAAGAAGAGAAGAAGAAAAGTAGCTGGATTGGCCCAAATGTGCACAGACTAGATCTGTGTTGGAAATGATATAGTTGAGATATTATTGAAAAATCAATTAACAATGGATCTGAAGTGAGAAAAGACAAGACATGAGGAAAAAATCAGATTATTAACAAAAAAAAAAAGTGTGAGGGGAGGAGGAACTGATAGAGCATCAATAACTATTTATTATGCCTAGTTTCCTATTTGTATGAAATAAAAATAAAAATAATATACATAAATTCAGAATGTTCTAGAAGGCATTATCAAAAAGGAACATTCATGCTTCAAAATTTTTACCATCATAAAACTGATTGAAAGACAGAGATGATATAAGCTCCCACTAAGCTTATTCTTTAATGACTATATAAAAGATTTTGATTTGATAGAGAAGAAACTTCATAGAGCTTCTCTGAAAAGAAGATAGTTCCCATGCATACATCAAAATTATACAATATTGTTTGAAAGGTATAAGAACAGAAATAAACTTGTTTAATAGCATTCTGATTATTAACATCAGATAAAGTACAAAACATAAAACATGAAGATATATGCTTGCCAAAAAATAATTTGATATTTTTTATCTAAGAAATCCAAGTAAAAAAAAGAGCTTGCTATAAATATTAAAGTGCTCCAGATGATCATGTTTGAGGATGAATTTTTGCTAATTGTTTCAATCCCCAGAATACTGGAAGAATTCCTTAGTTATTATTTTTTCTACTTCTATAAAGTAATTTCTTGGCAGTTTGATTAGTATGGGACTTATTATAACAACTTTTCTTAAGGGTTTTTATTTTCATTAGGTTGGGAGTTCTGTCTTCTTTTACAAGTTGACTTTTATTAAAATGTTTCTTTTTTTTAATAATAACTTTTTATTGACCGAATCCATGCCAGGGCAATTTTTTACATTATCCCTTGCACTCACTTCTGCTCCGATTTTCCCCCTCCTTCCCCTATGTCATGGTATATCCTAGATACAATATATGTGTGCAGAACAAAACAGTTTTCTTGTTGCACAGGGAGAATTGGATTCAGAAGGTAAAAATAACCTGGGAAGAAAAACAAAAATGCAAACAGTTTACATTCATTTCCCAGTGTTCCTTCTTTGGATGTAGCTGCTTCTGTCCATCATTGATTAATTGAAACTGAATTAGGTCTCTTTGTCAAAGAAATCCACTTCCATCAGAATACATCTTCATAAAGTATTGTTGTTGACATATATAATGATCTCTTGGTTCTGCTCATTTCACTTAGCATCAGTTCGTGTAAATCTCTCCAAACCTCTCTGTATTCATCCTTCTGGTCGTTTCTTACAGAACAATAATATTCCATAACATTCATATACCACAATTTACCCAACCACTCTCCAATTGATGGGCATCCATTCATTTTCCAGTTTCTAGCCACTACAAACAGGGCTGCCACAAACATTTTGGCATATACAGGTCCCTTTCCCTTCTTTAGTATCTCCTTAGGGTATAAGCCCAGCAGTAACACTGCTGGATCAAAGGGTATGCACACTTTGATAACTTTTTGGGCATAATTCCAGATTGCTCTCCAGAATGGTTGGGTTCGTTCACAACTCCACCAATGATGTATCAGTGTCCCAGTTTTCCTGCATCCCAACAATCATCATTATTTTTTCCTGTCATCTTAGCCAATCTGACAGGTGTGTAGTGGTATCTCAGAGTTGTCTTAATTTGCATTTCTCTGATTAATAGTTATTTGGAACACTCTTTCATATGAGTGGTAATAGTTTCAATTTCATCATCTGAAAATTGTCTGTTCACATCCTTTGACCACTTGTCAATTGGAGAATGGCTTGGTTTCTTATAAATTAGAGCCGGTTCTCTATATATTTTGGAAATGAGGCCTTTATCAGAACCTTTAACTATGAAGATGTTTTCCCAGTTTGTTGCTTCCCTTCTAATCTTGTTTGCATTAGTTTTGTTTGTACAGAAACTTTTTAATTTGATGTGATCAAAATTTTCTATTTTGTGATTAATAATGGTCTCTAGTTCGTCTTTGGTCACAAATTTCTTCCTCCTCCACAAGTCTGAGAGATAAACTATCCTATGTTCCTCTAATTTATTTATAATCTTGTTCTTTATGCCTAAATCATGGACCCATTTTGATCTTATCTTGGTATATGGTGTTAAGTGTGGGGCCATGCCTAATTTCTGCCATACTAATTTCCAGTTATCCTAGCAGTTTTTGTCAAATAATGAATTCTTATCCCAAAAGTTAGGATCTTTGGGTTTGTCAAACACTAGTCTTTTATTGAAATGTTTCACACAAAAAATTCACAATTAGAAAAGCTGAATTAGCCAAATAGAAAAAGATATCCCTTCACATTCAGCTCACACCTGTGTCCTCTGTCTAGCTCCATTACTCTTCAGAGCATCACATTCCTGGCCCTCCAGGCTTTTAATGTATGAATTGCTAAATCTTATGTTGTCCTGACTGTGGCTCCATTATAATTGAATTGTTTCTGGATGCATGTAATATTTTTTCCTTGACCTAGGAGTTCCAGAATTTGGCTACAATATTCCTGAAAGTTTTCATTTGAGGATCACTTTCAGAAGGTGATTGCTGAATTCTTTTAATTTCTATTTTATCCTCTATTTCTAAATTATAAGGACAGTTTTTCTTGATAATTTCTTAAAAGAACATGTTCAGCTTTTTTTTTTTTTTTAATCATGGGTTTCAGATTTTTAAAATTATCTCTCCTGGATCTATTTTCCAGATCAATTGCTTTTCCAATTAGATATTTCACATGTTTTTTTTTTTTTTTCTATTTTGTCATTTTTTTTGGTTTTGCTTGATTTCTCACAAAGTCATTAGCTTCCATTTGTTTAGTTCTCTTTAAGAAATTATTTGACTCAGTGAACTTTTGTACCTCCTTTCCCAATCACTCAAATTTGCTTTTTAAGCTTTCTTTTCTTTGCTAGCTTTTTATATTTCCTTTTGCACCACTCTCAATATTTTGCCTAATTTTTCCTCTATCTCTTTTACTTGATTTTCAAAGTCCTTTTTGAACTCTTCAGTATCCTGAGCCCAATTCCTAATTTTTCTTGGAGGTTTTGGATGTAGAAGCTTTGATTTAATTATCATCTTCTGAGTGTGTGTTTTGATCTTTCCTGTCATCAAAATAACTTTCAATAGTCAGAAACATTTTTTGTTGTCTGCTTATTTTTCTAGCTTGTTACTCAGCTTTTTTGTTTGTTAAAACTGGGCTCTATTTCCATGGTGGAGGGTGCATTGTCCTAAGCTTCAGGTCTTTTGTACAGCTGCTTCCAGAGATCCTTCTAGGAATCTGACCACAAGCACTCTTTTTTGCTCTGGAGGTGTTAGACCTTACCTACAGTAGGTATAAAATCTAGTGTACTAAAACAACACTGCAGGAGTTGGGACCAGAGTTGTGCTGGCTCAGCTTATACCAGGACTGCACACAAGATTTTGGCTCTTCTAAAGTCATTTAATCTAGGAACTTGTGTATTTACTACTTTTTTTGTACTGTGCACTGGTTTATGAACAAGTAAAGGCAATCTTTTCAGTTATGGAACTTCTGAGGTTGCAAACTCTGCTTTACTAGAGCTTTTCCTCATATTGGAACTAAGATGTGGTGCTTGCCACCTGGTTTCAAGTATAGGCAATACAATAGAGGCCTGCCCTTGGTGCCAACAAAGGAACCCTGGTAAATTTTCTTCTGAACCATTATCTGATACCCTTAGCATCTGTGAGCTGAGAGATCTGGAAATCACCACTGGAATCCTGGGTGATTCAATCACTCAGAAGGCTGTTCATGTTTTCCTGGGGCACACCAGTGCCCTTGCTGTTCTGTACTCTTCTTTCAGCCTAGTGCCGCTGACTTTCTAGTATCTTGGGCTGGGAAGTTGTTTCACTTTATCTTTGTGCAAGTTCTGTTGGTCTAGAGTTTAATTACAGTCATTACTGAAAGATTTTTAGAAAGGTTGGGGTTGACTTCAGGTGAAACCCCGACTTTACTCCTCCAACTTACTCTACCTCCAAACAGTTTTTTTCTTTAGTTTTCTGGTTATACATATACATATTTTTTTTTTAAATATACATTTCCCCATGAATCATGTTGGAAGAGAAAAATCAGAATAAAAGGGGGGAAAACAAGAGAAAAAAAGAATATTAAAAAAAAAAGAAAAAAGTGAACAGAGCATGCATTAATTTACATTACATTCACATTACATTGTGAAGGGATATCTCCATGGTTCTCTCTCGGGATGTAGATGACATTTTTTATCCAAAATTATTGGGATGGCCTTGGATCATTGAACCACTGAGAAAAAACAGATCTTTCATAATTGATCATTACACCACCTTGCTATAATTAGATACAATGTTTGACTGGTTTCTGCTTCTTTCATTCAGCATTGGTTCATGTAATTCTTTTCAGACCTTTCTAAAATCAGCTTGTTCATCATTTTTTATGGAACAATAATATTCCATTACTTTCATATACTATAGCTTATTCAGCCATTCCTCAATTGATGGGCATATACTCACTTTCTAGTTCCTTGCTATCACTAAAAGAGGTTTTACAAACATTTTTGCACATCATTCTTTCCACACCTTTCTGATTTCCTTGGGATACAGAGCTTGTAGTAGCATTGCTACATCAAAGGGCATGCACAGTTTTATAGCTCTTTGGGCATAGTACCAAATTGCTCCCCAGATTTTGCAAATCCACCAAAAATGCATTAGTGTCCTAGTTTTCCCCCATTCCCTCCAACATTTATCATTATTTTGTCCTGTCATCTTGAAGCCAATCTAAGAGACACATGGTGGTACCTTAGAGTTGTTTTAATTTGCATTTCTCTTATCAATAGTGATTCAGAGCATCTTTTGATATGACTATAGATGACTTTAATTTCATCATCTGAAAATCGTTCATATCTTTTGACCATTTATCAATTGGGGAATAAATTATATTGTTATGAATTTGACACAGTTCTTTATGTATTTTGGAAATGAGGTCTTCATCACAAAAACTGGCTTTTAATTTTTTTCCCAGCTTTGTACTTCTCAAATCATGTACCTATTTACCAAAGTAAGATATGGGATATGAAATATAGATCTATGCCAAGATTCTGACATTATTTTCCAGTTTTCCCAACAAAAAGGTTTTTTTTATTGTGTTCAAACTTCTTCCAAAAAAAGATATACCTTCTTCATAGATATATTCAAAATTATTGTTGTATATTGGCAAGCTATTTAACACCACAATCATCAGAGTAATTCAAATGAGGGTAGCCACATACAGGATAGGCAGACATTTCAACTTTTCATTAGAAGGAATATCAATGAAATCACAGATCCACTCCAGCATTTTGAGTCCGAACTTATATTCAATGACTATAATTGACTCTGTCTTAGAAATATATTAAATAGTTTCATGTTTGAAGGGAAAGAACAATCTTTCCCTTTTTCAGTTCAAACCTACATAGGCTGAAATACATTGCAAATATCAAATTAAGAAGGAAAGTACTTTAAAGCAGTGCTGTCAAACTCAAATAGAAATGAAGATCACTAAACTAGATATAAAGATCCCTGAAGGTCATATATTGACTTAGAAAAGTACATATTAATATCATCTATGTTTATTATATGTGTGTTTATTTTGTTAAATGTTTCTCTATTAGATTTTAGTCCAATTAGACAGCAGTTGGGAATATTTTAGGCTGCATTCAACCAAACACAATGCCTATTTAACATGCTATAAGTAAAGGATGGTTTCCTGGAGGCAAACCTATGGGGTTCAAATTTTCCAGTTCTTATTCTCCACTATTCCTTTGCTTCTATATGTGCTGTGATTTCTTTTCTACATAAAGAAAGTGTGTGGAATAGTGAGACTTCAATATTGTTGGAATTAAGAGAGATCCAGATACTACTTTTAATTATGCAATGGTCATGTGACTTTGGGCAAGTCACCTAACTTTGATAAATTTCATCTTTATCTTTAACATCTTTAAGATGCTGGGGAAACTGGAAAACAATATGTCAGAAAGCAGACATAGACCTACATCTCACACTCCATACCAAAATAAGGTCAAAATGGGTATATAGTTCAGGCATAAAGGTGACACCATAAACAAGTTAAGAGACTAAGGCATAATTTATCAGATCTTTGGAGAAGAGAGGAATTTCTGTTCAAAGAAGAATTAGAGAACATTATGAAAGGCAAAATGGACAGCTTAAATTACATTAAAAAGTTTTTACACAAACAAAACTAACAGAAATAAGATTAAAAAGGAAGTACAAAGCTGGGAAAATGTTTACAGCCAATGTTTATTATAAATGTCTCATTTCTAAAATATATAAAGAACTGTATCAAATTTATAAGAATATAAGTAATTGCCCATTTGATAAATGGTCAAAGGATATGATCAGACACTTTTCAGAAGGTGAAATTAAAGGCATCTATAATCATATGAAAAAATTCTCCAAATCACTATTGATTAGAGAAATGCAAATTAAAACAACTCTGAGGTACCACTTCACACCTCTCAGATTGGCTAAGATAACAGGAAAAAACAATGATAAATACTGGAGGGGGTGTGGGAAAAGTGGGACAGTAATGCATTATTAGTGGAGTTGGGAAACAATCCAACCATTATAGAGAGCAATTTGGAACTAAGTCCAAAAGGCTCTCAAACATGCATACCATTTGAGCCAGCAATGCCGGTACTGGGCTGTATCCTAGGGAAATCGTAAAGGAGGGAAAAGGACTCACATGTGCAAAAATCTTTGTAACAGCTCTTTTTGTAGTAGCAAAAATATGGAAAATTAGTAGATGCCCAACAATTGGGGTATGTCTGAATAAATTATGGTATGTGAAGACAGTGGAATACTATTGTTCTATAAAAATGATGAACAAGCTGATTCTAGAAAGGCTGGAAAGATTTACACAAATTGATGCTGAACAAAACAGGCAGAACCAGTACTACAATGTAACCAATAGCATCGTATGTTATTGCAATGTGCGATGATCAACTATAAAAGACCTGGTTCTTCTCAGTAGCTCATTGATCCAAGTTATTCCCAGTAGACTCTGGATAGAAAATGTCATCTGCATGCAGAAAAAGAATTATGGAGATTGAATGTAAATAAATTCTTGCTATGTTCACTTCTTTTTTGTGTGTTTTTTTCTCTCCCATGGTTTTTCACTTTTGTTCTTATTTTTCTCTCCCAACATGATTTATAAAGCAATGTGCATTAAAAATAAATAAATACATAAATAAACCAAAAAGATACATATGTAATATGTAAATTCTACCCCACAGACTTGTGAGAGTTAAATGAGATAATGACTATGTACTGATAAACATACTTTGGTCCTAGTTGTCTTGAGAAGAGACATAATCTTTTTGATTCTGACACTAATGTGTGTTATATGATTTTACCCGCACTCTCTAACTGATTTTTTTATCCATTAAAATCTTAAAGGAATTGACCTACTCTATCCTTTAATATGTTACGCCTCCCAAACAGCCTTTTATGCTGTTAGTCCTATTCTGTGTAAACCCAATAAACTCTTACTGACTGACTTTAAGACATTGGTTATTTAAAATATGTCCTTTAAGAGACATCATTTAGGATGAACAATTGTGCTTTGCAACCTTTAAAAGAAGGCAACACATAAATCTAATAAACCATTTTATGTCAAGATACTTATTCTTCTTTTTAAGTTACTTAAAGTGTTTTTTTTTTCCTTCTTTTTTTATGCCAATTCCATTATGTACAATCTCTACACTCAATCTTCAAGATCTAGTTGTCCTTATTGAAATGTCCAATTAGGATAGAATGAATCTTTTTTTTTTTCCTTCTAATAAATACTACTTTAAAAAAAAGAATACTTCAATAAAAGATAAGAAATATGTTCCCATATAGCCTGAGATATATTCATTCATTGAACACATCAAAATGCAATTACTTAAGTCATTAAAAGAAAGGAGTCATGTGTTTTCCATCTTCCCGGGACCAATCTAATTCATATCCTGCTCAATTTCACACTGCTACCTCATCAGTTATTGATGGCAAAGAATGGAGAATATTTCTTTTGCAACTGATCTACAATTACTTTTTTGTTTGTTTGGGTATAGATTTAGAGAAAACAAAATGATTTTTAAAGAGATTCAGAATTCAGTAGGAGAAAGTTTAGGTAATTAATGAAAGGAATTCATGTTTTATGTATCTTCTTATATATGGATGGCTTTTAAATGATATCAAAGATTACCTTCACAAATATATGTATGATTTTGGAAATGAAAGGTAATTTTGAGATTTTGTCATGAGAATAGTTTCAGTGTGAACATTAAAGTTCGGAAAACATCTTTTCACAAACCAGAACCTAAATTATTATAACAAAGTAACTCTCTAACTCATTATCCCAGAGAGAAAGTGACTTCAGCTGTCCCTCAGGGTTTTAAGTATACTATTGAAGAGTTGGTTCATGTTCTTGCTAAGCACCCATGAGATATATGCTCCTCCCCTAATATTAGCCAACATTGATTGGCATACTTTTTCCACTTAATGCAAATAACATCATTTAGTTTTTATAAAAGGAGATTTACTTTCCAGATAAAACAAGAACAGGAGTATAAATATTTCCCCCCCCAACAATTTTAGACACAATGTAACCTATGTCCCCTACATATCTAGGGAAAATGTGTTCAAACATAACCCCATATAGCATCAATCCCATCAAGTTCACATTCAACTTCTGTGTCAGTGCTAAATGAGCCCTTGTCTCAATGACAATGGGCTGGGTCCCACAGGTTATTGTACTCCTCAGGATATTAATACTAGATTAGTACCAAATCATAGTTTATACTCAATTTCTAGATTCCTAGAGTCTTAAATTTCAGAATAGACTCTATGTGTTTTTTCTTCCTTTTTTTCTTTTCCTTTCTGCTACTTCTCTCCTTTCTTCCCTCCTTTCCTCACTCCCTCCTTCTCCTTCCCTTCTTCTCTCTCTCTCTCTCTCTCTCTCTCTCTCTCTCTCTCTCTCTCTCTCTTTCTCTCTCTCTTTCTCTCTACTCTCCATCTTTCTTTCTCTTCTTCCTCTCAGCAGCCTTACTTAAGTGACAAGTGATCTTACCAAAGCTTAGATCTTACTATATTATCTTTCTTCTTAACTTCCTATTTTTGATGTTCTTCAATTATGTTAACTTATGTCTGATTCTTAGTGACCCTTTTGGGGGTTTTCTTGACAAAGGTGCAGGTGCAATTTGGTATTTTCTTCCCCAGTTCCCTCCCCTAATTATCTGTCCTCCAGGATCAAATATAAAAATAAACTCCTTTGACTATTAGAGTCCTTTACAACATGGAGCCTTTCAGTATTTCCAGTGTTTTCACATTTCACTCTCCTTGTGTGCTCTGCAAAAATATTGGTGGTCTTATTGCTTTCATATGATGCTCTATTTCCCAACTCTGTTTCATTTTACTGCCTATCCCCCTTCTTAGAATGCTCTCTTTTCTTTTCTTCAACTCTTGATTTCCCTGGCTTTCTTCAATATTCAGCTCAAAACCCCACTTTCTGAGAATAGTGCTTTCCTTTTCAGATTGCCTCCAACTGATAAATTATAAATCTTTATGGGTACAGTTTGTATGTTGTCTTCCTCTAGGTGAGGCAGCTAGATGGCACAGAAAGCACCTCGGTAATGAAACAGGTAGAGTACTGGACCTGGAATCAGGAAAATCTGAATTCAAAACCAGTCTCAAATGCTTATTAGTTATGTGATCTTGGGCATGTCACTTAAACTCTGTATTCTTCAGTTTTCTTAACTGGAAAATGAGGATCATAATAGCATTTATTTCACAGAGTTTTTATGAAGATGAAATGAGAGAATATTTATAGATTGCTTACTTAGTTCAATACATAGAACATAGTAGGCATTTAGTAAATGTTCTCCCTCTTCCAATTCAGTTATGAGTTCCTTGACAAGGACCATGTTTTTGACTTTCCTTATATTCCTTATGTTTAGCAGAGTATCTAGCGCACAGCAAGTACTTCATAAATGATCACTGACAAATTGATTGATCGTTCCCAGATCTTAGGAACTCTATAGTTACTAAGCTACAATGACTCACTCTAATATATAGCAAGATACTTGTTCTTTTTAGGCAGCTAAGTGGTGCAGTGGATAGAGACACTAATCTGGCATCATGAGGACCTAAGTTAACATATTAACTGTATGATTCTAGGAGAGTCCCCTAACCTATTTTGCCTCACTTATGCATCTATAAAATGAACTGGAGAAAGAAATGGCAAACCACTCCAGTATCTCCACCAACAAAATCCTAAATAGAGTCACAGAGAGTTGGGTATACCTGAAACAACTCAACAGCAACAAAACATTGTTCATGATGTAGAAAGTATACTTGCTTATTTTACCCACTCATTTTGAATATTTTGTGAAAGTAAAATAAAATTCAAAATGATTATACTTGGTATATGCTATTGCAACATTTGCAATAATTGCTCCTTTGGGAGTTCCCAGATTAGGAATCAATAATGTTAAGGAAAATCTATTTGATTTGGAATCAAAAGAACTGAATTCAAATCTGTCATTGTGTGCCATTGTGGTAGTCACTTTTTCCATCTCTTTCTCCACTTTTTTAACTTGGAAAAGAGGAATATTAACTTCTTCAGGGGGTATTTGTAAAAGTATCAAGATATAGTAAATATAAAATAATAGTGGGTGACTCAGTAGTCTTATATAAATTATAAAACACTATAAAATGTTTTTAAATGGATAAATTATTCTGTGCTTCCAACTATGCTTTCATATATTGTATTATAATTTAAATTTGAGTCTAATAAAAACAAAAAGAAAAAAATGTGATAGATTAATGTAGCAGACTAATTTTAGAGAAACAGGGTGGGATTTGGGTGTATGATAATAATACAGAGACAACTATACCTGTGAATATTTATTTAATTGAACTTCCACAAATATGGATATGTGTCGCTGCTCTTCATTCCCTTTTATTAATCCATTCCATCCCAGAATAAGAGATCTGGAGCAGGAAGGGATTATGAAGGTCCTCCAGTATGAACTTTTAATTATTACAGAGAATAAAACTGAAACTCAGGGAGATTGGCAAAAACAGATAGTTGACATCATCAAGAATACAAAAATTTCACAAATTCTCATGTAAGATCCATATACAAAAAGAACCATAAAGAAAAGTTATCTCAAACTATATAGGGCATAGTTAGCATAATTCCACCATTCTTACGCCTGACTACCTTTATCCCCTAAAAACCAGAGAAATTTACAAATGAAAAATAAATGAATGACCATTCCCCTTAGATTTAGATCAGTGGAATTATAAGACTTTTTACCTTGCCTTAGAAGGCAGACCTTCAATAGTTGAGAAGCCTTTACTGGAATAAGGAGAAAATAGAAACTCCAACCAAAAGTTATTATGGACTTGGTTGATTCTTAGATAATGTTACTCTTTTAGGCAGCAGGAAGAGTGATTTCAGATTCTATTTCAATATTGTCTGATCCTTTACTTGAAGCTAAAAGTGAATAAGTAGTTTAATTTATCAATAACAGATTGACCAGCGAAAACCTAGCATCATTTAGAAAAATATAAATTTGAAAATAATAAATGTAATATTATTTTATCTCTTCTTGCTTTATTGCAAAGCTCCTGGTGCTCTTTGTTTTTTTAATTGTCAAATAACTTTTTTTGAGGGAAGGAGAGTTAAGTGATTGGCTCAGGGTTCAATAGCTTGCAAACATTTGAGCAGATTTGAACTCACATCCTCCTGAGTCTAGGATCAGTGCTATATACAGTATGACACCTAGCTAGTTCAAGCCAGTTCTAATTAGAAGAAAGAGATTAAGAATTGAAGAAGGGCTTTATTCAAAGAATGATAAATGGAAATGTTCTGAGATGTAGACATTTGTACAGGAAAACCTTAGAATCAGATTTTTGGTTGTGTGAATAGTCTTAATGTAGCTATTAATGGCTTGAAAGGGATGGTCATCAGACTGCTTATGAAATTTTCATCTATGTTAAGATTAAGAGGAAACATTAACATGAGTGAAGACCAGAAAGGACATAAATGGTTCAGAAGAGGTTCAAGAAAAGCGCATTTATTTAACACTGGAAAATACAGTGACAATGGGAAGAAAAAGTCAGATACATTAAATTAAAACTTAAGGTTAATATTGGTATAGCTATATTTTAAGACTTGCAGTTTTATTTCAATATATGCAACTTTAACTTTCATTCAAAGACATTATCCCTCTTATATAAAGTCAAATATCAATAATTGGATTTAGCTTTCAACCCTGAATTCAAGAAAAAGCAAAATTTCAAAGTATGAACATTGGATGGTCCTCCATGCAGAGTTCTACAGACCAAAACTTTTACTAAGAGCAATAGGTAGGAGTTAAAGAAAAGGCAAATACAGTCTTCACTTCAAAAAAAGTCCTAATAAATTAAATTATTCCTAAGTATAGTGAGTCCTCTGTAAAGGTAGTTGACTCAAAATTTTAGCAGTTTTTGAGCAGACCATGAATGATGACAACCTATCAGGGGTGATATCATAGTCAATCTTTTAGGCTTAATGTCCTCAAACCCAGAAGTTCTGGGAAAATCACTTCATACTAACGTATGGGTCATGTTTAGGTTCTACCTTTAAAATGATTATCAGATTACACCCAATGTTTCTGAGAAAAGCCTCATTTCTAAAATATACAAAGAATTGTGTCAAAATTATGAGTACAAGTCATTCCCCCATTGATAAATGGTCAAAAGATATGAACAGACAATTTTCAGGTGATGAAATTAAAGTATATAGTCATATGAAAAAATGCTCTAAATCACTTTTATTTAGAGAAATGCAAATATAACACCTCTGAGGTACCACTTCATACCTCTCAGATTGGCTAAAATGACAGAAAAAGATAATGATAAATGTTGGAGGAGATGGGGGGAAAACTGGGATACCAATGCATTGTTGGTGGAGTTGTGAAGGATCCAACCATTCTCGAGAACAATCTAGAACTATGCCCAAAGGGCTATCAAACTGTGTATACCCTTTGACTCAGCAGTACCATTATTGGGTCTGTACCCCAAGGAAATCATGAAGGAGGGAAAAGAACCCACATGTGAAAAATGTTTGTAGCCACTCTTATTGAAGTAGCAAAGAATTGGAGAATGAGTAGATGCCCATCAATTGGGGAATGACTAAATAAGTTGTGATATATGAAGGCAATGGAACATTATTGTTTTGTAAAAAATGATGAACAAGCTGATTTAAGAAAGACCTGGAAAGATTTACATGAACTGATGCTGAATGAAACAAGCAGAACCAGGAAAACATTGTACACAATAACAGCAAAAATGTGCTATGATGAACTATGAAAAACCTGATTTTTCTTTTTGGTCAATAGAAGGTAATTTCAGAAGACTTTGAACAGAAAATACCATCTTCATCGAGAAAAAGAATTATGGAAATTGATGTAAATTGACACTTGCTATGTTCACTTTTTTTTTCTGTGTTTTTCTTCTCTTCCATGATTTACCCTTTTTGTTTGATTTTCTCTCCCAACATTATTCATAAAGCAATATGTATTATAAATAAACAAGAAGAAAGTCAAGAACAAAGGCATGAAATCAAAACAAAGAACACAACATAACCCTGCCATAGGTAAGCAAAATATGTATCTATTTCTTGCACAACATGACAAAAATATAAATATGTTTAAAAGAATTGCATATGTTTAATTTATATCCAATTGTTTGCTATCTTGGGGAGGGAGGAGGTCAGGGAGCAAGGGAAAGAATTGGAACATGAAGTCTTACCAAAATGAATGTTGAAAACTAACTTTACATATATTTGAAAAAATAAAATACCACTGAGAAATTAAAGCTAATATCAGAGTTCCTTTAAGGAAAAGTTAATTAATATAGTAAATATAGTAAAATATATAGCAAATATAGTAAAACTAGTAGGTAGCAGACAAATGGCATTTGTATGAGCATGAGCTATATTTGTATTAATAAATGGATTATATCTTAAGTATAAGTCTTAATTAAGACAGGATCTCTGATTTTATATATCTTATAGTTCAGTATGGAACAAGAATTTTGGATAATTAATATGGTCTAGATATCCTTTTTTTCTCTTGCTATTCACATAGAATACTGCAATTTTATGCTGTTTTGTCAATTATCACCTGTCCCATCCCCTTCCCACCCCAGCTCAACATACTACTTTATTCTCCCTGAACTATTTTCTTTCATATTAAACTACTCCTTATTTTGGTCTTGAACTTTCCTCTGCTTCCCTTCAGCATATTTAATAACAGGTTTTCATTTGTCTTGCTCACAAAGTCTTTAGCAATTCTGGCCTCAAAGATGGATAGTGATTTTTAGGGGAAATCAAGTGTCAGTAATTTTTAGCTGGAATTGTCTATATTGGCTTTCTAAACTGCCCCCAAATCACTGCACAATTATGTTTCATAATGATATGATCATTTGCTTCTGGAAGGTAGATGCTTTTTATTAGGACTGCAAAGAAGTTGTGAATTTGATGATTCAGGTAAAGAAATAAGACTGGCAGAATAGAAATTAAAGTATGAGTAATAGCTAATGCTCTACATGCAATCAACTTTGGGTCAAATAATTTTTAAAGGTGGGTTATGAGGAAATGTCATGGCAGCATGTAGAGAACTAAAATGACTTCACCATCCTTGGTGAGGCAGGAAAATTCCACAAAGTTATGATCACTCTGTCCAATTTTGGCAGTACTTTCAGATTAGTAAAATTTGACCAAAAACTTTGTGAGGAAGGCAGATGTAAGTTATATCAACCTGATTTTATAGGGGGGGAAATTGAGCCTCACAGTAGAAATGACACTACTGATGACCAACTATTACTTATCATACTCAAAATCAAAAAAAGATTAAAGGGACCTTACAGATCAAGGACAAGGTCTTTATTTTAGAGAGATGAGGAAAGTGAAACTCAGAGAGGCTTTTTTATGGACAGGAATCAAACCAAGGCCTTCCTGACTGGTAAATGCAATGTTCTATCCCTTCTGACCTAGTGCCTCTCAAAGAAGAACAATATAAAAATATAGAGGCATGAATCAAATTCCAGGTGTCTTTTCACTCAATTTGCCTGATACTTAGATCATATTTTCACAATGTAACAAATACTTAATTTAATTTTTCATATTAATTTACTTAGGGCATTTAGGGTATTCAGCTTTAGAATTCCACAGAAGGTCTAAGATACTTTTTTTTTTTTTTTCTTGAGAATAAGGACATATTTAACTCACTTTATTTAACTGGATCAGGTTACTTTTCAAAATCCACCTTTCCATTCACTCATTAATACCTAATTTGTTCCCACCTGTTCAGCAGTTGTCCAAAGTATTTTCTTCCTTCTCCACCGGATTCCTTATATTCATATCAACATTACTATTGCTTTTGGGAAGGTAGTGACAATTGAATGTCCTATAGATATGTGTGATTCTCCAGATCAAAACTTCTTTTTCAGAATACCACTTCTCTATTTTTGTTATTTCCATGTATTATAATGTAAGCTCTTTGAGGGCAAGGATTGCCTCAATTTTATATTTGCATTCTTTACAAGTGCATAGCACATAGTAATACTTAACTCTCCTTTTTGTCTTCCTTCCTTCCTTCTTTCCTTCTGTTTTTCTTTTCTTGTTTCTGGAAACTCACTGCATTCTAAGGCAAATAATTCTAATTTTTGAATAAATATGCTTTCCCAGATAATGAATAAGCCAAAATTTCACAGAATCGAAGAGCTAAAAGTAAACCTCTCCTCATACTGAATTTAACCTATACATCTGAATGGATTTTCATTATATCTTTAACAAGCAGTTAATAGATCTTTGCAGAAAGTCTTCTAGTAACAAGAAAAACAATTTCTGCCATTTTTGCATAATTTTGCTTGAAATAGTTTTGCTTTTCTTTTCCTTGTATAGAGCTAATATTTGCCTCTATAATTTACATCCATTGCTCCTAACTCTACCTTATAATGATTTACAGAATGAAATTTCCTTTTGATATGACAGCCCCTCAAATATTTGAAGACTGTTATTATTCCTCACACAGGTCATCTTTCCTTCAGGATAAAGAATTCTAGTTCCTTCATCAGAACTCCATACAGCATAATCTCAAGGCCTTTTACCATTCCAGTTGTCTTCCGCTGAATAAAATGTTCTTCCTAAAATAAAATATAATTGTCTAGTTGTGATATGACCTTGGAAGAATAAAACAGATCAATTACCTTGATTGTTTAGGACATTATGCTTTTTAAAATAAAACTTAAGATGGTTTTGATTCTGTGTGTGTGTGTGTGTGTGTGTGTGTGTGTGTGTGTGTGTTCCTATTATGTTTCTCTTGGATTTCATTAAAACTTGCAGATATGTTCAAGTCAAACTGTAATATAAAGGTGATTATCTTTTCTGATATGTGAGATTGCTTTTTAAAAATCAATTTTTAAACTCATTTATCCCTACTACATTTAATTATCCTTTATACAGTTAAATTTTCTAATCTATTAACTTTTGAATTCTAAATGTATTTTTCATTGTATGTCCCTCCATATATCATTTGCAAATCTGATAAAATGCCATCTTCATCTTTATTGAAATAACTGAGAAAAATCTTAACATAAAGTCAAGGGCTTTCTAGGTGATGGAATTGGAGACTTTCTTTCAAATTGACATTAATATTTTGTGTCCATTTATTTATCTATTCCTTTTTGGGACAGATTTGTTGTTATTATTCAGTCATCTAATCATGTCTATTCATGACACTGTGGACCATAATACGCAAATATTTTTCATGGATTTTTCTTTTTAGCAAGCATACTGTCATGGTTTGCTATTTCTTCTCTAAAGGTAAATTACAGGTTAAGTGAGTTTCCCAGGTCACACAGCTAATAGGTTTCTGAGGCCAAATTTTAATTCAGATCTTCTAGCTTCTGAGTTCAGCACTAAATCTGTTGAGCCATCTAACTGCCTCCATTTATTAGGAACACATAGATCAAGTCTTCCTCCAACACTACAAATTCTTGAATATAGCTGCTATTATGGCTCCTTGGTTTTTGTTGTTTTTTTTGCTGTTTTGCCCACAGTAGGAATTCAATAAAATTTTTAAAAAATGAATTTTTATTTATTTTATTAATAAACCTAATATTATCTATTAAATAAATTACTGGCTCTTCTTTTAATTTTTTCCCCACATTTTCTGCCTGGGAATTTGAATGCAATAAGTTTTATTTATTAAATTCCACATTCACTAACAATCTACCTAAAAAAAATCTATTTGAATCTTGGATGAGATACATTCTTTGTTGAATAGTGGCTAAAGGCTAAGGTTCCATAGAAGAACTATGATAAGGTGGGATATTCTTATCTCATAGAGCATTAGAAAATCCTCAAAGCGCCATCTCTAATACTCAAAAATCCTTCCATTCTGCTTTTCTCAAATCTTTATCTTATTCATCACAATAATTGTTCCAAACCCTTTCTTCCCTTTTCTGTCACTCTAATTATTTCCCTTCTTAAAACAAATGACATTCCCCTACCACTGTGAGAAAGTGGTAGCCATCTGCCAAGAACTCTATCAGCTTCTCAATGTTTAAAGATTTGATTTCAACAATTCACTTTCACAGAAACGACATGAAGAAGAAACAGCTAGATACTAATTTGTATTCTTAATGATTTAAAGCCTTTATTGAATTGAAAAGCTGAGTATGATTCAATAGTTTGCCATAGTAGAAAAAATATCTAGTACCTTCCAAGGCTACATAAAGGGACACGCTCTCAAGGATCAGGGCTTTGATAAATCTACTGTATTCTGTCCTGGTCAGACTGCACCTATAATATTGTGTTCACCATTAAGAATATTACTTTTTGGAAAGACTTTAACAAACAAGAAAATATTTAGAAAGGTGTTACCAAAATGGCAGATGATTAATGAGAACATGTCATATAAAGATTACTTGAAGCAAGTGTGAAGTGTTTAGAATTATGGACAGTCTTTAAAAAGGTAATCCAAAAATTCATTTATACATGCAAATTTTTATTACCAAGAAACTGAAATAATTTGTCTCACACAGTAAGTAATAGAACCAGGATTTCACTTCAGATCACTCTTAATTCAGACGGGATTGCCCCCCACCCCCACCCCAAAGACTTGTTTTTTTTGTCCTTCATTCTAGAAGAGGACCATGGGATCAGGAAAAAGATGCCATGACTTGCAAGTGAGTTGGATTTAAGTGAGCAAGGGTTGTGCAAAGTCACCAGCTTCAACTTTCTTCTCTGGAGTAATCTGAGCCCGGTGGCAAGATATATAGAACAGGACAACTGGAAATGACCCTGGATCCTGGGAGAAACTTTGATCTTCTTAAGATAGTCTTTCCCAGGATTCAGTTTGATGGAGGTAACTCCTCAGAAGACAGAATTTGGAAGATTGAAGAGATGTTGCAAAGAGATAGATTTAGGCTTGATTTAAGAATGGGAAAAAAATTTCTAAAATTAGAGTTCATAAAAAGGAAAAACCGATCGCTTCAATAGAGAATAGGTTCTTTCTTTGAAGAGATCTTTAAGCGGTTCTAGATGCCTACTTATTGCTTAATTATATTTTAATGGGAATTCTTGTTTCGGCATAGTTTTGATTAGAAAACCAGAAATTTCTATTAATTCCAAGACTCTGATGTTGTTCAAACTTTAAATATTATCACATTCTTTTTCTTCTATCCCACTGATCATAAAGGTGGAAGAACTTTTACCTTTTACCAAGGCTATTCATTACTTCTTTAACTGTGTCCTTGAGCCTTTTTTATTCTTTTGGATTTTTCAGAAATAGACATTCCCCATTTTTTCATCAATTTTCTCAAGATTTTTCATTTAATAGGAATTTATTCTTTTTTCCACCTTTATCTACTACTCATTATTTTTAATGTATTTTCAATTCTTTCTCTTCAGATTCCATCTTATCTCCTAACAAACCTGCTCAGTTCTCTAAAATCCCCTTTAAAGTGCTCTCATCAATTTACCCTATTTAGTTATTGTCCCATATTTTACTTTTTGTTTCCTACTACACATCTTAAAAACTTTCTCTACTCATAATACCTCTATGTCCTTACTACTTAGTCTTTTCTTAAACACTTTTGGAAGTTTCTGATGCAGATTAGGCAGATGGGAGGGAAGCCAAGATGGCAGAGAAGAGGAATATACAGCTGTGCTATTCTAAATTTTATTCCAAGCAACTCTAAAATAACACCTCAAGTCAAGTTTTAGAGTGATAGAACCACCACCACCACCACCAAACCCTAAAAAACAATTCTCCAAGCAAAACACCTAAAAGAATAATCAATAAAGCTCTGTCTAATAGGATAGTGGCCAGTCCTGTAGCATAGCACAGACCACAAAGTGCAAAGTTATTCATGGTATAACAATTTGCCTTGAAAGCAGATGTGCTGTTGGCAGCAGCAGTTACAGAAACTCTCAGCCCACATGTGGGGATTATAGGGGTAGAAGGATTTCTTAAATGACACTTAAAGGGAAAGAGATTACTAGGTATCCTTTGCTAGCACTCAGTTCAGGATCCTTATAATTGAAACCAGATTCCCTATTTCCCTGTGAGGGATCATAAGCCATTCTCTTTTCCCTGGAACCACAACTAAAGGCCTTATTCCTCTGTGGCTGCAAGTCCTTTTGGCACTAGAATATCATCTAGACAATGCAACAAGGTCCTGAACCCCATGCCAACAAAGGATCCCTAGGTTTATGCTATACTTAGTCTTGATCTTCCTTGTCACCACAGTAACTTGCCATGGTTGAATTCTTTTGTTGTTGTTGTCATATGCTCATTTTTTCAGTCTATTTCTTAACTTTTAACTTTATGTTAAAGTTGGGTTCTGCTCTGAGGGTGGAAGGGGCATTCTCCCAAATGTCAGGCCTTTCATGCTGCTATATCAAGGAAAATTGCCCTATTTTAGAACCAGAGAGTAAAAATAGAGATAGAAAGAATCCACTATCACCTATTGAAAGAGTTCCCAAAATGAAAAGTCAAAGGAACATTATAGCCACATTCCAGAATTCCCAGATTGAGAATATATTACAAGTCTAAAGAAAGAAACAATTCAAATATTAAGGAGTCATAGTCAGGAATATACGAGATCTGACACTTTCCATATTAAAGAATTGGAGGTATAGAGTATGATATTCTGGCAGGCAAAGGAGCTAGGATTAAAAATGAGAAAAATTAATCCAGCAAAACTGAGTATAATCCTTCATGAGAAAAAATGGATAATTAGGATTTTCAAGCATTCCTGATGAAAAGATCAGGGCTGAACAGAAAATTCAACTTTCTAATACAAGACTCAAGAGAAGCATCAAAAGATAATCCATAAAGGAATCAGTAAAGTTAAAATTCTTACATTCCTATATGGGAAAATGGTAATTGTTACTCCTAAGAACTTTATCATTATTAGGGCAATTACAAGGAATACATACATATATACATACATAAATACATACAAACAGACATATACAAAGGACATAAGTGGGAGCTTGCAACAGCAGTAGTCAAATCCATTGCCTTGCTAGTATCTCCCATTCTCTCCTCATCCTCTCTGATGAATGGATTAGAATTAAAGTTAATATTCCTAGGCAGGAAAAATGATCAGCAAACATCTACATGTTATTGTTGGGAGGAGAAATTATCATTAGGGCAAAATTTCAGAGGGAAATCAAAATAGAATGAAAGATATGTAATTTATTTTGTATGTATTCTATATATTTTAATGCATTCAAGTATGACTCCCATTAGAATGTAGCTTCATAAGGGCCGGAAGTTTTCCACTGTCTTTTATTCTTAGCACCTTGCACAATGAAGATCATATTGCTAGCTACTTAATAAATGTTTGGTGATTCATTGATTAGTCTTGGCAAATATGAAGAACCATAAGAGCAAAAAGAGAAATTTAGTGGAAAACACTGAAATTTCCTGTACTTTGGAGGAAGTGAAATAAGGGACTTTAGTCTGCATTGACTTATTCTAAATAAACAGGAAATAGTTCATCTCCTGAGCAGGGAAATGCTCAGGCATGAGTAGAGATAGGGAATGATACCTACTGTTGCTACTTCTCTAATGCCTACTGTTTCTATTTCTCCTGTGTGGACTTGCAGATAATGGGCAACATAAAAAGGCAATATAGCATAATAGAAAGAATGTCGGTTTTGCATCTTGAGAAATTGGACTCTTACTAGTTCTACTATTTACTACTTGTATGACCTTGGACAAAACTATGAGTATGATACATTTCAATAAATTAATTGCAGATCATGTACAATTTTACAACTTGGAAGTCTTTTTTAGTTACAAAAATCAATCCATTAAAAAGCTTTTAAATGACATTTCATTAGTTTAAATTGAAGTTGTCCTAGATAGAGACAATAATTTAATTTACATTTTTTATATTTGAAAGTCACAAATCTAATTGACTTATTTCTGTGAAAATGAACCTTACATCATTGTATCAGCAACATGTGTTAATATAACACTGAATAACCACTAGCAAAAAAAAAAAAAAAATCTACCTGGCTCCTCTTGATTATCAGAAATGTCGTCTCGAGGTTTAATTTATTTTGATTAGTGTTATGTGAGTCACATTGCAACAATTCTGTTTTAATGGATTGTTCAGGCTCCATGCTGTGTCATTTGAGTATTCATTGGAGTAACTAGAAACAGAAGTTGCATATCTCATCAGCTCTTAAATAGAGCAGTGGCAGAGTCTGATTTATTAACAGTCTTATGAATCACGCACCCACAGCCATGGACATTAGATGTTCGTGACTGGGGGTCCTGTGTTATATCTGGGAAACTGATGAAATAGAAATTTGGAATATGTTAACCATAGACTTCTTTCCCCAGTACACACACACACACACACACACACACACACACACATACACACACACCTGTTGTTCTCATTTATGGGAAAACAAAAGTTTTCTTTTTAATTCTTAATCTTCCTGTGTTATGCTTAGGCATTTGCTTAAAGATTTAAATGTATTAAATAATGAAAAATAGAAATAGATTTTTTCCTTAAAGAAGAAACTTATTTTAATGTTAGAATAATGACATATAGCAAATACTTTTGTAGAAACACATTAAAAACATTTTCAGTTTCTGTGGAAATATTATAGAATAAAAATAAAGTACCTAATATTTATTTAGTATTTCATTGTTTGCAAAATACATTACATATGTAATCTCACTTGCTTCCCCCAACAAATCTAGGATAGGGAAGGGAAAAGAGAAGGGAAGAAGAAGGTAAAGTAGGGGAAAGGAGGAGAACATTTCTTTCCATGGAACAAGAGGTTCAAAATATAATTTTTACCATTTTCCCTAGGTTTCCTTTTACATAAAAATCACCAAATATTAAAAAAACAATTTGATTTAATTCAGAGGTTATTACTACGTGCCTAAGATAATTTCTCTACCTGCTTCTCTCTTACAATAGATATTAGTAAATAAGCAGAATTTATCTTCATGGTGGAAATTTTGCAAAGACATTTATTTTGAGCACTGAAATAAACTGTAGTGACTTGTTATGCGGTACAAAGTCAAATATAAAGTTTTTTGTCATTCTTTACCACCTCCTTCCCTTCTCCCTTGGCAGTTTGGTTATATGATAATATCCCCTGTATACTGAAACTTCCAACTTCACTAACCTTGTGGCTATTCCTAGTTTATAACCCAATACTCCATTTTTGAACTCTATCCCTATAATTCATCTATCTTCTTTCAAAAACTAACTCAAATCTAACTTTCTAAAGGTAGTTTTTTGCATGCACCATCAAATTCTCAGCTAGTGTCTTTCTGTCTACTCTGACTGTATTTTGCATGCACCCAGTTATTTCCATGTTTTTTCCTCCATTAGAATATAATTTCCTTGAAGGAAAATATAGTTTTTGCCTTTCTTTCCATCTCCAAGGCTTAGCCCAAGGTTTGACATAAAATAAACTGTGTATAAACTCACTGATATATTGGCCATTCAGCCCTGATTAATAACCTGTCTTCATTCATTACCTCTTTTTTTCCTTTCTCCCTCTCTCCCTCCCTTTGCTCCTTCTCTCCTTTGTTTTCTTTCTTTTTCTTTCATTCATTAATTCTTTCTTTCTTTTCCTTCTTTCTTTTTCTTCCTTCTTTCTTTCACTTTCTTTCTCTTTTTTCCTTCTTTCCTTCTTTCTCCCTTCCTTCCTTTCTCTCTCTCTCTTTCTCTTTCTCTCTCTTTTTCTGTCTCTCTCTTTCTTTTTTTCCTTTCTTCCCCTATTCCTTCCTTTATTTTCTCCTTTTTAAAATAACATTTAGACCCAGGAAAGACTTTTGGGACTATCTTTTTTTCAAATTCCTTAATGAATAGATGAAAAAACTGAGAATAGATTTGTACTATAGACACACACACACACACACACACACACACACACAACACACACTCCTAATGGATATGGAATGCTTGGGATAATAGATGCCAATTTTATTTATTTCTTTCAGTTTTATGAATCCAGAGGCAATTATCTCACTTAGCTTGCTCTTGTTACAGTTCTGAAGCCAAGGTCACACAAATAATTACTGGTAATCATCTGGAACCTAGGTCTCTTGGTTTCCAATCTATTGTCTCTCTGGCCCAGAGACATTTTTCTCCTTCACCATGCTAGTAAGAGATAAATTTACTTAGGAGATATATTTGAACTTATTTCATCTAGAATCATGTCATTCTAGACCTGCAAAATTTATAATATTTTAATACCTCAGAGCCAGCTTAGGAAATGACTTCATCCAACTGAATGTTCCCTTGGGTGATAAAGACTTGTCTGTTCTTTGGAATGAATAGAAACAACTTCTTACCACAAGAAGAGAAAAGTTGTCTACTTTGAAAGATTTTAGGTTAAGACAATTTAATTATAATAAAAATATATCTTAAATATTTTCCTGCCAATTTTTCACTTATCTTGCCAAAAGCAAAAGTCAAGTTAATATCATTCAATTTAGCACTTATATATTAAGAACTTACTAAGAACAAAACACTAAACTTGACTTCAGAGATAAAAATAAATAGTCCCTGACTTCAATGGGTATTTCATTTTGTTTGTAATTTCAGTGTCCTCACCCAGAGATTCAAAAATTATATCTAGAATGTACATCAGACATTACCTACTTTGAATTTTCATTTTACAGAAGAGAAAAGTGAGGCCCAGAGAATCTAAATGATTTGTTTAAGTCATCCAGTTAGTTTATCAGCAGATTAATCAATAAGTCAACAAGTATTCAAATATCACAAATATAGAGGTAAAATATATTAGAATTCATTTAATCAAATATTTTATTTTAAAGGTGAATAAACTTAATATCTAAGAGGTTGTCACACTGACAGTAAGTGGAGCAGAGGCAAGATTTGAATTCTCATTCTCTGACTTCAAAATATTCTTCACTGTGGCCAACTGGCACCAAAATAGTAGGGCTGATATTTCTATATATTTCTTCTGACTTTTAGTGACTCCATATTACATCACAGATGGTCTCCAAACTAATGGGTGAATGTTAATTATCCTATTCATTCCACAAAGCTAGTTTGGTAGGGAAGATGACAACATCCCAGAGTGCTATCACTAATTAAAAATAATAACTGAGTATTTATATTATTTTTAAAATGTGAAAAAACTGCTATCTTATTTATTATTTACCACAACTTTGGAGTATAGTAGATGATATTGTCATCCCCATTTTACAAAAGAGGATATTGAGACTAAGAAGAATTAAAGACTTTGCCAAAGGTTACACAGTTAATAAATGTCCAAGGCAGGATTTAAAATTGTTTTTTGGTCTTTAAGTTCAACATTTTTCCACTGTGCCATCTAGCTTCTTTAGGAAAATTCTAGTCTGTTAAGGAGATGATTACAATGGAAGAAAGCAAGAGAAAGGAATATGTTCATTGTAGCTATTTTTGCAGTGGCAAAAAATTAGAAATTGTAGGGATTCAAATCAATTGGGAAATGGCTAAACAAGTTGCAGTATATGATTGTGATGAAATACTACTATGCTACAAGAAATGAAGACTTAAATGACCTTTGAAAAACATGAGCAGACTTGCTTGAAATTTTGAAGACTAAAATTAGCAGAACCAAATTATTCAAATTATAAATATTCAAATTAACTATAAAGCACATATGTACTTGTGTGTGTGTGTGTGTGTGTGTGTGTGTGTGTGTGTATTCCTATTTATGCCTAATAGTCTTTTCTAGAGTGAGGCAAGGAAAGAAATTTTTTTTTCTTTTTTTTTAAATCACATATATGTGTAAATGGAATAGCAAGTTCTGTAAAATCAATGCTCAGTTTCATGTGCAATATTTTATTTTTTTTAAAAAGATTATGTTATAGAAATTCTTGTTTTATCCCCTAAATTAAAAAAAATAATACAATTAATTGCCAGACCCTCCAAAAAATAATAAGAATGGAAAAGAATTAGAACTAACACGAAGTACAGGTACTTATACTCCACGCATGTCTAGGATTCTAATGATTAAAGGACAATTAGATTCCATAGGAAGCAAGGGTAGAGTACACAGTAAATCTATTTCTGTTCTGTGCTCTATCAGTCTTGTGATTTTGGCAGTTTGAGTGTCAGGCCAGCCAGAAGGGGTTGTGAATAGGTTGGTCACAGCTGGGAAGATATAAAAGAGAGCAAGGGGAGGAAAACTAGGGAGCTCCACAGAAGAAGAAAAGTAATAGATTAGAAAATGCTATTTGAATACAAATTTGGGTTGGGATGTGAAATTATACAATGCTTTCTGGTGTGCTGTGGAATTGTGTGCTTGAAGTAGATAGGGAATAGGGAATATCTCTGGGTAAATAGCTTTTAAAAATTCAGGTCAGTTATGGTCAACTCATGTTAACTCAACAAATATTTAGTAACTGTGCTAGCAACTCCAAAAATAAAACAGCCCATATTTTCAAAGAATTTACATTCCACTGAGATATATAACATATATACAGATAATCAGCTAAAAGGCAATTTGAAATAAGTGAGAGAGTAGAGAAGGGAACAGGGGGAATTGTGAGAAATAAACTTTGCATAATAAGCAGTATATCCAGTGATAGACTTTGAAGGAAGCAAAGGATTTTGAAAGGCAGAAGATCTTGAACCAGAATGGGGGAAATGATATTTTATTTAAAATGCTAAAATTTGAAGAGTATATTGCATATGGTCACAAATCCAGTATATGATCATAAACAATGCAGTTGAAAGCTTCAGACTTTAAATGTCAATTACATCAAGAGCTTCATTCAACAGAGAAGAAATAAAAAAAAAAAATAGAGATAGATAATAGATATGCACAATTACATAAACCTTTATAAAATATTTATGTATATATATATTCCATATGTGTGTTTGTGTGTGCTTATATATACATACAACCATAATATAAAATTAAACATATAGAACATTATGGAGGTGCACAATGCCAGTGAAGTTATAAAGAAGGGAATTTTATCAAGAGAGGAGTGGAGGGAATATAATATGGAAGAGGCAGAACTTGAGTTGTGTCTGTAAGTTAGAGGCAAGAAGGACATTTTAAGAATATTGAACAAAATGAACAAAGACATAGAGGTGGGAAATAATGATTAGCCAAATTTTTAAAAATCAAAATATCCCCTTTCCAAGCATTTTAGTTAATTAAAATTTTGCTCTGTATTAGAAAAATGAAAAAAAAAAAAAAAGACATTTTGAGTATCATTCAAGAACCCTACATGGGAATGATAGTCCAAGTTTTTGAAGTTATTTTGTATCAAAACCCTTATATAGCAAAATAAATAAATAAATATTTCTTAAACAAAAAATAGACTCTATTTGCTTCAGGAAATGATTCAACTTTGCCTTTAACTGAAAATATGGCAAGTACTCATCCCCGTGCTAATGCATACGCTTACTGTGATGTGCAGTGGGATTATGATTGTCTTTGGCAACAGAGGTTAGTTTCTCTTAAAATTAGAACATTACTTCACTGAAACAGGCATGTTGGAAAGGCAAAGCTATAACTACTATCAGTGAAGGAGTATAATGCAAAACAAATGAAGTCAGAGGAACCCTGGGGGTTTTTTGATACTTATCCTACTATGCAGTAGGACACACTGATCCCTGTCAGTTAGTCACAACACAGAAAATACAAAGAGAACAGTGTAAGAACAATTGCTTTGCAACTATTTGAACTACCTAATGCATAAGGGGTCTATTATTGAATCAAGTAGAAAATGTCATTCATATTTGAATTACATAACAGTAAGCTCCATTGGTATTAGAAATACAGAAGTGATGGAGTATGGTTATTCATCAGTCTTTCACCCACAGTTAGAAATATACTTCAAGGTCTCATTGTTCTGATGGTCATATCAATCAACAGTTAATAGAAAAAAATAGCATTTATTAAGTACCTATTATATGTAAGCATTGTGCTAAGTATTCAACACTATCTTCTGTCAAAAAATTTACATTCTATTGAGAAATTAAAATATGTATGAGGTGTGTATACATAGAATAAAAATTAAGTATCTAAATGTAAATATTAAATACTAGTAAGAGAGTGAGAATACTTAAATTTAGCTGAATCAGGAAAAAAACTGACAAAGATGATATTTATGCTTTATCTTGAAGGAAGAGAGGGATTCTGTGGGCCAAGAGAGGAAGGGGTACATTCAGAGATGAGGGAAAACCAGCACAAAGGCGGTGTCTGGAGATGAAATGCCATGTGTGAGGATCAGAAAAAAAAAAAAAAAGTTTGGTTAGAGTGTATAGTACAGAAAGAGAAATAATTTATACCCACACTGAAAGGATAGGTTATGGAAAGATTGTGAAGGGTAAAAAAGACCAAAGGAGCTCATATTTACACTGGAGACATTAGGGAGTCACTGGAGTTTATTGCATAAGGGAATGATGTGGCCAGATGTGCAAAAAAGAAAAATTACATTAGCAGATGTGTAAAGGGTAGATTGGAAAGGGGAAAGACTTGAGTCTAGGAAAGGAATTAGCAAGCCTTAAATTCATCTATGTTAGGAATGAGGATCTGAATAACACTTGAGATATCAGATGAAGGGATAAGATCCATAGTACTACAGTTCCTATATTGGAAGGATTTTGAAAATGTTAAGATTTTAAGATTTTTAAAATAGAATCATGGAAAGAACTTCAGAGGTCATCTAGCCTAACCTCTCTGGGAACAAGAATATGTGCACCAAAATAGAATAAAAAAATGTCAGACTTGAGACAGGACCCAGAGATCATCTCAATTACCCTACCCTTGAATAGGAAACCCTCAACTAAATATGCCCAAAATAACTATCTGGACTTTGCTTAAAGACTTCAAGTGAAGAAAGAAATAATCTGGTCTTCTGAGGTGGCAAATTCTACTTTTGTTCAGTGACAATTGTTGGGTAATTTTTCATTGAATGGAAATTGATTCTTTGGAACTTCTGCCCATTGTTTATGCTTCTATCATATAGGGCCAAGAAAAAACATTCTCAATTTTCCTTCATATGACAGATCTTTCAATACTTGAATATAGAAATTATGTCCATTTAAACCTTCTCTTTTTGAATTACTTCATCCAATCTTCTCATTACATTATCTTGAGATTTTTGCTCTCCCAGTTGACATTCTCCCACTTGTCAAAACTTTGCTAAAATGTTACACCAATAACTATATAGGAAAACAGATTGAAAACAATATACTTCATCTTTGGTCTTACCAGAGAAGATTGCAGTGCAAACATAAGATTGTTGAGATCTTTTGTCTTTGACTCTGTCATTAAATCTGTCATAATCATATTGGCTTTTGAAGAACAATAAGACTAGAAAGACAGACTAGAGGCAGATTGTAAAAGATATTAAATGATAGGCCAAGAAATTGATATTTTAGTAAATGAAGCAAAAAGGAGTAAAGCAAAAATTTTAAGTGACATAGTTGTCACTTATATTGGGAGCACATACTCTGTTGACAATCATGTGATGAATGAACTGGAAATGGGAGAGACTGAAGATCAAAAGACCATGAAGAAGGATCTTAAAATTGTCTAAATGTCACAGTAATAAAGTTCTCAACAAGGGTCATAGAAGAGTGAATGAAGAGGAGTGGACAGATTCCAGAGATGCAAGAGGGATGCCTTGAAAAGGATTTGACAATTCTTTGGATATGAGAAGTAGAAAGGGGAAAAGGATTAAAGATACTTCTAAGGTTTCCAGACTAAATGTCTTGAAAGATGATGATGCTATAAACAGAAATAAAGAAGTTAGGAGAAGAATTATTAAATGTCTTGCTCAATCCAGGAGGCAATGAAGGGTAATTACATTATCTACAAAGACAGTGACCCCACCAAGAGATCATTATATACTTCAACAACAATACTGTATGATGACCAATTCTGATGGATCTGGCCATCTTTAGCAATGAGATGAAACAAATCAGTTCCAATGGAGCAGTAATGAACTGAACCAGCTATGCCCAGTGAAAGAATTCTGGGAGATGACTGAAAACCATTACATTGAATTCCCAATCCCTATATTTTTGCCCACCTGCATTTTGGATTTCCTTCACAGGCTAATTGTACAATATTTCAGAGTCTGATTCTTTTTGTAAAGCAAAATAATGGTTTGGTCATGTATACTTATTGTGTATCTAATTTATATTCTAATATATTTAACATCTACTGATCATCCTGCCATCTGGAGAGGGTGTGCGGGGAAGGAAGGGAAAAATTGGAACAAGAGGTTTGGCAATTGTCAATGCTGTAAAGTTACCCATACATATAACCTGTAAATAAAAGGCTATTAAAAAAAAGACAGTGACCCCAAAATAAAAGAACAAAGATTAGAATACATAAACTGTTCCTTTTTAATTTTTCAAAAAACAAACTTTTGCAAGATGCGACAGTATTTAATAAAAAATAGAGAGTCTTTAAAATTGGGTGAAGTGGGATAGAGGGGAGCTACATTACTTGCTTTTAGCTAGAAGTTGCTATAAAAAGAACAGAGTTCTTTCCAACATAATGCTTTCTACTAAGTTATATTCAACTGAGAAAGCTTTACTGAGAAGCTACTAAGTGATAACTAGTAATAAATACCAGTTGTTTCCCCTACTCTTTTTTTTCTTATTTAATAGTTTATTTTCTCCAAATTACATGTAAAAACAAGTTTCACATTCTTTTATTTTTTTTTTCAAATTTTGAGGTCCAAATTCTGTTTCTTTTCTCCCTCATTGATAAAGAAAGTGATTTTACATAGCTTACAAATGACACATTTCCATGTTAATCATTCTATGAAGGAAAACACAAGCAAAACATATGAAAAAGAAAGAAAGAAATTTGCATTCAGGCTCTAGTAGTTCTTTCTCTGGAGATGCACAGCACCTTTCATTATGAGTGATAAATAATTTTCTTGGATCATTGTATAGTTGATAACAGCTAAGTTTTTCAAGACTGATCATCATACAATACTGCTGTTCCATTATTCTGGATCTGTTCAGTTCACTTTGCATCAATTCATGTTAAGTCCATGTTTTTTTTTTTGTTTGCTTGTTTTTCTGAGAGCATCCTTCTCATCATTTCTTAAAGCACAATACTATACACAGTTATATACAATGATATTCAGCAATTCCCCAATTTAATTATATCCCCTCAAATTCAATATTTTGTTCCCACTAAAATAACTGCTATAAATACTTTGTATGAACACATACTTTTCCTTTTTGCTTTTAATCTCTTTTGAATGTGGACCAAGTAATGGTATTGGTTGGCCAAAGAATATGTATGCCTTTATAGCTCTTTTAGCAAGTTGTTCTCCAGGCAATGCAAGAGTCCTGTCCTTGTGTCAGCAAAGGGAGCTCTCCTTTTAACCCATTATCTAATCACTTTACAATCTATGTACTGAGAGATCTGGAAATTATCAGTGCTGTCATTGATTTAATTGCCCTAAGGATTGTTCCTTATTCACTGGGTCTTGGTCTTTGCTGATATAGCCTGTGCAGAACTACATTAATTACTCTTTCACTCTAGAACAGGGGTTCTCAAACTATGGCCCAGGGGCCAGATGCGGCCTGTTGAGGATGTTTATACAGCCCACCTGGTTATGGCAAAATCAGACTGGAAGTGACTTTCAACCTAAACTCGCATTAGCAACTCATACTTCCGGCACTGGGCTGAGGCAGGGAAGACAGAATGTGAGGTGATACCAAGGTGAGGTGAGTTCCCAGGCCAGGGTGTGTGGTGTGGGGAAGGGAGAAAGATGTGGAAGACGAGAACTGATGGCCCGTGGCCTTGTAAAGTAACAGCAGCCACCACATCAGACAGGCACAGGGGATGTACAGTGCATCCTGTACATGTCACAGCCTCTGTAGGGGAAATTCACTGTAGCAGTGAAGGACGGAAACAGGAGCACTAAGAGCAGGAGAGAGAGTGTGGGAAATGGAGGTATCACAGTGCAGAGGCAGCTTGGAGGAAGTTTGGCATTGCAGTATGTCTCTGTGTGGGAAAAGTTATTGCTGGTATATTGTTTTTGTAGCACTGTATCTATCTATCTATCTATCTATCTATCTATCTATATATCTATATCTATATCTATATATCTATATATCTATATATCTATATATCTATATATATATATGTATTTTACTAATAGCAAATTTGGAATCCCTAGGAAATAATGATGTCAAGAAAAAAAAAATTGACTCAGAATGTAGGATATTCAAAGAACAGTGAACTTATGATTACTTTTTCATGCATTACAAGGAAAGATCTGTATGTCTGATATGCCAGAATATAGTGTCTGTGTTCAAAGAATATAATATGCGTGGACACTATGAAATATGATTGTTTGGTTTGAGAAGTGAGAAAAGATAAAATATTAAAACTAAAAAATACATTGACAACTGAGCAAAATACTTTTGTGAAGCAGAAGCAGCTAAATACTTCATCATTGCGAGCAAGTTTTCAAGTTGCCAAGCTAATAGCATGCACTGGCAGACCATTTGTGGAGGGAGAATTTGTTGAAGAATCCCTTCTTTCTGTTGCCAAAGAGATGTGTCCAGAGAAGGCCAATTTATTTAGTACAGTGAGTCTTTCAGGACCCACGATTACACAGAAGATTGAAGAAATGAGAGACAATCTGCATCAGCATTTGCAAAACTCCATAAAATAATTTCATATTTTTCCTTGGCACTTGATGAAAGCAATACTGTTCATGACTCTGCACAACTTCTAATTTTTATTTGTGGGACGAATGATTATTTTGAAGTCATAGAAGAGCTTGTTGCACTGCAAAGCATCAAAGGAACAACTACGGGAGAGGATATTTATGAAAAGGTTTGCCAAACTATGAATGATTTGGAGCTGGACTGGGTTAAACTAGCCAGTGTGACAACTGATGGCGCTCCTAGCATGGTGGGGTCTAAGAAAGGAGTAATTGCTTGCATTAACCAAGAGATGGACAAACATAACCATTCTCATCCAATAGCCATACACTGCCTCATCCACCAACAAGCACTGTGTAGTAAATCACTGAAGTGGGACTCTGTTATGAAAATTGTGGTATCTTGTGTTAACTTCATTAGAGCTAGTGCGCTAAATCACAGACAATTTCAGGAATTTCTGTCTGAGCTAAATGTTGAGTATGATGATGTTCTATATCACACAGAAGTCCATTGGCTGAGTCGAGGGAGAGTTTTGAAATGTTTCTATGACTTACTTCCACAGATTACAACTTTTCTGCTTTCAAAAAACAAAGAAGTACCAGAGCTCAATGATGCAGAATGGAAATGGCACCTTGCCTTTCTGACATATAACAAAGCTACTCAACAATTTCAATATGCAACTTCAAGGAAAGGGGAAGCTTATCTGTGATATGCAATCCCATGTCAAAGCATTTGAAGTAAAATTTGGCCTCTTCATCAAACAAGTGAAGGAGGAAAACTTCTGCCATCTCCCCACAACTCAAAATCTGTTAGTGGAAAAACCATTGATTGCATTCCCAAACAAAACATGTGTGGATTCACTGGAAAAATTGCAGAAGGAGTTCCAATTTAAAATTAAAGAGCTTCATCTCCATGAATAGGACATACAGCTTTTTCGTAACCCATTTTCTATTGACATTGAAAATGTGATACAATTTACCAAATGGAACTGGCTGAACAGCAGAATTGTGATTCTGAAAGATGCATTCAAGTCAAGCAACCTTCATAATTTCTATGCATCTCTCCCCTTTGAGACATATTCTCATCTCAGGAACCATGCACTCAAAATGGCAACCATCTTTGGCAGCACTTATATCTGTGAACAGACTTTTTCTAGAATGAAACATTTGAAATCTCCAAGCAGATCAAGACTAATGGATGCACACTTGCATCACTTGTTACGACTAGCAGTGACAAATATGGAACCAGACATTGACCATCTTATTAGGCAAAAGTAGGCCCATATTTCCCATTGTAATACTGGTAAGTTTGTTGATTTAACTTTACTTCATTTTAAATATTGTATTTGTTCCCGTTTTGTTTCTTCACTTCAAAATAAGATATGCAGAGTGCATAGGAATTTGTTCATAGTTTTTGTTTTTACTATAGTCTGGCCCTCCAACAGTCTGAGAGACAGTGAACTGGCCCCCTATTTAAAAAGTATAAGGACCCCTGCTCAAGAATATCAATGAAAAAATACAAAGGATGGTGGCTAAGCAGTATCAAACTTAAACTATAGTATAAAGCAGCAGTCATCAAAACCATTTGGTACTGGCTAAGAAATAGTGTGTAGGTTAATGGAATAGATTAGATACAAATGACACAAAAATCAAGGCCTGCAGCAATCTAGTATTTCATAAATTCCCATATTTTATCTTCTAAAATAAAATTCACTATTTCACAAAAATTGCTGGGAAAACTGGAAAATAATATGTCAGAAACTCAGCATACATCTATATCTTACACCCCATACCAAAATAAAGTCAAATTGGGTACATGATTTAGGTATAAAGGATGACACTATAAACACATTAGGAGAAGAAAGTCTAATTTACCTATCCAAATCTTTGGAAAAATCTTTGGAGAAATTTATGATCAAAGAAGAACTAGAGAACATTGTATAATGTAAAACAGACAACTTTGATTTCATTAAATTAAAAAAGTATTTGCATAACAAAACCAACACAAATAAGATTAAAAGGGAAGTACAAAACTGGCAAAAAAAAATCTTTATAGTTAGTATTTCTGATAAAGGTCTCATTTCAAAAAATATATAAAGAAGTATAGCCAATTTATAAGAACACAAGTCATTCCCCAATTGATAAATGGTCAAAGAATATGAACAGACAATTTTCAGATGATGAAATTGAAGC